>NW_017731429.1:676121-753020 GCF_001890085.2 Hipposideros armiger | reverse complement strand
AAAAAAAAAAAATTGAGGTGGGCTGAAATCCTGAAACATATTTTAACCACCATATCTGAAGCCCCTGTTTTTTTGTTTTTTGGGTGTTTTTTTTGCCAGCCACCGGACTTTCTGTTCTACATAGGTTACTTCATTTAACCTTGACGATAATTCTATACTGATTGATTCTTTCAAGATATAAGGAATATAGTGTTTATAAGATGTTGGAGGTTTAAATGATAAAAAATTTAATATAAAAAACTTCAAACTTATACTAAACTTAGAAAAACTGATACAATGAAACCTTTGTACCTATCATAAGTTTTACATTAATTCATTCACAGTCGCTCTTATTCTATCTATACCCTTTCTCATTTTCTACCCTATAATTGGATTATTTTGAAGCAAGTGTTATATGCCATATTACATCAAAAATTTAAAAGATAACCTGAAAGTGTACTTAATATCATCACATATCCAGTCATATATTCAAATTTCTTTCTCTCTCACTCACACATGTGTACACACACACACACACACACACACACACACTTGGTTTGTTTAAATCAGCATCTAAAGAAGGTCCATATATTGAATTGGTTGCTATATCTCTTAAATATCTTTTAACCTGTAAGTTCTCCCCTTTGTATTTATATCCTTGAAGAAACTGAGTCATTTGATCTATAGAGTTTTTGATATTCTGAGTGTTACTGGTTGCATCCCTTTGTATCATGAAGCATGTTCCTCTACCCCTCCATTTTATTTTAATCAGTAATTTACAGCTAAATCTTCATATGACTCAGATTCATAATTTTTTTTTAACAAAACCACTTCATAGGTGGTGGTATGTACCTCCACCAGGAAGTAATAATAATAATAATAATAATAATAATAATAATAATGTCTGGCCTCTCTGTTGTGATGTTAGTGAACATTGATGTTCATTGCCTATATCCTTATGTCAGAAATTTGCAAATGGGTGATACTATATCATTTCTCCTTTATTTATAAGCTGAAAATACCTCTATAATTGGGAAAATTCCTTCAACATCTGATTGCTCTAAAGTTCTGTTCATGTAGAAAAGGCAGAAAAAAGTACTTGATTATTTCCCTTTAATTAACAATTTTTAGAATAATAAATTAGTTCTTAGTATCCTACAAGATGGACAATAAGTAATGTGTGTGTGTGTGTGTTTATGAATTCAATGGATTTAAATATATTTGATATATTTTAATACATTGGAGTTACTGTTATGGTTGATGCTCAAATTATCTCATCTTTAGCCAACAGGATCCTCTTTAAATTGTCCCCTGAGTAAGTTCTGACATGATCTTAGTAGTCTGTGCTGACTCCCTTGCTTTTGGAATGTAAAGATGTTTCAGAGTCATCTTGTAGATTTCTGGACCAGATCTATCACCAGCCATTTCTCCAAAGAAGTCTGCTTTCTTTTAGTGAGAAATGGTATTCAGAGACCTTAATTTAGGTATTAAGGTTGGTTATTGTTTCCTGGTCTTAACAGTAGAAAGGGGTAGGAAAGACATTTTTAAAAGAAAGTATATCATGAGGCCATACCAACGTTTCAAATTCAAATTTAGAGATTGCTTTTAATTTCATTTTGATTTGATATTATTTTATAATTTGATAAAAGTTCTACATGGTTCAAAATACAAATTATGAAAAGGGAATATATAGAAAAGTTTACCCTCTAATTCTCTGTCCCCACTCTCTTCCCTTATCCCCATTTTATGTATTACATAGCTTATTCTTCCATTTTTTTTTTTTNTTTTTTTTCTTATTTATTGGCAGCTCATGTAGGGCTCAGTTCCTCCCTGAATATATTTTAATTTACTTAAAAGAAGCCTGTCCTCTTTTTCCTGCACAATTATGTAAGGTCAGTGGCTCATTTCGTTCCAAGGCCACGGGGATGCCCATTTGATGCTAAGTCTGAAACAAGAATTCATTTTCCTTTGTTCTCGCTCAGAGAAGAAATGAGTAGTAATGGGAAAGCAGAAGCGAACAAGAGAGGTGATTCACACTGTGAGCGGACATACCCTAAGGGCTATGTGCACCTATCTCTGCGGAGGCCATTCTACCATTCCAGCTATTTCACAAACATTTGACAGGGGGTTAGTATGTGCCAGGCATTGGGGATACCAAGATGAAAGCTGTGTTTCCTGAATTCATGGGTTCCCAGTTTGGGGAGATAGACCAAAATGTCAGAGATTGCAATTTAGTAATTTACCAGGGGGCAGAAGAGAAGAATGCACAGAACACCAAGTGGAAAGAGCAGGTGAAGTGGTCTTGGACATGGAAGGCGTTTTGAGGACCAAATAGAACCCCACCAGGCAGCTGCAGGAGGAAGGGTATTCCAGGCAGGGGGAACACGATGTCTACATGCACAGAGACATGAGAAGGTGGTGCATTCAGGGAACTGCCGTTGGTTTTATTGCTTGTTGTGGCTGAAGCTTAGAGTAGAGAAGTAGCCAGAGTCTGTATAATGAAGGTCCATGCGTAAGAAACCGATTTTATCCTTCAGTAATAGCAGCCACTGAGGGGTGTCAGTTGGGGCAGTAATGTGACTAGAAATGCTTATAACTGATAACTGAAAGCCACCCTTTCCCTACCTTACCTTTAATATCTCTCCCGAATCTTTCTTTATTCAGGTCCTTGTTCTTTGTTAAAATACAATACCTCTTTTCATTCTTTTTCTTTTCCCCAGCTCCACCCAATCTTACCAATCTTCTTGGTTCTCTTGTCTAATGACTAGGTTCTTCCATACTCCCTCTCTAGGCCAGAATCATTCCCTTTCTCATTGCATATCTATGTTTGTGACTCTAAATCTTTTATATTTCTCACAGTCATTTCCCCCTCTCCCTGATAGATTTTCTGATTTTGCTTAAGCTCTCATCATTTCTGTCCTAGGTTAATGCAATACCCACTGAGCTGATCTCTTAGCCTTAGCTATCCTTCATAACTCTGCCAGTGTGAGCCCTAGGAAATGAGAATCTGATCATCTTAAATCCCTGGTTAAAATCACCACTCTTCAGAAAGTAGGCACCCACAGCCTCTGCTGAGTGGGCTGACAGAGATCACTGGTCAAGGACGGGGAGACAGTCAAAACCCACCTCTCCTAGGAAACCGGAAATGGACCTCAGAGCCACGAGCCAGTCAGTCTCCATGGGTACCTGAATGGAGCACTGAGAAATAAAGAAGCTCTGGGCAGCCATGTTTAGCCTGTTTATAAGTGGAACAAGAAAAATTGCTCTGCAGAGAGACGTGCAAAGAGGGGAGNAGAGGGAGAGAGAGGGAAAGGAAGGAAGGAAGGAAGGAAGGAAGGAAGGAAGGAAGGAAGGAAGGAAGGAAGGAAGGAAAAAGAAAGGAACTTGACTGCAGGAGGAGTTGGCACCTCTAACATACTAACATGCACTGGGGCTCTGAGAAGATGCACAGTGTTTCTCAGTCTTGTCTGAACACGGAATTCCGTTCTCTTTATTTATTCATTTTTTTGTATAGAGCATATTGTGGAACCAGTGTTCTGTGGAATATGCTCTGAGAAACACTGTTCTAAACAAATTAATTCCAATCCAGGTTTGGCAGTTGGGTTCCCTTGCATCTTTCATTGTATTATTTCCCTTCATCTTGGTCAGGAATACCATTCTTTCTCCCGACTCCATGGATTCAGTCCATTCTTCCAGTCTTTCTGTTCAAGTCTTCTCTTTTCCATCATCTACCTGCCATCTCCTACATCAATCACAATCTGTTCCTTTCAGAATGCTTAGAGCACTTAGCATTTTTTTTCCGTAAAACCATGACTTTCTGAAGCTCCGAGGAAATGAAGGCTCCAGAAAACAGAATTTTCTGGCTATCTGAGGGGTTACCATTTTTGGCATGAAAACATTATTTAACCTAATTCTTTCGGACAGGAAACTTTTGAACCATATGAATAATTCACTCACTAATGAAAAGAGAATAGTGAGTATAATTTCTCTGTATTTTTATGACATGGTGTAGAGGGAAGATCATTTGATGGAAAGATGAGAAAAGTTGTGTTTCTAGCTCATTTCTACCACAAATGAGGTAGGAGGCCTGAGAAGTCACTATTCCACCCTGGCCTCAGATAAAATGAAGTTTTGGCCTAGCAGTTCTTTAAGGTTCCTCATAGCTCTAATGTTCTGTATTATTCTGGCACTGCAAAATTCCAGGAAAGGGAATGAGATGAGGCAAGTGCCCTCAAGTTCATATTAGATTTATACCTGATGATTTCTTACTAGCCACACAAAGCAGTTGCTATTGCTAAATTGTGCTTACAGTTCTGATTTGAAAAATATTCTAATCGATACTTAATTCTCTTAGGTGAACAAAACTCAGATTTTTATACAGCAACAGAATTAGGAATCAAAGATTTTCTTAATACTGCTAAGTGGATTTTCTTCTTCATGAGTGAATCTGACAAGACTTTGATCATGGACTTGGACAGAATGTTGGTCTTTTTATGCCTTTTAGAAAGCCCCAGCTGTCTGAGACACTCTGTCCCTAAGGTCTCATAAATCTTATTTGATCACTCTTAATTTATTTCCCAGATACATCTATTGACTGTGGGAGAGTTGCTTTTCACTTTACAGGAAGGTCATGAACTTCAGCTTTGTGGATTTCTGTTTATAAATTGATGCCATTGGCATGCAAACTTCAGCTGGGCTCTCACTGTGCTTCCAAGTCCTTCCATCATCTCTGACTTTCNCTGCACAACAAGACTGAAGGCCTGGAACATTGTTTGTCACCAAATATAATTCAGCAGCAAATCATGAGTCTGTCAGAAGCTCTGAGCCCCGCAATAACAATTTGAGAAGTCTTCTGAGCTCATGACACAGCATTTCCATCTCTGTTTATTCTCTCAACTAGTTTCTTTTTCTTTCATTCCTGACTCATTCTCCCTTTCTTCTCAACCTGTTTTTTAGCTTAACTCATGGCTTTTACTTACTCATGAATCGTGTTGCCACATGCCTTTGGTTTTCTCTTTGCCTTTCTCTGCTTCTGCCAATCTTACTTTCTGTTCACTTTTTTTTCTTTTTTGTTTTTTGGGTTTTTTTTGCACATTTGACATTAAAAATTTCCAAGTGGACTTAATGGATTGGATTATCCAGTAACCACTGAGTACAAAGTATCTTTGTTGGGCAGTGCTTTTGAGCTAGGCTGCTGGCCAATCTATACAAAGTTACCTTTGGGTCAGGTACACATCCTTAATTCAGGAGGTCACATGGTTAGAGCCTGAGGTTATATGATACAAAGCATAGAAACCTACAGGTAAAGAGGTTCTCAGAAGAAAAGATGTGCAAGGCTTCTCATGGGTTTTCTTGGATATCCAATATAAACATTAAGAGGAATAGTATTATGGAAGGAATTAACAAGTCCATTTTACAGATGAGGAAATTGAGGCTTAGAGACATTTAGTAACTTTTCCAAAGTCACATGGCCTAGTGAAATCAAAGACATATGTTTCAGAGTCAAGATTTAGTTCTATGAGTTGAGTACAAGCCATTTCGATCCTGTTGTATTGACTCTTATTTGGATTCTATGGGTGTTTTGATCTGGCTATTTTGACCTTGAGCATATTTAACCTCCACAGTAAAAATAAATTAATATCTAAATCAGGATTATGCCTTAGCAATGAACATCTATTGAAAAAACATTTTTCTTTTGGAGGACCCTACACTAATCCAACTTACTTCCTTGATCAGTTTTTTTTTGATACACAGCAGTTAAATCAGTTCCAGTTTTACTTTTATTTTACTAATGTTGATCTGGATTGATTCTTTCTGTGTATATTTTATAATAAACTTTGATGTAGCCATAAGTTTTTGTTATTGTCATTTGTTTTGCTATTGAAAAAGTTTATTGATTATAATTTCTTCCATTTTTTTGTCCTTGTTGGCCTTTATAGGTATTAAATTCAATTTTCCCAAATAAAATTTTTTAGATGTAAATTTTGCAAGATTTGATTCTTATTCTAGTTTTATTGAGTGTAATTTTAGCTTTTGACAATTTTATTTTTTGTTGTTGATTATTTCTTCAAAACAGACTTTTTTCCCCTCAGGTCATTTTTGTTTTTGTTTTTGCATATTACCATATGCTCAATAATGCATTTTTCTTCAGTTATTTTTTTTTTGCCTATGATAAATTTTTGCCTGTACAGTTTTCATTGTCATCAGTTTCATTGCTGAATTTTGTGGCAATTTTTTCTATCAGTAAGCTTATGAATTGGAAGAGGTACTGAAAATTTTTATTACTTTCTTAGAACAAAGCCAAGAGTACACAAAGGGCAAAGGCATAAGATTTAAGTGTGCTGTAGGTTAAAATATTCCTAAAGCCAGGAGTTGCGATTGTAAAGGTAGTGTTTTCTCTTCAGCCCCAGATACCTCCAGGACACCTGCTATTTCCTCCTCACCTCCAGGCGTGGTTTGGGGCTGTCAGGCTGAGGATCAGGCACTTTGCCCTACAAGGCTGTAATGGAGAGGAGGAGAGGTCACCCTTGAATGTGTGGGATTGGAAAAAAACATGTAAACAAAATAGTTCTCCAGGCCCGACTTGCCTCTGTTGGGGGACAAACTGTTTCTTTCCTGACCTTGGCTCCCAAGGTCCCCGGGCTGCCTTGGGGCTGGGGCTGGGATGGAAAGGAATGACCTTTCATCCTCCCCGGGATCCATCCAAGTTCCTCTAGGCTTGGAAAGGCTCCCAGGCCTTTCTCAGTTTCCCAACAGAACAAAGGCTCCCTGTAGGCTTTGCTTGTCTGAATTCCAGGGGCCGTATGTCAATGAAAGTACTTGGAAGCCACAGTCAGTCAGTTGTCTCCCTAACACATCTAACTTCAACTCTCCAAACTGTTGTATTAGGTTCAATCCAGTCCATGGTTGTTAAGGCCTTGGTATCCAGTGGGATATTTATTATTAATAAGACCATAGAAACATGGCTAAGAACCAGGCAAAACAAATAAAAACCACCATATACTTGCAGTCAATTTTTATTATGAACTGAGCACCAAATCCCATGATTCCAGCCTCAGCATTCTCTGGAGATAAGGTATTCCATGGCCTTGTCCCGAGGTGACCCTCCCTGGGTGAATGTTTAGTGGGTTAGACTCAGCAAAGGCCCATGGGTAACACTCTTGCTGAGAGCTTGAGGGGCTCCTGGATGGCCAATATTTATTGTAAACCAAGCATCTTTCTACTTCCTGTTATCCATGGAAACATGGTATTTAACATATTGATCACAAAAACATCAAGAGAAAAAATCAACTTTTTCACCACTTGCTTTCTGAAACTTTTGATCTTCCATTCCAACCTGTTTTCCAAACTGCTCCTGGTCTCAGTTCAAAATCTCTTGCTCTGTATATGAACTTCATCCTTAATAATACTGATTATTACTATGTATACTGATGTTTGTTTTACCCATAGCTACACCTCAGATTATCCCACTGGGTTGTGGGCTTAGGATGGCTCCTGGGAAAGGCCTCTCATAGTTCTGTCTGGCTCCTGGAACCTGTTGAATGCCAGTGGCTTCTACTGGGTTTGCCCCAGACTTTGACCTGGAACCAGAGGGAATGGAAGGACTGTTTACTACTTACCCATCTCTCTGCCTCCCACTGACTGTTCCCTAGTTTAGGCTTCAGACATAACTAGGTGAGCATCTTTGTGAGTCCCATAGCCTCAGAGGAAATAAGCATCTGACTGATCATGAGGTCTAGTAGGGTCCTACGGTGTTGGACTAGACGACTTTCTACTCAGGCTCTATACCCTTGAGGGATCTGTTCAAAGTCACCCAGCAAACCTGTCCTCACTGTTCCTAAAGAAAGAGATACAAGGGGGTGCTGACGTATGTTGCAAACCTGGATTGAGGGCTTGTATTATACATATCATCGCTGAGGAAAAAATGCTAATTGAAGCAAGAACTGGATCCTCTTCAGCTCTCTGACCACCACAGTGCCTGGCAGGTGCTCAGTAAGTATCATGGGAACTTAACTGGAGATGATTTATAATTTGTAAGTCAATGTTCAAGCGATCTCATCAATAAAAGCTATATTGCTTATGCACAATCTAGATATGCATATATAGGACTTGCATAGTAATATATGGTTTGGAAACCCTTTTCTATTTAATATTTATCTCACTGTGAACAATATCCCGGATACCGTTTTTAGTAGGCCTATTGGAAAGTATGTCGTCTTTGGGACCAGAAAGACATACATTTGAATCCCTCTCTAGCACTTACTAGCTCTTACATTTTTGTCTGCCTCAATAAAATAAAGGTAATAAAACCTATCCTGCTGGACGCTTATGAAGATTGAGTGTAATAATGTAGGGAGTTTCTCTTCTCTTATAGGCAGTTGATAAACAATACCTATTATTATTATATTTCACAGCGGTTATCCCATTTGTTTCTCACCCTGTTTACCTCAAAGAAGTAAGGAATTAAATTTCCCCCCAAAATGAAGCATTAGCAATTTAATGACTTGCTATATTCACTTAGCTTTTGAGGGGACCCAGACCAGCTGACTTCTAATTACTTGCTTTCTAGCAGACATGATCTGAGCCAGAGAGTGGAGTTGGGCTTTGCAGCCATACCACTCAGTATCGGTGTGGTTGTAGATAAACCCCTTTGTGCTTCTGAGTCTTGTTTTCCTAATCCTTAAAGCTGGGGTCAAAATAACATATATCTTAGGTGATTGTTTTGAGGAGCAACTTCTGTTATTTAAAGCAGTGGTTCATATCCAGGGAACACATAAGAATCATCCGGGAAACTTAGCTTTACCCTTAGCTACACCTCAGATTATCCCGCAGGGTTTGGGGCTTGGGATGGCTCCTGGGAAAGGCCTCTCACACTTCTCTCTGGCTCCTGGAACCCTTTGAACATCATGGCCCCTAGAGGTTTAGAGATTTGGAGGTGTAAATCGGCATATACCATATTTCCCCATGTATAAGACGCACCCTTTTTTGAAAATTTTGGGGTCTAAAAACTGGGTGCATCTTACACGGTGGTTGTAGATTTTTTTAACTTCTTTTTCCCTCAAGTGATGAGGAGTTGTATGAATTTTTTTTATGATGAATAAAACTTGAGTTCAGTAACTTCATGTAATACATTTTTTCAAATTTCGGGCCCCAAAATTAAGGTGCGTCTTATATATGGGGAAATATGGTATTTTGGGGGACTGCTTTCTCAGGCAATCTGATACACTCCAACCCACTCCAAACTCCTGCCTGGAGAAAACTGCTTTTAACTCTAAACTTTGCCATAAATGTGAATGATTATTAGTATTCTTAACAAGTCTACACTGCATTGAGCCCTTAAAATGCTTATAAAGCTATTGTGTTGTGGAGGAAAGAATGACAATCTCTTGAGTCAGCAGATATGGAACAAATCCAAGCTGTAAATTTCCAGCTGCATGGCCCTGGGCAGGTTATATAACCTCCCTGAGAATCATTCTCCTCAGTGGGAAAACAGGGTGGACAAGTGCTCAGGACAAAATAAGGAAACTGATGTCATGACAATCTTTAAACCAAAAGGACTTCCTTAAGTTGAGGAAATGGAAGCACACAGAGCTCAAGACATTTGTCCAAAATCAGACTGCTTACATATAAGTGGCAGAACTGGAATTTAAACCCAGGTACAGCTGACTCCAGCGTCAACAACTGTTGTAGTCTACATTGTCCTTCATGCATTTGGTAACTGTTTATTGGGTACCTTCTATGTGCCAGATACTCTTCTAGGAGCCTGAAGTATACCAGGGAATAAAACTCCCTTTTCTCATGGAGTTTGACATTAGAAGGTGATAAGTGCCATGGAAAGAAATTAACACAGGGAAAAAACATAGATAGGGATCAAGAATGTGGAGATGGAGGTGGGGGCCAGGTTGCCTTTTTTTTTCCCCTTCACCGTTTTCACCCATCCTGGCACCCCGTCCGTCCCCTCTGGCAACCATCAGCTTGTTCTTGGTTTCTATGAGTCTGTTTTTGTTTTGTTTTGTTTGCTCATTTTTTGTTGTTGTTGATTTAATTCCACATATAAGTGAAACGATACAGTACTTGTCTTTCTCTGTCTGACTTATTTCACTTAGCATAATATCCCGTAGGTCCATTCATGTTGCTGAAAATGGCAAGATTTTATCCGTTTTTATGGTTGAGTAATATTCCATTGTATATATGTACCACATCTTCTTTATCCATTCATTTATTGATGGACACTTAGGTTGCTTCCATATCTTGGCTATTGTCAATAATGCTGCCGTGAACATTTGTAAATATCTTTGCAAATTAGTGGTTTCAGTTGCCTTTTTAATTAGGATGATGAGACTGGGCTTCACCGAGAATGAAACTTTTAAGCAAAGACTTGAAGGAGGTGAAGGAAATAGTTGTGCAGTTTTCTGGAGGAAGATGGTTCCAGGCAAAAGGACCGGCCATATGATGACCCTGAGGTGAGGGCAGGCCTGGCACGTTCATGGACCAGACAGAGCCCAGTGTGGCGGGGGTGGGGTGAGGGCAGGGCAGGGAAGTGATAGATGATGACGCAGAGGCTGTAGGTGGCAGAGTGCAGGCCGCTGCAGGGCACTGAAGAGTCTTCACTTTTTACCCTGGAGTGAAATAGCCACTGAAGGACTCTGAGCAGAGGATTGACTTGATGTCATTTATGCTAAGTGAATCTAAAACATCAAACTCATAGAAACAGAGAGTAGAGTGGTGGTTGACAGGGGCTGACGGGAAGAGGAAACGGGGAGTAGCTTATCAACGGGTATAAAATTTCAGTTACATAAGGTGCTGAACACAAAATAAGTAATATGTAGTTTAAAATGCTGAACACAATACCTGGCCCTTAGTAACTGCTCAGTGTAGACATCATTATGACAGTCCCGTGCTGCTCAATGACAGTGATATGCTCTGGAACATGCATTGTCAGGCGATTTCGCCCTTTTGCGAACCTCAGAGTGTACTCACACACACCGAGACGGTACCGCCTGCTACTGTGACTGTGCATGCTCTGTGGTTACATGACTGGCAGCACAGTAGGTTCCTTTACACCAGCATCACCACAAACATGTGAGTCAAGAACTGGGCTATGAAGGCAGCACAGCTACAACATCACTAGGCGATAGGAGCTTTTCAGCTCCCTTATAATCTTGTGGGACCACCATAGTAAGTATATATATATGACATATATTTGGTCCACTGATGACCAAAGCACTGTTATGTGGCACATGACTACTGATTATTGACGCTGGTGGTGATAGTGCCTTATTCACGGTATGTGGTTAGAGGGAAAGTGGGAGATCGTCATGGGCAGGAATGCAGCCAGTGTCCTCCTCTTTGGGCTACCTCTGGACTCCCCTAGATTTCTCCTTGCCACAGTTTTCATTTTGGCAGAAATGGGATTAATGGGAACCCATTCCTGGCTATACTTACTAGCACAGCAAAGGGAACATAATGAAATCCAAATGAACAAAATAATGACAGCAAACTGTTGTGACATCTGGTGCATTTGCGTGTGCATGTGTGTGAGTATGCATGTGTAATGTAAGTCATTGGTGTTGGATAGTCCCCCGAGAGAAGCAGGGGGGACCACCCCAAATTTAGTTCGGATGTTGAGGCTGATGACACTGTATGCGCACAGGGAATTTGAGAGAAAGTCTAGTACTCACACAAGGGACTCGTGGACAGAGCTGAGCAGGTGTGGGCAGGTCCAGTTTGGCTTTGGTGAAGCGGAGGGAGTTGGTTTGGGCCTTTATAGTGAGTAAGGAGTAGGGCTGGAGAAAAGTGGCCTGTGGGGGATTTAAATTTCCTGCTGTTGCCCACAGAGGAGGTGAGGTCATGGGCTTTCTTATCAGCCTGTCCGGATGTGGGGCCAAAGGGAAGGGAGGGTGAAGCCTAAAAGAAATCAGCAGTCAAACACCTAAAATGAGGTCAGACTCTCATACAATTGGTCATAAAGAAAATAAGAAATAAATACCACACAAAAATTATTTTACCATAGTAAATCATTACTGTTGTAAAAATAATCAACAAAGGAACATAGAAACCCTGGTATAGAGGGTGACCAACACTTTCACCCCTCTGGCCTGAGAGATTTATGATCCCACAAACAATGATTGACAATACGAATAACTGTTGAAATACTCAAGGCAAGAGATGGCATTGGCCCAAACCAAGTGTTGGTGCATATGGAGAGAGTGGGTTTCATTCATTCATCATACTGAGTGCTTACATTTTGCCAGGTACAGTCTCAGGAACCTGTGACGTAACACTGAATAAGAGAGAAACAGCCCCTTTCTTGCAGGGTAATTAAACAATTATTGGGCATGTTACTCTGACATGTTACTCTGACATAAAATGAGTGGCTATTTTCTCATCCTTAGAAAAATGAAAATTGTTGATATGGATAGAGACAAATGCAGGTGTGAGCGGTTGGCATGCAGTAGGTGCTCAGGGAGAATTTGTTAGCTCATATGTCCGTAATGCATTCAGTGTGACCCGTCTTTACTTCCTATGAGTATATTTGATCCCAGGATTGCTTTGAGCCTGGAACAGTGACACAGTGCTGACCGTAAGCTGAACTCTTCTGTCCAGATACAAGTCCTGAAGAGAGATGGGTTGTGCACTGTATGTCATGTTGAATCCCTTTATAGAAGCTTGAGCAAGTCCTCTGGGTTTTTCAGATGTTCTACCTTACTTTATTTCTTCTTCCCCAAAAGAAATATATGGGGTTTAGCTATTGCAGTAAAGCTCTCTGAGGGCAGAGACAACATCGTGAAGAAGGCAGAGCACTCACTTTGAGTCCTGGCTCTGTCACTCTCTGACAGTGTGACCCTGGGAAGGGTAAGACTTCTCTTGAGTTTGTTTTCTCACCTGCAAAATGGGCGTAAATCAGGGGATGGTTCAGGTTTTTTAGGGGTTAAACTTATACAATTTGGGGACCCTCTTTAAGAAAAAGAATGTAAAATTGTGACTACAATATTAATTACAAAACTTAACATTTAGAATGAGAAAAGAAGTCACCATAAACTACAAATTAAAAAAGAACAACAACACAAAAATACACAGACATCATATCATTTAGTAAAAGAACATACTAGTATTATTTAACTACCTGGCATATGTCTATAACGCTCTTTTTCCCTTACTTTTTGGCTAATAACTGTCTGATTACCTTATTATAGATAATGATTTTGTAACATTTTTGTCTATAGAGAGAAGACATACTGTCTTCTTCCCTCTTGCATGCTGAACAGAATTTTTATTTTATTATAATACTAAGAGTATTGAGAGTATTTTTCTTAACTTCATTAATATTGTGTAAATTTGAAGGATTGTCGATTTTGGGAAACCTATCAAGTTTAAAACTATGTATATGTAAGCAGTATTCAAGTATTCTTGTATAGTACTTGAATAGTATTAATGTACTATACAAGAATACTCTCTGAAATTAGAGTATTCTTTAAGCAGTTTATCATGAATATTCTATGTTGTCATTGTCAACATGTCAATTAGCAAGTATTACAATGCCTTTATATTATTCTCTCCTCTTCATTCATTGGATGATCAAGTAATCCAGGGGCCTATTTATTACTTCTATTTGGAATTTCTTTTTTCCTTTTTAGATTAACTATATTTGTTTGCATCTGAATTTTGTGGTCTGTTACAATTTCATCTTTGTGTCAGGATAATTTTGTTGATTTTGCAGCTCATGTATTTCATGAACTTATTTGAATATGCTCTCAGTTCCTTTTTAAATCCATCGTCTCCTTTGGTCCTACAATCTCAGGGAGTTATCGGAGAGACTTGCATGGGATGACTTGCATGGGATGACGTAAGTGAAGAGGCCTTGTAAATGGCAAAGAAACGTTATGTTCTTATAAATTAATGTGATTCTTTCCTGCCCACGGCTCACACCCCTGGGCCTGCAGAGTTCAGGGGCTCCCACAGTGAGCGCACAGTGAAGTTCTAGGAGTTGATTTTCTGGTTCTCTTTCTGAAAACTGGGAGGAGGGAAGAGAATGGAAGTAGAGTGTTAATTCTTTATTGTCACTGTCAACTTGCATCAGGCTTTCTCTCTAAGATGGACAGGATGAAGAGTAGCACTTAAGGTTTTCTTTAAAAGTTTGCTTTTGGCAAAAAAAGAATACCAGATCTTCTATATTTCTGATAGGGAGTCTTTGATCAGGGCTTTGGAAGTTTACCCTGTTTCTGCAGCCTGGGCCACAGGATCAAATGGAGGTTACTACTGCTCCCCCTCCCCCACTCCCCCTTGATTAATCCTGGAAATGTGTCCCTGGTAGGAGGTCAGGGCTGGGCAGGTGTGGCTCACCCCACATTTTCTCTGCTATTTCCTCCCAACAAGGCTCCTATTCCCTGAAATCTTTTCAAGTGTAACTCAAGGGCAGGCTTCCTGCACAGCGTGGACATTTCTGGAGCTTGGATTGAAATGCCAAGTTAAAAGCAACCTACCTTTAAAGGCAGATTTTTCCATTTTTCTATTTGAGGATTCACCCCCTCAGGGATAATTCTATAGGAAAAAAAAAATCCATGAGGGAAATTAATTTCACTTGGTGATTGTTTTTAAATGAATAATGGAGAAGGTAAAAATGTGCTGCAGCATTTCTGTTTGTTTTTCTAAGTGCAGTTAATTAAGCCCTGGTGATTCCAGTGGGCTGTCTATGGAACAGATTTATCACCTCCTCCTGAAAGTCTCCCTTGATTCCCCAGGCAGAGCCGGGAGCTTCTTTTCTTTCCCCCCTTCTAACTCCCCCCCACCCACCCACCCCAACACTATATGTTCACTTCCATCATAGGACTCATTATGTTAGCACTATCAATCCACTTGTCTGCTTCCTGTACTAAATGCCAGCTCCCCAAGGGCAGGAAACCATGGTCTTTATCATCTCTCAGGCTTTACTTCCTGTAGGTGTGTCACCTTGCAGTTGCCGATTAGAATGCTCCTGCACACTGATTCTTTGAAGTCATAAGGAAGTGTCTTGGAATGCTAAAACCTGCGGGAATGATCTCGGTAAAACTTCCTTATCAGGTGGTCTCGGAATGCTGAGGCCGTCCCGGGGATCATACACAGGTGTGAAAGCACAACTGGTGCTTAATCACAGTGAGTTTCGGTGAAGCAGCTGCCGGTCTAATTGAATTCAATTAACTGGGTATAGATATTCAAATTGACCTCTTTGTGACCTTTGTAAATAAAAGCTTCACGCCGGCCCCGCCAGAATCAGGGCTGCCTCTCTCAGTCTGCAGTAGAGGAGACCCCTGGCCTGCAGAAACTCTATTTTTGACTCTTGTGATTTCTTAACCCTTCGCTGCCCCTCCTCGAGTCCCCCCAAGCCCTTGTCACGTGGGACGTGATATAGGTGCTCACTAAGTCCTCCCCCCCCGGACTTACCGGTTCCTGGCACTTACCTGAACACAGCTGAGCTACAGGGTCCTCTGCTCTCTGCGTCGCGGGCTCAGCTAGTCCCAGGTAGGTCAATCCCGCCAGAGGCACACTCTCTCCAGGCCTCTATTCTAAGCCCACACCCATTGATTCCTTCTGGTCTGATGGCAGTGGCCCTGGCATGTTGGATGGAGTCCTCTGAAGAGAGGATGGTCCCCAACCATGGCAGTGAAGGCAGATGAGCTGTTTTTGCTTGTGAGTTCAGGCTCTTTGGTGCTAACTCTAGCGCCTTGAGAGTGGGCTTGCCAGGATCTCCCTGGAGGGCGAGGTCTTGTCTGTTACCCAACTAGTTGTTCATGCTGGGTCTCAAATTGAGGCTAAGAAAGCCTAAATTTCAGAAGGCCTTGCCCAGGCCCAACACAAGGTTTTCCAGGGAGAAGATCCCAAGAGCCTCGCTATGGGCTGCTCTTGGTCAGCCTGATTCCAGAAAGAAATGGCAGCAAGCTGAGATGATGATAAATTGTTCTTAAAAGCAGAGGAAATTGGGTTTTGTGAAACGTCATTTATTTTACCCCCTCCCTCAGCCACAAATCAATAAAAATCACTCAATATTTCAACCAATTGAAGAAACAGCAAAAAATCCAAGTACCATGTAGGAAAAGATACCTGTCTGTGATATGTGGCTTCTTCCTAGTAGAAACATTGAGCGGGAAAGGTGAGTGTTGCTTTCTGATGAACTGCAAGAAGTTGTTCAGTAAGTGACATTTGGCTTCCCAAGTGCCCCAGCCACTGCCCATCCCTGGATATAGACTTCCCCTGCCTCAGAGGGCAGAACCCCATTCACAGACATTCCAGTTCTATCTTCACTATCACCCCATGGGCCAGGCCACCCCCATCTACCTCCCAGACTATGGCCTTGGCCCTGTCACAGGCCTCTCTTGCTTCCACTTGTGACCCTTCAACCTAGAAGCCACGTAACAGAGCAGTCTTTCAAAAAATATGAATTAGATCACATCACACTCAACCACACATCCTTTGTTCTGCTCCTTGTTAGTGCAATCTCTCTCCTACTCAAGAGCTATTTGCATATGTTCTTCCTCCCCGTTTCTCTTCATTGGACTCACTTATTTGCCTCCCTCAGGCCTTATATCCACATGTTTGTAAGTTATTCTGGTTTTGGTGTCTAGTTCTTTGTGTATTCTTCCAGGAAATAATGTGTTGACTGAACAAATACATGAATAATTAATATTATGAATTTATGTGCTGAGCTGCTCCTGGTCCACCGTGTGGTGGGTTGTGGCCACAGTGAAGCATAATCAGCTGTCCTGGTTTGCCCACGACTGAGGGTTTTTTCAGACTTGGGACTTTCAGGACTTCCCTTGGGGTAAACTGGTCACCCAACCATAACAACTCTTTTAATGTGATATCCAGTGCTCCTTTCAGCTTGCAGTCTAACTTGTATTTGATATTAGAACCAAAATATCCATGTGAATAGCAGGAACAAGTAATGCATTTCAGAAGAAAGTTACTGTAATTATTGGATTGGAGTTGGGACAGAGGAGGCAGGAGGGGCAGCCAGTCAGTCCAGGAGGCCTGGGGTAACTTTTCTTTTTTTCATGCGGGAGCCGAACCGGCATCCTTGCTGTTAAGAGTGCACGCTCTATCCACTGAGCCACCCGGGCGGCAGCTCATCTCAAGGTGCCGAGTTCAGTCCCAGCTGTAGGTGGGCATAGCCCACCACTGAACAGGCAATCTTGTCATTAGAAGCACGTGCTCTCACCAGCTGAGCCATCCTGCCACCTGTTGGCAGCTCAGTGGCAGGTCAGCTTGGGCACAGCTTGGGCGAAGCTCACTAGCCCATGTGGGAATCGAACCAGCGACCCTGTTGCTCAGAGTTTATGCTCTTAAGGAAACTCTTAACCAACTGAGCCACTCGGCTGGCCCCTGGGGTAGCTTTTTAATCCTTGTTCTTTCATCTTCCCTAAGCCTGGCTAATAACTCCTCATGTTTGTGTCCTGGATTAAATGTTACTCTCCCTGAGAAACCTTCCCTGAACTCCTCAAGACTAGGTTTAGTTTTATTGTTTAGTGTTCTGTGTACTTCATCTTTGTATTTATTGGATTAATGTCTATAATATCTACATCGTATGTGCCATAAAGGCTGGAATTGACGTAGTCAAGACTTAGCTCTAATGCCAGCATAGTGCGTAGTATATAGTAGATATTAAGTAAATGCCTGTTGAGCCAATTTCTCTTAACTGACCTCTCTTTCGGCAGAAGGGTAATATTCCCATGGGAGACTAGGACTAGACTAGACTAGAGAGTGGAGGTTGTACCTAGAAATATATGAGATGTTATTTCAGCACCAGATAGCTAGGAGCTCACATATAGAAAAGACTAGATACAAAAAGTGGGTGGTCCTTTGAACTAACCCAACAGAATGAAGAAGTTAAGTTGTAATATAACTTGGAAATTTATTGGTAAATGTTTATTTTGTACCGTCCCTCTGTCCCTGCATGCATTCATTCAACAAACGTGTTGAAGTCTTTCTCAGTGCCAAGCAATGGTCTGGAGGTTAGAGACGCAGGATGAGTAGCATTGAGTCTATGCCCTTGAGCACTCTATGTTTAAATATTAATTAAGTACTTACTGTGTGTTTAGCTTTATGCTGGAGCTGATGCTATAACCATGAGAGACATGACAGATATCATGAAAATTCTCAGAGTTCAGAGACACACAAACTACTAATTTCTTATCAGGGTGATAAGAGCTATGACAACTATAGGTACAAGGTGTGCAGGATAAGGGTCTTAGAGTTCAGCCAGGGGGTGATTAGGGAAGACGTTCAAGAGAAGTGATATCAGAGACTAAGCAAATTAAACAGAAACTTGCCAGTTAGGAAGGAAAACAAGTGTGGTATGAGAGAACATGGGCCACCTGGAGAGGTAGATGTGGGACAACGTGTATCTATGGGGAGACTCCAGAGCTGCGCTTGAAGGGTAGCCAGATACCAATGGGTCCTTCTGGTGAGAGCGAGCGGACCCATTTGGCTGGTGGGGAGGCAAAGGATGGAAAGCAGTGGGCACAGCTGTTGAAAGTGTAGGTCAGGGCTAGACCACGGTGGCCGTGAATGCTGGGCTAAGGAGCTTGGACTCCATCCCACTGGCATGGGACTGTCTATGGAAGGAGTTTGGCTGAGACAGACTCAGGGTTTATTCTGCCTGCTTTGACCTCCTCCTTCCCGCACCCCCAACCAGTCTCTCCACAGCCGGTGTTCACACAATCCCCATCAGAGCCAGAATCATTCGTGCTGCCCCTTACATCTGTTGCGCATCCGACTCCCCACCTTCCCTCGCGTGTGCACTCCTCCAGGTGTGAAAGCTCCCGATAAGTTTTGGAAGAATCAAAACCTTGATAAATGCTTCCCTGGGAGTAAAAAATTTACCTCAGGTGCTGAATTGTTGAGCTGTTTGACTTTTGCTAAAGGCCAGGGGGGGTCTAGATTGTGAGATTAGTGTATGCATGCCCTCATTCTGCTCTTTGAGTCAACTTTGGCTAGTGTACAGGCTTTACATTTTCATTATATTATTTAGTTCCTTATACTGCGCCCCTGCCCTTGGGGCAGTGTTCCTGAGAGAGGGGTAGAGAGAGGCTCTGGAAGTGAACAAGGTGCTGCCAATTCTCTGAGCTTGATCAGCCTGCAGAATCAATTTCCCAGAGAAAAAGAACGCGCCAGCACAGGGTCTGCAGACAGCTGAGCAGGAGCTGGGAGGCGCGCATGGCTCTCTCACTGGCGGGCCTGTGCCTCCGTTTTCCCTCTGAAAAAGACACCTTTAAAATCCAGTGTTGTTTGCAGGTAGTAAAGTGAAATGTTCATTCATTCACTCAGAATATATTGTTCATCTCCACTGTGGTCAGTTTTGATATACAAAAAATGAAAAGCCACATCTCTGCTCTCAAGATAAGATAGACCATTGTGATTGTACATAAATGGAGAATGGGGCAGGAACCTACTCTTCCTCCCATGCAAGGTAATTGGGTACAAATTGGTTTTAATATACATACTTTAGTCCTTACAGGAAAAGCCGCCTTTAAGCTTGAAGGAACTGATGTATTTGCCTGTGCTGTTTCATCAGCCTAGAATGGTCTGTCCCACGGGTTTGCACAAGCCCTGTGCATTTTTCAAGTCTGAACCAAAATACTGTGACAAGCCTTGTGAAGCTTCCCTGCTTACCCAAGGCAGGGGCTAAGAGCTGCTTCTCTATCCTCGTGGCATGAGGTCCTTCCTTTCAGCACTTTCTTTACCAAGTTATAGTAACACTGACATGTCTGCTGTGAACTCTTGAGGACAGGGGATGTGCCTTCCTTCTTAGAATATTCAGCTCCCAGCACATGACCTGATGTATAGCAGGTTCTTATTAAATTCAGGATTGAATGAGAATGAATAAAGGGTCTGGGCCCATTAGCTTGGGCAGATGTGCACCTCGCATTCCATGTCACTGATCAAGTCCAAAAGCATCGTATGCAGGGAGGCAAGGTATGCAGACTGCTGTAAATAGTTGTGTTGAGTCTCTGAAGGGAAGGATCCAGAAAGGTAGAAGCAAATTAGATCCAAGTGCCAAGAACCTAAAAGTCTGTGGGAGAGTTTCCAGTTAATCTGGTTGAGAGTTTGTGAGGGGAGTTTAAGGTGGGACAGTGCCACCTAGTGGTGAAAGAAGGACCACCCAGATGTCAGCCTCTCCATCCAGCTCATCTCTGACCTCCTGTCCCCTGGCCAGTTGGGATTCTGTGATGACACTAGTCGTTTTGGACACCTGCAGCAGGATGTGTGCTGTCCCAGGCTTTGACAGGACTACTGGTCTCCATGGTGGAGCAGATGGGCTGACTGTCAAAAACAGAAACTTGTTGCCTGTAGTTAACAATACTGTATTGTACACTTAAATATCCATTAAATGTTCTTACTATTATACAGTCTCCCTCGCGCTCTCTCTCTCTCACTCTCTCTCTCTCTCTCTCTCTCTCTCTCTCTCTCTCTCTCTCTTGCGCGCGCGCGCGCGCACACACACACACACACACACACACACACACACACTCTCTGATTCTGTGACAGGGCCACAACAGATGATTATAGAGGCCCCCTGGTCAACCCTTTTTGAGCCCAGAGAGTGAAGAAGACCAGCTCAAAGACACACAGCAAAGTAGTCCCAGAGCCAGGCCTAGAATTCAGATTTTCTGATGCTCAGAAGTAAATCTGTCCTCTCCATCATTCTTGATCTCCTGATGGCAGGGCTAAGTGGATGCATGCCCCAGAATGTGACCTTATTTGGAGATAGGCTCTTTCCAGAGGTAATCAAGTTACAATGAGGTCATTTGAATGGGCCCTAATCCAATAGCACTTATAAAAAGGGGAAATTTGGAGTCAGAGCCATATAGAGGGAGGATAATTTAAGAATGTGGCTCGCCAGGCACCTCTTTACCATAAAACAAGGAAACTGGGGCTCAGAGAGGTTAAGTAACTTGTCCTAGGCACACCGCTATTATGGCTTAGAAACAAGATTTAAACCTAGGTCTGTTTTATCCAATAGTTCATGATCTTTCTAATTTATCATCAATAATTATTTTAGTGGAATGAGGCAGCTTCCCCAGGTTCCTCAAGGTACCACACAGCAGGAGTTGAGGGGTCTGAAGGAGGGGAGGAGAGAAGGGCAGTCAGGCACACACAGGAGGTGGGAAGTGAAGGTGAGTTGATAGAGTGAGACATGATTGTAAGTTATTGTTATGGGCTGAAGCGTGTCCCCCTCTCTGCAATTCATATGTTGAAGTTCTAACTTCCAGTATCTCAGAATGTGACCTTATTTGGATACAGTTGTTTTTTTCAGAGGCAATAAAGTTAAAATGAGGTCATTAAGATGAGCCCTCCTCCAATAGCACTTTTAAAAAGGGGATATTTGGGCCGGCCGAGTGGCTCAGTTGGTTAAGAACTCACGAGTGCGAGCTCTGAGCAACAGCGGTTCGATGCCCGGCCCAAGCTGAGCTGCAGCTGAGTTGCCAACAGGTGGCGGGATGGCTCAGCTAAAAAAAAAAAAAAAAGGTGGGGGTGGTATTTGGAGGCAGACTCAGAGAGGGAAGACAGTGTGGAGAGACACAGGGAGAAGATGGTCATCTGCAGCCAAAGAGCAATCCTGGAACAGATCCTTCCCTCTCGGCCCTCAGAAAGAACCAACCCTGCCTTGATCTCAGACGTCCAGCCTCCAGAACTGGGAGACAATGAATTTCTGCGGGGCAAGCCACCCAGTCTGTGGAGCTTTGTTACGGCGGCCCTAGCACACGAATACAGACAACCTGGACTGAAAAGCATTCTGACAGCACCATAGCTTTCAGGATGTGATAACATCATTAAAGATTCCAGAGAGGGCTGTTTCCCCCTGTGGGAGAGAGAGAGGGCTCCGTGACTGCTCAAATCCCGCCGGGGCCTTATCCCATTAACATTTACTCCCAGCCCCTTATGGCAGAAGGAATGAGGTTGTTCTTTTCAGGCCTGTCAGCTTCCTAATCCAGTTCCACCCCCACTGCCTTACCTCCTGATGAATGTCTAGCCATCAGTCATCCTTTCAGGCCTGACCTCCACAGCCCTCTTACAGAGAGATTTTCACCAGACACAGCTCTATTAGTCTTAAATGTATTTTAAGCACTGCTTCATACAGTGCATACTTTTATAATAAATAGCACTGTTTTAGCCCAGCCCTCATCCATTTCTTCAGGGGCAAGCTGACATTCTGTATCCTCCACACAAAGTTCTTCTGAGTTCTGTTGGAAGGAAAGGCTGCTGAGAAGGAGTAGGCTACCCGAGGAAGGAGCCACGTGTGGTCCAGGGAGGTGGAGAAAGGGCTCTCCTGGCCATGGGGAGGCCATGGGACCAAGAACTGAGGCAGGTTAAATGTTCTGCCTCGGCGGGACTATTTTCATACAGGCCACATGCCATTCTGGCTGGGGGTCTCCTCTAACAACACATGGAAGTCCTCTGAGCCTTTTCTGGAAGCTTCCTGGGGACTTCCCCACTCACCTTATAAAACCACCATTTACTGGTGATAGCGGTGATCTTGAGAAACTCTGGGTTTGGGAAAGTTTCCTGGCGGTTGAAATGGACAAGGCAGCCAAGGTGGGGAGTTGGTGAAGGAGAGGGCGCTACAGAGCAGAGGAAACAGCGTCCGAAGGCCCAGAGACCCGAGCAGGCACATCCTGAGAGCTGTGGGACGCCATGCCAGCTGGCGCAGGCGGTGAGGCAATGGGCCAGGCGGGCTGAATGGGACTTGGGCTCCTTGCTTTGCAGAGTAGATTTCTCCCCTCAGAATAGGGCAAGTTGCTAAAGGCTAAGTGCTCAATTGCAAAAGTAAACTTGTGTTTTAGAATTATCACTCTGATATAAGTTCAGGTCTCTGAACAAAGAGATAAAGACAAACCTTTCCAAACCCAGAATAAGACAAAGGGTTGAGAGAATGTGCCAGATAGGATAGGAAAGCAGTGGGGAAATGGAGAGACTTAACCCAAAGAGGCTAAGCCGCTTAAAGATGTACGTTTAAGCTACTTTGGAGACCTGGAAATTTGAACAGAAGATCTTAAAAATAAATGCACTTTATATCATGAGACTGCATGAACCATGCCTGAAGGCCCTTGCGACTTTCCCAAACACTACCTATTCCCTCCCTGATCATAAGAACTGGGCTGTCATCATTATTAGGATAAATGCAATTTTATTTCCCACAATAGTCCTATAACGTTGATATTATCCCCAGTTTATGTATTTGAAAATCGAGATGCAGTGAAGTTAATTATATAAATAGTGTATCAGTTAGCAGTTGCTGCAGAACAAAATCCCACTCGCCCACCCTCTCAGATCAGTGGTTTATTACTACTCATGAGTGTACGGAGCTGAATAACTTTGCTGATCTGGCTGGGCTCTCACATGTCTGGACACGTGGCTGAGATACCTCAGCTCTGTTCCACATGGCCTTCTCAGGGGAACCTGAGCATGTTCTCTCCGTGATGGCAGAGACTCAGTAAAGGAAACAAAAATGTGAAGGCCCCTTTTCAAGCCTCTGCTTCAAGTTTGCTACCGCTGCATTGGCAAAAGAAGTCACACTGCTGAGGCCAGGGTCAAAGTGGGAGGGGCCTGAAGGTTACAAGGCTATAGGCACGAATCGAGGAAGGCTACTAATTAGGGCCCTCAATCCACCCAGTCTACCTCAGCAAGTAGTGGCAGCATCAGAATTTGAGCTGGATTCTTTAGATTCCAAAGTGTGTTTTCTCTACCAGATTCTTCTGCTTTGCTAATAAGCACAAGATCAAGAAAAGCAATATACACCAGTTAGGACTTTGCATCAGTAAAAACACTTTTCATTTGTATGATCTTAACTGAGGCTTACAACAACCCCATGGGGCTGGCAGAACTGGCATCTTTGTTCAAAGAAAACAAAGGCAAACAAATATTTGGAAACTCTAAAGGGCAAATGTTCTTAGCAAAGGGCACTTAAGCATCAATAAGAAAAAGATAAGAGAAAAGTGAGCAAAAGGCCACAAACGAGCAATCCATAAAGAAAGAAACATAAATGGACAAAGCAAACACAGGAAAAGATGCGTAGTATCATTCAAAATACAACAAATGTAAAATTCAAAAAGTGAGATATCACTTTCTCCCACTGGATTGACATAGACTTTTAGGTTCCATGATATCCAGTATTGCTTAGGGTTGGGAGTGGGGGCCAGAAATAGGGAACCTATGTTGTTTGTGGGAGAATAAATTGATGTGATATATTTAGAGGGCAATTTCGACCAAAATAGTAAGAATATGCATGTGAAATTTGACTTCACTATTTTGTTTTTAGGAATTTACCCTAACGCTAGATGTACATGAGTCTGCAAACATATACTCAGGGCTGTCTATTGCAGCATTGTTCACAATAGCCAAAGAAAGAAAACACTAGATGTCAATATTAGAGAATGGGTTAAATAAAGTTCCTTTCAACATTGCACAGACTGGGATGAAGCTGTCAGGAGAGTGAAGCAGGTTTCTCTGTTCTGACATGGAAAGATCTCTAAGACATCTTGTGAGAGAAAAAAAGTAGTAAGCCTGTGAATGGGATATACAATTTTCACTCCTACGAAATAAAGATATACATACCTATGCTTGTGCCAACATAGAAAACATCTCAAAGGACATTTAGATGCAGTTTGTACCTAACTGTGAGGAGGAACGGAAGGGCTGGAAGAGAAAGAGACAGCTCTACTTTTCACTTCTTTCTCTTCTTCACTCAGAATTATTTCATCCCGAACATCTACTACTAGGATCTAAAGAAAATAAAACAGAATATAACACAACAGAGAACAGATTGAGAAGAGGTTATTGTATTTGAGTACCATTTTTTTTTTTTTACTGGCACATTTTACCTTTACCATTGGCCCATTTGCTCAATTAGCAATTCTTTTTTACTGCCCTTGTCTCCATCTATTAAGAAACCTTTATTCTTGCTCAGCATTAATACTGAGGAATGCCCAGGGATTGTTTCCAAGGAAACCCATCTGTAACCACAAGTCGTTGGCATGAGCTCCTATGGCCACAGATAGGGTCTTGTTTCTTAGCAACTTACTCAAATTTTCTCATTTTAATTAAAGTCATACATTTCCTTAAAAGCTTGTTCATAGGGCCAACCGAGTGGCGCGTTGGTTAAGAGCTGGCTTGGGACGCCAGCTCTGAGCAGCAGGGCCCCGGTTCAGATCCCACGTGCGGGCCAATGACACTGCCCTCTACAGCTAAGATGGTGAACAACAGCTCAACCTGGAGCTGGGCTGCCATGAGTCGCTGGCGACGGTGTAGGCTGCAGCCCCTGTGGCAGTGGGTTGCCATAAGCTACCGTGTATAGCGGCAGCCAGCGTGAGCAGCCAGCAGCCATTGTGAGCGGCCGTCCAGAAGCCAGCGACTGATCTGCCTCACCCAGGAAGAGCGCAATGATAATACCAATGTGGGCTAGTGAAGTGATGTCCTCCACAATTAGACTGAAGAATAAAAGGACAGCAACTTCTCTGTTCCCCTTCCCCCGATTCCCCAGCACTGTTCCCCTCCCTCAATTCCTCAATAAAACCTTTAAAAAAAAAGCTTGTTCATAGTAGGGACATGGAAGGGCATTTATTTTGTTTTTTAGATTTTTTTATTGGGGAATTGGGGGAAGAGGAACAGACAAGTTGCTGTCCTTTTGTTCTTCAATCTAGTTGTGGAGGACGTTGCTTCACTGGCCCAAGTTGGCACCATCATTGCGCTCTTCCCGGGCGAGGCAGATCAGTCGCCGGCTTCTGGATGGCCGCTCACTGCGGCTGCTGGCCGCTCACGCTGGCTGCTGGCTACACACGGTAGCCCATGGCAACTCACTGCCACAGGGGCTGCAGCCTACGCCGTCGCCAGCTACTCACAGCAGCCCAGATCCAGGTTGAGCTGTTGTTCAGCATCTTAGCTGTAGAGGACAGTGTCACTGGCCCTCATATGTGGGATCCGAACTGAGGCCCTCTGGCGTCCCAAGCCAGCTCTTAACCAACACACCACTCAGCCGGCCCCATTTATTCTTGTTGATTAGATTCACCCCTTGAAAAATGTTTTTGGTGAATGGGAATTGAAATTCAAAAATATCCCCCCACACAAAGCTGCCCTCTTTGTTAAGTGCCTAAATCTGTCACTGCTGTCTACCCAAGTACAATCGACCTAGTACAGGTCTCTGCCTTTGGCTTCTGCAGGTCAAGTGTGTGAATAGTGGACACGATTCCTGACCCACCTGCCCCTCAGGTTTCCTATCAAGATTGAATGAACTCAGGTAGGGAAAGCACCTTCATGATGCTGGTATCACTTTTCTGGTGACTCGCACTTAAGAAAGACAGTACTGGCCAATCACAGCCCTCTTTCCCATTGAGTATTGACAGAACCCACAGTCCTTGTCATCACTCTGCTCTGGGAAGTCACATCACTGTGCTGGAGCTGTCCCATGGGATGTAACTTATCCTGCCCTGTTGAAAATATGTAAACCCTGATAAGTATAAAAATTACATAATCACCAACACTGTGTGTCTCCTGAAATGACCCACTGAGAAGGACAAATGTCACTTCTTTGATATTCCTGACCAAAAAAAGGCATATTCTAGATACAACCATGAGGAAACATTTGGCAGATCTTAACTGAGTGACCTTCTACCAAATAACTTCAAAACAGTCAAGGTCCCAAAAGACCGAAGAACGGAACCTACTTAGAGATGAAAGAAAGCATCACATCACATCTTTACAATTTTTCTGTTTTCATGAAAATATCCCTGGAGGGCAACATTTTCATTGTTATCAGTTATTTGGATCCTTGGATGATTCATTATTTTTTCTTTTTTTGACTATTCCCCATGAGACTGTTGAGATTTGGACTGAGGGCCTTCTGGGGATGGAGAGGGTAGGGAGAGAGACTTAGGGAAAGGACGGTCACCCAGGAAAGTCCTACACAGGATTTCTGGGCAGAAGGGGGTTTTGTGAGGACTTTGGCTGTGAAGGATATTAGGAGCCCCCAAATTGGATGGAAGACAGAGGCTGTGACTCAACCTTACCTACCGAGTCCTAAATCCCAGCACTCCTGGGTGATATCAACAGGTTCCTTCCCATCATTCAATAAGTATTCGTTGGTGCTGTCCTAGGTGCTAGTCCCATGAGCAGGACTAACTCCAAGCCTAATAAAGAAGTTGGCATGTAGACAAAAAAGATAAAACAGTGTCAGGGAGAGTGCAAGAACTATGGGCGTGCACATCCAGAGATCCTGTCCTAACTGGGAGAGCCAGGGGAGGCTTCCTGAAGGAGGCTGACAATGTCTAAGCTGAGATCTGAATATTGGAGATGGGTTCACAGGGAAGCAGTGAGAGCTCTCCTATCAGCGAAACAACGAGGTTGGATTGGATGATGATCGAGGTCCCTCCCAGCCCCCATAGCCTGTGACTTTATCTCATGATTCCTACCTCTCTAACCTTAAACCCTGTCCTGCCAGAGACAGGTTTGTGTCCGGAGGAGAACAGAGGTCATGTTTTTACTGCTTAGTCCCTCGCATGATTATTCTGGCTGATGCAGCATCTCTGCTAGGACTTTGCTGATGTGACTCTCAGCCTGGATGGATAACAGTCTCTCCACACTCTCAAGACTGGAGCCTGTGCCCTCACTGAGTGTGCTGGGGTCTTGAAGATCCCGTTTCACTGCCTGCTTTGAGGTAAACAAAGCTCCCAGGTGCTGGCAGGTAGATGCTGAGGGGCCAGGATTGTCAGGGCCAATCATGTATCCTGAACTTCCTTTGAGCAGGGTTTCTTTGAGGCCAACTCCCATAGGCTTGCTCCCTAAAGCAAGTGAGTGGTCTCAGGCTGGCTTGCTGGGCAACAGATGGTAAAGCCCTGGATGCTGGAGGTGAGGGGGGCAATGATGACAAGCCACTTTGGCCCCGTTGGCAAGCTGCAGAGCCTAATTATAACCCACCAAGACATTCCAATATGGAGTGAGTTTGGAAACACAAGGAAAAAAAAAGAGTGATTACAATATGAATTGAGAGAGGGGTCCACAGACAGATGCTGGGAAGAGATACGGGAGGGGCAGTGTTACTTGAGACTGAGGGTCTGGGTTTGGAGACAGACCAACTTGGGCTATTAACCTCTCTAAGCCTCAGCTTTCCAATCTATCAAATGGGGGGTTGTGCTAGTACCTTCCTCAGAGGATTATTGTGAGATTAAATAAAATAATGCAGGGTTTAGCATGCATTTTGGCACCAAACAAGTGCTCAAAAAATGTTAGCTGTTTTTGTAATAATCGTTTTTTTACTAGTCACATTCTGTGCCAAGCACTGTAGTAAGTCAACAACTCAAAAAGGTCTTTAAGGATGAGCAATGCACTGCTCATTTACATAGAACAGCTGAGATCCTCTAGCCTGTGCTTCAGTTCCCTCACCTCCAAATTGATGGATGAACCTTGCTCTACAATATTGCTATGAAAATTGACTAAAAAGCGTGTCCCTTACAGAGACAGTGGGAACCCAGGACTCTCTCACGATGGCTGAAGACCAGGTTCTAGGCAAGCAGGCAGCCCTTGCTTGAAAGGTGGGGCGGGGGGGGGGGAATGTCAGAAGCAGGAAATGAAAGCCCTCAGAGGGAATGTGGGCAGAGGAAGTCTATTTAGCTATGAGTCCTGACTCCCAGGGTGGTGATGCTCCCGGGATGCTGAGTAGCTGTCCTATGGCTGCGTTCCCTTCACTTCCTCTCAGGCTAGAATTCAGAGTCTCTTTTTCTTTGATCATGTGCCACCGACTGGAGTTACGTTATCCTTCTTGCACAAGCCACACCTACACTACATTGCCTACAATTTCCAGTATTGATTCCTTTAAAGTAGACTGAGATCCTAAGGATACATGAAAATCAATAGAAGCTTATCATCCTTCTGGATTTTTATTTCTTCCTGTATCTTTTACAGATGTCTCTCGCCCACCTTTATCAAGTTTCCCCAAAGATGTAACTTAATTTCCCTAGAAAGAAAAGCTCTCTTTTCACACTGGAAGCTCATCATTTTACCTGGGGTTTAATTGAATAATTTAATTATGATAACAAGTACAACCCAAATGAATAGATGTAAGTATAGACAAAACCGATTCTTAATGTTACACCACTCAACTGGGGGTGGCAAAGTGAGTAGACACACTAGAGAGCAGCCATTAGCTGTGGGCATCTGGGAGCCATGGGTAGGAGTCAGTATATCTTACAGGGAATGGACAGCACCAGCTAAACTGACTAATTAGTTAAGCAAAGGTCTATTAAAGAGCTTCTACTTGCAGATTCCATAAAGCACCACCCTTTCCCTTAGTCTGGGTCTTTATGTACTGTTGCTTTTTTTTGTCAGGAAGGCCCTTCTCATCTCTTTCCACTGCAACCTTTCTTCCAGGCCCATATTTATTTTTCTTCATGGCTTACTTTAGGGATTCTTTCTTTCTCCACTATTCGTCTCCTCTCTCACATGACTCTCCCTAAAACTACCTGCTTGACCTCTGAGAACATCTTGTACTTCCCACCTCCTCTGCGAAGATGGCTGAGCCACAAGACGGAAAGAGCCTGGGTTCTCTCCCTTCTTCCCACTTCGTAAGAGCATCCTCCTCCCCGCTCTATTGCATTTAGTTAGTCACTTTCTGTCCCTTCCACTAGTATTTGAGCATCTTGATAGCTGGACTTGTGTCATATTTGACTTTGTTTCCCCAACACCAAGCCCAGGGTCTGACACATAGTTTTTCATTAAAGGTTTGTTGAATCATTTGCAATCCTTTTGAAACTATTTTGCATAGAGTGCAATCCCACAGGGTTGTAGCAGATAGATAATCATAGACCAGTAATCAAAAGTAATACTAAAATGGCCTGAGCTATTTATTTGCAGTTTTTGAATCAGTGAACAAAACCATAGAGCTTAAAACTCCTTTTTCTAAGCTTTTATACATTTGAGTTATCAACACAGTCACTAGCTTGGAGGAAAAAGCATAGAGAATCACGTATTTAAGGTTTTTATGGGCCAGTCCTGGAAATGACACATATTACTCTTACTCATACTCTTAAAGCCAGAATTCAGTTATGTGTCTTCTCTCCCCCAATTTCAAAGGAGACTGGGCAAAGTAGTATAGCAGTATCCCAGGCAGATTAAATTACTGGGTCATGGGGGTAAACATATCTTCAACGTTATTAAATAATGTCAAAATATTTTGAAAGCAGTGTGCCAGTTTACATCACCATTAACATTGGATGAGAATTCCTATTTTTCCACATTCTGGTCCATGTTTGTTGCTCATCTTTGGGCCTCCATGATATCTTGCATGGTAACGTCCATTAGAGCATGTATCTCCTTACATGGTATACACCGTATTTTGCAGTGTGTAATGCACACTTTTTTGCCCTTTGTGAGGCAAAAATAAGGATGCGCATTATACATGGGTAGTACTAATTCCATATATATCTATATATATATATGTTTTTAATTATTTTATTGATGCTTATGAGTTAAAAGTGTAACTCTAGAAATTAATAACAATATCTGTATACAAAATAATACCCTGGAATACGATAGTTTTGTTGAACTTATGACAAACTTGCAATGATGACGAAGAGTTCTTGGCCTTCTTTGATGTGCAAATATCGTAAATTTGTTACCGGTACATAAAATTTCTTGTGCCTTGTTTCTGTTCTTGTGTTTTGTAATTATTTGTTACATAAAATTTCTTGTACCATAATATGTTCAAAAATAAATGGTAAAATTCCTTTATAATGCAAAAACAAGTACCTAAAAGTAAATAAATAAAAATTTGAATTAAAACAATAAAACGAAAGGGTTTTTTTTTTCCCCTGGAAGTTTGGGCCAAAAATATGGGTGCACATTATACATGGAAAAATAGGGTATTTGTCTGCTTTATAAGACTGTGACCTCATTGATGAAAGTTACTCTGTTCTTTTATTGCAAGTATTCAGCAATTCTCCCCTAGGTATGGACCCAGCAGAAAGGCGTGGACCCACGAACAAAGAGACACGTGTAGCAATGTTCATGACAACATTAAAAGGTAGAACCTGGAAGCAACCGAAATGCCCATGAAGAATTAAATGGGGCCAGCCGAATGGTGTGATGGTTAAGAACTGGCTTGGGATGCCAGAGGGCCCCGGTTCGGGTCCCACATATGAGGGCCAGTGACACTGCCCTCCACAGCTAAGATGCTGAACAACAGCTCAACCTGGAGCTGGGCTGCCATGAGTCGCCGGCGACGGAGCTCCTGCTGCAGTGGGTTGCCATGGGCTACCATGTAGCCAGCAGCCAGCGTGAGCGGCCAGCAGCCGCAGTGAGCGGCCGTCCAGAAGCCGGCGACTGATCTGCCTCGCCCGGGAAGAGCGCAATGATGGTGCCAACTTGGGCCAGTGAAGCAGCGTCCTCCACAACTAGACTGAAGACCAAAACGACAGCAACTTGTCTGTTCCCCTTCCCCAATTCCCCAGCGCTGTTCCCATCCCCCCCAATTCCCCAATAAAAATCTTAAAAAAAAAAGAATTAAATGGAGTACTAAACAGCAGTGAGAATGAACAAATGGTAACTACCCAGAGCAACATGGATGAGCTTTAAAAACATAATACTGAGCAAAACAAGTATACTGTATGAATCCATTTATATAAAGTTTAAAAATGGACAAATCTAGACTATGGCATTTAGGGTTATACACTTGGGTGGTGCTAGTATAAAGAAAAGAAAGGAAGTAGTAACTATGAAAGTTGGGTGACTGTTAGGGAGAAGGGAGGGGGTTCTGACTGAGAAGAGGCTCGCTGGGGTCTGTATAGAGGGGAATTAGGGAGGCTGATAGAGGGGGCTGTAGTGATCAGAGTTTGTCATAGGGCAGTTTTAGGAGAGAAGTTAATGAACATGGCCTGGGCAAATACTGAGCAGAAGTTTTAAACTAGGTGAGTTTTCAAAACAGTGTTACTAACTTTGGAACATTTGAATCTGTGAGGAGTCTTTATTACTGTGTTTTTTGTCTTGGAAAATATAGTTCCAGGAGTTGGTGATAGGTAGAATAATCACTAGGAGCTGGTATGAAAATAATTTGCACTGTGATGATTTGTGTTACATGCTGTAGTTTGGCAGAATTTATCTGTATGCAAATTATGGTACAATCTGTTTTGCAAATTTTCATTTTTTATTCATTTCTGAAGGCATGCAGGAGGCTTCTGAATTATAGGTAATATTCAAATTTTGACCTGGTGTTCATTTTTCATTTATTTCATTGTACATTTGTGGTTTGTTTTGTTTGTTTTTTTCACTTTTCTGTACGTGTGTCATATTTCAAATTAAATATTTTATTAATTTATTTAAATATTTGTACAGAAAGATACAAATAACATGCTGAAAGAATATGTACCAAAATGCAAAATATGGTTATTTCTGCATAGCAGAATTATGATTTTTAATTTCTCTCTTTGCATATGAATTTATCTTGAGAGATTAAGTGGGTTTGCTTAAACAATAGATTAAAGCAATAATCAGGTCACTTCTAGTGGTTCAAATTTGTTTTCAATTTTTTCAATTTAAATCAGTTAATGTTTTTTCACTTCAGCTCCATGCAGTTCCACCATTACTAATTTAACAGGCATTTATTGCCTAGTTTGTAACAGACACTATGCGAAGTGCTGGGAAAACAGAGATGAAATACATATTAACTACCCTCAAGGATCTTGTGAGGGGGAAAAAAAAAGCTCACATATACGCTTAACTAAAATATATGCAAAATGTGACATTCCAGAAGGACAAACAAGCAACCAGGACTGGGGTGCTCCGGGAGGGCTTCACAGCAGAAAACTCTTGAGTTGCACCCTGAGGCATGAAGAGAGTTTTGATAGCTGGAGTAGGAGTGGATATAATAAAAGGGCAGAGCTGGCCAAGGGAACGTCAGGAATAAAGGCCTGGAGTGTGGAGGAGAGTGAGGTGTCAGGAGAAATGGTGAAAGGAAGATAAGGCCTGGGGGGCCCGGGGTGTGTTTGAAAGGGCGCTGGAGGGCAAATGGAAGGTAAGGCTAGGCAGGTAGGCTGGGCTCAGGTTATGAAGGACGTGAAAGGCATGCAAGTGACTCTGAGCGTCTCTCTCCCTCTGTCTCTCTATCTGTTTCTCTCTCTCTCTCTCTCTCTCTCTCTCTCTCTCTCTCTCTCTCTCTCTCTCTCTCCCTTTCTCCCTCTGTCTCTCAAATAACAGAGGGCTCTTGGCAGATTGGAAACACAGAGGCAACTTGGTCATGTCTGCCTTAGAAGGATGTNCTGGAGGGCAAATGGAAGGTAAGGCTAGGCAGGTAGGCTGGGCTCAGGTTATGAAGGACGTGAAAGGCATGCAAGTGACTCTGAGCGTCTCTCTCTCTCTCTCTCTCTCTCTCTCTCTCTCTCTCTCTCTCTTCCTCCCTCACTCCCTCCCTTCCTCCCTCCCTCCCTCTCCCTTTCTCCCTCTGTCTCTCAAATAACAGAGGGCTCTTGGCAGATTGGAAACACAGAGGCAACTTGGTCATGTCTGCCTTAGAAGGATGTCTCAGGCAGGAGAATAGAGGAAGAAACAGAAATAGAAAAACCAAAAAGGAGGAAAGCCATTCAGGAGGTTGTTAACAATGGTCATCACTCCCCCTCCCCATAACAAAAAAATGCCTGAAGTAAAAACTAGAGCGTTTTGAAGAGCAGAAAATGAAAAGCAGAGAACTGGCTGGCACAGTGTACTGTTCATTGGTGTTGAGTGAGGCGGAGGGAAGAATGGAGATGGTTGTAGGGACTAGCCTGTGTGGCTTGGTAAGTGGTGTGCTTCTACTGTGAATGCAGAGTGCACAACATCGCTAATTTAAGTGTGTTGAAACTTTGAGGGAAAAGGAAAGAGGCCCTCAATGCTTAAAGTACGAATATGTATGCTTGTCAACTTGAGAGAAGTTTTGAGCCTCCTAGACTGTCTGATAGATTCACAGTTTCCAAGCAGTGTTACATTTCTTTTGTATGAAAATAATTGAGCAAACTTGTGATAATATCTGAGAGTATCCCTGTCCCAGCAGAAGAAAACATCATTCCCACCTAACTCAAAACCTGTCCTGTCTATGGTTGCATCATCTTTTGGAGTGGGGAGTTTGTGCAGGGAGTTGACAAAGTGGCCCATCCTCCCTGAGAGGAAATCCTACCAGAATCAGCGGTTGGATCAAATGAGGCACCATTGTCCATGTTCCCCTGTCACCTTGCTGTGCTGTCAGATGTCTGCCATCTGCACGTTCCCTGTGAACCAGGATCTGTAACCCACGATCTCATCTTTGATGAGAAATTTTGTCCATTGTGTGGATGTTTAAATTTAACTCCCCAAACTCAGAGATTAAATATCACTGTGCAAAAAGATTCCATTAATCATTGCAAAGATTGTGTCGCAGAAGGCAATCACAAAATCTTCTGGAGGTTCTTGGGCCTTTATCTGCCATCATCATCCTTTTTTCCAGCCAAATGCAGACATTTATCTTCCTGTGGCCAGACTAGAATGATTCCCTGGTACCCAAAAATTCATCAGATAAATAGCTCATGGATAAATATATCCTTACATGAGATTTATTTCCACCCCCAATATTTGCCATCTCCAGCTAAGCTTTCCTTTGGAAAGGTGATGGGGTGGGGAGGAAATGTAAGGAAGCATTTTGGATTTTTAAGACTTGGTTTTGATCCTCTCTTAAATTTGGGCAAGTCTCTTAATTTTTCAGAGCTTCATTTTGTTAATTTATAAATTGTGATGATAATAATAATAGTAATATTTCTGCCTAAACCCTCTTGTGGTAGTTGGATCAACTGTAATAACATATGGGAAGACAGTTTATAATTGCAAAGCACTGTATAAATGTCATGCATCACAATTATTCAATGACGGTACAAATTTTAGTCTTGAAAGGCAAATGTCTATCTTTTTCTATTCTTTATGACTTTCATGCATATCCACTTGTCATTGACTTAAAATATTATTGAGTGCCTATTTCATGATAGCTTTGTGCTAGAAACAGGGTTGACAGTGAATATGGCAGAAAATTTATGTCAGTTTCAAGATTAAAAAGACTCTGAGGTGAGAATATAGCATTTACATCTCTTTAGAAAATAAGCATAGCATATCGTGGAATGTGTTACAAGGAATGGTGTGTGGTAGCGATTTCCAAGGCTGGCTGGACTATAGATGTACCCTGGGAGCCCACAGAAAGTACACGTTCCTATTGAATTAAAATATGTGCGGATAGACTCAGCAATTCCTTTTATTTGGTTTTCTTTTTTGGCAAGCTCCCTTGGAGGATTCTCAGACAGCCTGCTAAGTCAGTTTCTTACTGGAACCAGTCATAGGTGACATAGACGTAGGAGTACTAGGGAGAGAGGGCTCAGTGAGGATCCAAGTGGCTGGAGAGGGTCGGGGTTGTTTCCCTGGGTGAGGTGGGCCTCAGCTGGAGGGGATAATAAGAAAGGCTTGCACCCAAGACCCTTTCCACTGCCTTGATCTGGTTAACCCTTATTGCTCCTTCAGGATTCAGCACCCATGCCACCTTTTCTAGAACAGGTTTTCTGACTCCAGTGGAAAATTCAGAGAGCTTTCTTGATATGAATGTTTTGTTGCATGAGAAACCAACTGTTTGTGAACCAGAGACTTAAAACACAAAACTATTATGAAGCTCAGAGACACGATGTTACAGATGGCTTCTAAACGGAGAGCGAGGAAGTTGCTTAACCTTTATGATGATTCGTTATTACAATGGGGACAGCAGGGGATTGGTTAAAGTGATTATCTTATATTATTTTAGGAAGATGGCTTAAGTTTTGATTATGATTATCAGATGTATTTACAAGAAATAGCCTAAATTAAGTTTCACTTACATTCATGAAATATAAAACTAAATTAAGCTTTACCTATGTGACTTATATGGCTTTGTCTGAGGTGGAAGCAAATATGGGGGAAGACACAGTAAGGTGTTAAAGGAAGGAAGGGAAGAAAGGAAAATGGGGTATTGTCACTAGGGAGATCCACGGCCTTCTCTGCAGTGAATATCAGCAAGGCAACCCAAGTATAGTGGGCTATAGTACTATTAAAATTATTTGCTCCTTTCCTATGAGATTATACTTTTGTGTACCATTGACATTAGGCTGAGCTTTGTGATTTCCTTTGATCAATAAAATGTGAGCAGAAGTCATTTATACCAAGCAGAATTGTTAAGAGACATCATATGGTTCCATCACTGCACAAAAATGACATGTCCCAAATAGGTCTTCTCCTTCAGCCTGGGTCCAAGAAAGAATCAGGCATATGGAGGAGAAGTGAAACAAACCCTCAGCTGGGAGGTAATGTGATTGACAAATTAACTTTTGTTATAAGCCACTGAGACAGTGGGATTGTTTGTTGCCACAGCATTACCTAGTGAAAGCGGACTGATACAGGAGGCTGGTCAACAAGTGGGTGGGGCATAGACTTGGGACCCAAGGTCAGGAACTACAAAAAAGTTCCAACAGAGGAGGGATTTTCAAGGTTACTGGGATTATTAAATGCAGTGATGAAAATCAAGAAATATGTTAATTGAGAGGCTATATGGTTTGGGGACCAGTTAATTCAAGTGAAAAGGGTTTTATAAATAGTAAAGAGATATATAATGATAAGACGTTATTATTAAAATACCATTACATTAATTGTAACAAAGGAACTCAGTGTTAGCTACAGAAATAGCAATGTCTGTGAACCAGGAAGACAAATATCAAATCAAGAAGGAGAAGAAGAAAGCAGTTGTTAAAAAAAATGATGTTATCCAGATGAAAGACTTTGGGGAGAATTCTTCTTCTCTTGGATAAATAGTTTTGTTGATGCAAGTCTGTGTGCTGAGCTTTGAAAAGGTGGGATAGCTTGATCTCAGAATGGCCCAAAGCTGACTCTGGCTGCTTTATCACAGAAAGGATTTTACTCTTAATAAATAGCCCTGTCATTCAGAGTCTTTCTTATTCATGGGGGCGTGGGGGTGAGAGACAGACATAGACAGGCCATCTAGCATTCAAGCACTATCTCTCTGATTGATTGCAAACTGCTTACTGAAACAGTGGTGGGAAAAGCTTAAAGGGCAGGGGACCGGGCTTTCTCTTTCTGATAATAACACTGAATGATAAAATGTGTTCTGCCAAGTGTCTTGGTATTATTTCCCTTTCAAAAAAGAAAGAAAGAAAAAAGTTTCACAGCTTTCATCACCACTTTATCACATTTCTTCATGTAATTGAAGCTGTGGGGTTGGACTACATTAATCTCTACTCTGTAAGGCAAGACCGAGTCCTCATCAACATCTGAGGGGCAGAAAGTCACAGGCATCTCAAAATGGGTGTTGGGAGAAATGTCTTAATGAATAGTGTCCTTATAGAAGATCCGTGATGGTAGGAGGGAGTCAGCACTTATCTAGAAAGTAAATCTCACCCCATTACTCTTCTGCTTACATTCCTTCAGGGGCACCCAGGTCTCAGGATAAAAGCAAGGGTGCCACACCCTTGCTCTTCCACACCCACACTTTGTGGGAGCCACACCGATCTACCTGCAGCTTCTGCCCTTTCCACCTTCCTTCTCATGGCAAAACCTTGCCTGTCTTCTTAAGTGTAGTCCAAGATTTCTGTCCCTGCTGTGTGACTTCACACTTAGTACCCTGATTGTCTTTCTCCTGCACTGGCATTTAGTGGCACCAGGACAGGGGCTGTCACACAGTATTCAGCATTGTCTCCTCAGTGCCTGGAACTATGTCTGGGGCATGGTGAATGCTCAATAACTGTTGAATGAATGATTGTACATTTGTTCTACAATCCCCTTTCCTCCATTTTTTTTTCTTTTAATTTCTATTTTGGAGAAGGCTCTGGCCCCAGAGACATGTCCTGTATGTCTTATTGAGGCTTGTCACTGCTTCCAGATGCCTTCATGGCTCCAGGAAAGGAAGGCAGACCTCTGCACAGAGAGAGAGCTGGAGAGAGAGCCAAAAAACCTTCACAGAGGTCCTGGGCCCCCGAGCTCCTAAGGAGGATTATGTCAGACACATAAGGTAAGGTAAACATGTGCAAACGACAAAGCATTACATACATTCTTAAAAATAACAATTTTACCATTTATGGAGCACATACCATATTTTGCTGAGTATATTGTACACTTTTTTTGCCCAAATTTGTGAGGGAAAAATAAGGATGCACATTATGCATGAGTAGTACTAATTCTGTATCTATAGAAATGTTTTTAATTCTTTTACTTATGTTTATGAGTTAAAAGTGTAACTCTAGAAATTAATAACAACATCCATATGCAAAATAATACCCTGGAATATAAAAATAGGTTTTGTTGAACTAATGACAAACTTGCAATGTTGAAGAGTTCTTGGCCTTCTATGATGCATAAATATCATAAATTTGTTACCAGTACGTAAAATTTCTTGTACCTTGTATCTGTACTTGTGTTTTGTAATTATTTGTTATATAAAATTTCTTGTACCATAATATGTTAAAAAATAAATGGTAAAATTCCTTTATAATACAAAAAACAAGTACCTAAATGTAACCAAATAAAAACTTGAATTAAAAAATTAAAACGAAAGATTTTTTTTCTTAAAAGTTTGGGCCAAAAACGTGGGTGCGGGCCAGCCAAGTGACTCAGTTGGTTAAGAGCTTGCTCGAGAGTGTGAACTCTGAGCAACAGGGTCGCTGGTTCGATATCTGGCCTGAGCTGAGCTGCCAACAGCTGCCAACAAGTGGTAGGATGGCTCAGCTAAAAAAACAAAAAACAAAAAAAACCTAAAATGTGGGTGCACATTATACATGGGAATGCATTATACATGGCAAAACATGGTACTTTGTGATGCTGTTGGGTGTTCACGTACAATATCTCTAAATCTGGCGACAGACTTGCAATGACATATCCACCCCCCCGTCTTTCCAGGATTCCAGTGGAAACATCCAGTAAAACAAGTTGCTGCTCAGAGAGGATCAGTGCTATTTCCAAAGCCACACAGCTCTCCAGTACCAGAGCTGGAATTCCAACCCATTGTGGTCTGACATAAAAGTCTAAGCTCTTTTTACCACTCAGGGACGTATGGAATTGCTTTGTGTCTCCTATTCATCATCAATAAAATATGTGTGCTTGACTCTATTCATGTCTGTGCTTTCTTCCAAATGGGAAATTTATATTTCTTGCGCTGTCTTCCCTGACAGCAGCAAAGCAGTGATGAAGGCGATGGTCTCTAGAGGGAGAGCGTCTGGGTTCCAGTCTCAGCTTTGCTACTGACCTCATGTGTGGCCTGGGGCAGCCTCTTAACTGCCCTTTGTCTCCCTTTCCTCACCTGGAGCAAGGGGCTGATCATAATACTCACTTCCAGGGGCTTCCATGGGCGGGCCTGACCCCCTGTAGCCCTGGTCCTGGCACTCAGTGAAGCTCAGTACGGGACAGCGTTTTGCAGTTCTCAGGGACAGTATTGAGCATCCTCCTGGGCCTTCCTTGATTTACCTCAGCAGACTATTGTTATTTATTTATTGAACACACGTTTCTTCCAAACCTCCCAGGCCATTGCTACGGTGCATTCATTGGTGATACAGAGAAGCACCAGACACAACCCACATAGGAATGCCATGCCCAACATTTGAGTAGCTCTTCACGGTTTACAAACATGGGTAGCATTGACAGTGCTACCTGGAGTCAAGGTGCTGCATGCTGCTTTCGACCTATAAGTGGGCTTGAAATGGTTCAATATCAAAACCTGCGTTGGGGATATTGAGAAAGTATGTAGCGCGAGGCAAGCCAAACGGGTTGCTTGCCTTCTTGAGGGACTAGCTGCTGAGGAAGTTGCCCTCTGCCTCCAGGGGCTCCGTGATGTGCAACCCCGTGGAGCGTCACAGCAGAACAAGGGGCCAGGGCAAAGAGAACCAACGGAGAAAGGAAGCAGGCAGGAAGGCACAGTGTGGCTGCCCTGGCATTTGACAGAAGGCACACCGGGGCCAGGCCACCTGCTGCTGTTCCCACAGGCACCCCAGTGCCATAGGGCAGAGGGGCGCAGACTCTGGAATGTGCGCACGCTGCAGTATGAGCACGTGTCCGGAATCACATGTACTGGGAGACTGTTTTGTGTATCATCACATCACAACATGACCCACCTTTTCAGCTTTAAATAACTGATTTCTCTATCATCTGAAGGACTTTTCCACGTAGGAACATATTTTTAATCACTTTCCAAGAGCTACTAGAAAAGACAGAGAAGAGTACAACCGGAAGTGTGTTGTCAATAAGTAACAAATAAATTGCAACCAGGCCATGATCTTAAAGAGATAGATTTGGCTTTCAAATCTTCTTCACAGATGCCTATGCTCCTCCTCCTGGGACCATTTGCAGCCTGTGGTTCAATTTCAGAGGGAACCTTTACCAACAATAACCAACAATATTAGCTAGCTGTCATTTCTTAATGGCCGTGTGTCCTTCCTAATCTCTTATCTCACTCTACACAACAGTAAATTTTCCATTCTGTTACATGAAGAAATGGAGGCTCATAGAACTGAAATAACGACATCCAGGCCCCAAACTTTTAAGGACACATTTTGGAGTTAGGCAGATCTCTTGAGTGCAGCTGTGTTGCATGCTAGCAAAGTCATTTAAGCTTTCTGTGCCTCAGTTTCCTCCGCTGTAAAATGGGGATAACAGTGCTCGCCTAACGGAGCTATTGTGAAGATTCTAAGAGATGGTACGTGTTAGTGGCTTGGCACACAGTGCCTAGTAGGGCCCTGTACGTGGAAGCAAGCGAAGCCATGCAAGCCTTACTGCATTGCCTCAGGGCTCCTTTTGTAAGCAGATACTGCTGCTCTGCTCTTGGGTGTGTGTCTTTTTTGATCACGCCCCTGCTGAGGTGATTGTTCTGTCGAAAGGCAAGAGCTTCCCTTCTTTTTTCCGTGCACCTGGATGAGCTGATTTGCCAGCTGCCTGCAGTTTGGGGCGTCTCCCCTTTTGTAGCCAATTACTTCCCTAATTGTTCACTTCTCCAGTGCTGTGGGCCAGGAATTTTTGGTTGTGGAAACTCCTCCTGTCTGGTTATCCGTTCAGCTGAAGAGGTGCTTTTATTTTCAGTTGTTTGGAAATTCTCAGTACTGGCTACTTACCAGCATTAACGGAAAGGGTGAGTGACTAATATATGTCTGTGTTTGACAGCTCCCACTCAGCTGGGCCCAGATTTCTTATTTTGAAAATCCTTTGCTCATTGATTTGGATGCACAGCCTGATCGAGAACCCCCGGGTGAGGAATCTCGTCGAAGGAGAGTTAAGTGTGTCTACCAGACATCCTCTTTAGTGTGACTATCAGATAGCTTTTTATTCTCCCATGTCGTTGCTGGAAAAAGTGGTTTGAACAGTGATTGAACCCTATGCCAGTCATGAGGTGATGAACTTTCACCTGTGTTAGCTCTCTGACTCATCTCTACCACCTGTAAGGTAGGCAAGGCTGTCTGCATTTGACAGGTGCAGAGGCCCAGAGAGAGACTGGAATTTACACAGCTATTCAGCAGAATAGGATTTTTCCACAGGTTTCTCTAATTTCAAGTCCAGGGCTCGCTCTTTTACAGTTCAGGGAGGTGAATGAGGAGAATCCATGCATTTCACTGAGGTCATGAACTAGGTTAAATTATGATGAAAGTGAGGATAATTTGATAAGTGCAGACAAACGCCAGGTAAGTCTGGGCAGGCTTTCTGGAAGAGGGGACTTCTGGAACGAGCTTTGAAAGGAAGACACCATCTCAATTGGAGGAGAGGACGTGAGTGTATGCTGTACGGGAGGGGAGGGGACAGAGCATGAAAAAAGCCCTCAGCCCCCATGACTCCTGCTTCTGAGAAGGGGGACGAAAGAATGCAGAGAACTCGGTTAGAAGGTATCAGGGAGCTAGTTTGCCCTTGGAAATCACTTAAAAACCCCTCTTGAAACAGGAAGCCCTTAAAAGGTATTCAAGTAACTGCTCAGCATTCTCTAGTTGACATGCTTATGGAAATGACATCTCCCACAGCCATTTGAGCACAAAAATGCTTAATTGAAAAGAATTATTGAATTGACCTCTGTTGGTATGCAGAGGAATTTCTTCCTTTGCATTTCTTAAAGTACTAGTTGCACGGCAGGATGTAATTAAAAGCTAATATTAGACTCTTTAAAGAATCAGCTCAATCATAAGAAAAAATCTAACCTGTGATTTGCATGTGTATATATTGCAGTCTTCAGTGAAATGGGTGGGGGGGACATAAGTTAGGGGATTTTCTAAAGCAAAGTGGTACAATATAATTTCCAAGATGTCCACATTGAAGTATCTCAGTGTATTCATTCAGCAAACATTTCTGACTACCGGCTCTGTGTTCCAAGTGCTGTGTGTTAGAGGTCATCCAGAGGACATGACTGCTGGTTTACCCAGCAGCTGAACACAGGCAATTGGAGGTTCCGCCCCCCTCCCCCTGATTTTGAAGTTTCACCCACCATGCGCAAAGCTGGATCCTTTTTAAGGGCACAATCTTAAGAGAGTAATGTGTTATTGGGAGCACCTGGAGTGGACACGTGACTGAACCCAGTTAAGGCCTCTATATAAACCCTTAAGATGCTGGCTGGCGGTACGGAGATCTGTTCGTCTTGCAGCCGCCGAGGGCAAGCCTCTTATGTAAGTTCCCTGCTTATTAAACCTGCCACCTACTGATCTGGAGTGGCCTGCCTTTCTCTTCAGTCTCTCCTTGCCCTCCGTGCCCTGGAGCCAGTTTATGAGCTAACAGTGGGTGAGCCATTTGTTCCAGGAGACCAGAGAAATGGGTCTTGGGAAAGAGGTATTCTTGGGGGGAAATCCCGGGATGGCCATTTACCTCTATGTGGAGAGGAATGGCCCGTATGTTATAGACCTGTGGACCAGTGCCTGAGAGTGGTGATGCCCTGCAAATGCCAGCGGGTGTACTGTGCATAGAGCACTGCGGCAAAGAATGGAAACCATGGCTGCCATACTGGGCTGGCCTCTTCTGTGGGCAGTTGGGCTGGCCACCAATGCCCAACTAGAGGTGAAAGCTTGAGTTAGAAAGTTGGAAGAAGAGCTGAGGTTAGAGAAGGACATGTGGGTGTCCATTACTCTGCTGGCTTCAGGCCTGGCTGGCGAGGTGGGAGAGCAGGGTAGTAAATTGGAGACCTGAGAGCGAGCTGTTTTGCAAAGCTAGGAGGGCGAAACCTGCTGCAGATTAAGGTCTGAGTGCCCGTGATAAAGCCTGATTGGGACAGTAAGAGATGGAATCCCTGGGAAAGTGAGGAGAAAAAGAAGGCTGTAAGCGTTAGGGGATTAGGGAAACTAGCACCTTGTATGGATATCCTTGAGAGAGTAAGGTGTTGTTGAGGTCATCTGGACGGTGTACGTGACTGAACCCAGTTAAGGCGTCTATGAACTTTTGACATTCTTGCAGGCAGTTGTGGAGATCTACTAGTCTTGCGGTTGCCAAGGAAAAGCCTTGTATGTAGGTTCCCTTGCATGTTAAAACTGCCACCTACCAATCTGGTGTAATTTGCCTCTTTCTTCAGTCTCTCCTTGCCCTCCATGTAGGACAGCCAATTTACAAGCCAACTCTATGTAACAGAAGAAAGAAACAGTCCTTCCCTACTTTACTTGGAATATGAGAAGGCAAAAATGTAAACAGACTTACAAAGGAGTGTGTTTGTTTTGCCGCGGTAGAGCTGTGTTTAGAGTCTAAGGGTACATAGAGAAGAGGGTTTTGTCGAGTAGGAGCCTTTTGAAGGACCGATATAATTGAGCTCAATGGAACAACGTGGCTGTGTGGAGCACAGGGGCCCAGCACCAACGCGGGTGGTGAAGTCTGCGTCAACAACAACCATAATTGCAGTAGCAATTGCAACAACAACAAAACACGGCTCAGTGTGAAGGCAGCTTTGGACTTTGAGTGTGGTAAGGGGGCATGGGGAGATAAAACTGGAGATGGGAGACAGAAGTCTTGCTGTAAAGGGCTTAGTTTGCCAGGTTTACAAGCTTGAACGTCACCCTCAAAAGTAATGGGAGTTTAGTGAAGATCCAGGGATGGACACCATTAGCCTTGTTTTTATTGTTGTCATTTGTTTGTTTTTAAGCAAAAAAGTAATTTACTGGCTTCTGTAGTTGATACAAATATCAGGGTAACTAAGGAATCAGATTAGGATGAGGACCAAGGATGTGACATTGCCAGGGCTCTCCATTGTTTATCTGCTTATCTCCTTTTTTTTGAATGTTGACCTCTATGACCTCTAGCTTCGCCTATTGCATACAGCCTTTCCCACAGGGCAGGAGACATGAGAAGGAATTTAATTTTTCAGTACCTATGTCACAGTTCTAGGGAAGGACTCTGGGTAGCCTTGGTTGGATCAGTCATGCTTGCAAGTGATACGGGACACACAAAGTTCGCTCCAGACGATGACTAGGAGAGCAGCAGGACCAAAGGCAGGGAGGAGAGAAGCTCCGAATCCTGACTTGATAAAGGGACAAAGGAAATGGTGAGGAAACATGGGGTCAAAAATATGAAGGAGGCAGAATTCAGAGAACGGGGGTGGGGGTGGGGGGGTGGAGGGATTGCATGAAGGAAAAGGGAGCGAGAATAAGGAGTGGAGTGTATGATGTGGCCTCAGCTTCCCACTTGATCCACTGGGTGGATGGTGGTGCTACTTACTGGGGTACAGAAAAGCAGTTTTTCACGGGAAAGAGGAAATTCAGTCTTCCTATGTATTTTACTTCCCATGATTACTTAAACCTTTACTCTAATTCTTTTCAAAGGTAATAATTGTCACCTTTGATTTAAAAACTCATTTAATAAAAACTAAACTTCATTTATATTATCTGAAATGGGTGATATCTTATGTAGGTCTTCACTAACAGATTAATAGCTGTAGTAGCCTTTGAATAATTAGGTTGGGAAAGGCCATTAAAAGAATTCAAAGGAAGAAAGGGTGTGTAATCCCAGTAAGAGGTTCAGGAAAGGGTGGAGGCAATTAATGTCAACAAGGTCAAAAACAGTTTGCATTAAAACTAAACAGGCAGCTCTCTTGACAGGTGTGTGTGTGTGTGTGTGTGTGTGTGTGTGAGAATTTTGTGTTTGTAAGCATACTAAAGGTAATACAACTACATTTTTGTTTATAAATGAATATAGTTGAGACCTTTTACTCATTCAAACTGCCCCCTCCAGCGGTTTGTCAGTAGGATCCATTGGACTTTCTTAAAAACGTTGAGCAACAGCATTTGTCACCCGTGTTATCTTTGCACACATCTTTCCTCTGACACAAGTGCCCTGTCCCATATTCCCTGTTGGGCAAATTCGAACTTATCCTTGAAGATTTCCTCTGGACAAAATGAATCACTGTCTTCCTATGCTCTTCTGTTTGGCTCGTACCTCCACCTGTAGCGTAGCCTAGTGGTTAAGAGCATGGCATTTGGCTGGACCTGTGCTCAAGTCCACTTCTATGAATTATTAGGCAAGTCACTTAAACTCTCTGAGCCTCAGTTTTCTTACTGTGCAATGAGATTAATAATAGTGCCTTATAAGGTTATTGTGAAGACTAATATAATGCACATGAAGTACGTATCACAGTGTCTGGCACATAATACATGCTCAATAAATGATGAATGAGTAATTGAATGAAATAATAAACATGCATAAAATAATGGCCCACGATAAAAGTCGCCTATACCTTTTGGTCTGTTTGGTTACTGGGTGGTGATTATTTGACAGTGGAAACCCTGACAGATTAATGTCTTCACATTACTGAGTAGTTTGAAGTACCAAGGGAGATATTGTTCCCAGTACTAGATTTTTCTTAGTATGATGATAGTTTCACTTTACAAATGAGGAAAGACCAAGAGTACTTTATGGATTGGGCTGATTCGAATTCAGGGCTCCCATCCCCCGACCTTGAGGGTGTGCTTAAGGCTTGGCAGAGCTCATCCTAGTATCCCACACCCCTGGCCACAGTGGCTGTTACAGGGATGGGCAAAGAATCTACGCTGGACCAATCCAAGTACTTTTATGGAATCATATGCAGAGTCTGCGCAAGAGAGGCTCTCTCTCTATGCCAGTAGATTATCTACCTTTGGACATGCTCTCCTGTCACTGCTGCGTGGAGGGAAGCCATCTGCTGTAGGCCAGGATGGGGTCAACACACAGAAAGAAATAGTCTTGACAATATTTTCGTCCCTGAAGTCTGTTCCTTCCTTGGACTTCCTAGTTAGATAACACATACTTTTTTTTTTTTTTTTTTTTTTTTTAGCCTAAAGTACTTTGAGTTGGGATTTTTGAAGATTCATTGGCTTGAGTAAATTCTTTATGACCCTCACCATCACCCTATGAGTTAGATATTATTTCTATCTCATTTTCAGATGTAAAAACTAGGCTCAGAGAGGTTACCTGTACAAGGATATGCAGCTATTAAGTAGTAAGTCTGGGTTTCACATTCAGGTCTGCCTGATTCTCAAACCCTTACTGCCTCGAGTGCTTCTCTTGACACGTGTCCCTAATACCTGCTCATGGCCTTGATCTTCCTAAATGCCAGTCTATGCTGATGGGGGGTGCTGTCATTTTCCTGGGCTCCTTGTTACCGTGTCCTCGTAGAGTCCAGCATACTCCTTGATACGCAGTATGAAGATTGTTCCTTTGTATATTCAGCTCCCACTTTTGTCTACTTCAAATTTATTTGTAGACTTTTCTGTTTAAACTCTTTCTCACTCCCTTTCTAAGTAACTCAGGGACCGTGAAGAGCCTCCTCACCAGGCTGCCTCTGACCTATGCTGCGATGGGTCCATTCGTCTCCCAGACAGTGAGGGAGGATATGACAGCCCAGATGGAATTTCTGAAGAGGCGGTAGAGGCGGCCAGAAAGACAGGACTGGAATCTAAGTGGCAGTGACTGCTCAGGACAGGCAGGTTAGGTCTAGGAGGAAAAGCGAGGTGGCAGCTTAATTTAATTAGTTTATTGGTTCATTATATCAAGAGCAAATATGGCCTTTAATTTGATAATTCATGAGATAAGCGTGTTCACTGCCAACCATAAGAAAAATTCTAGGGACAGAGAGGAAGAGATTGAAGATATAGTGTGTGTATCTGCCTACATGTATGTTTTATGTTACTGATGCTTCAAATTACTCTTAACTGTGTTTATAGCTGTACTGTTGCTTACTATAACTATCTACTCTTTTCCGTATTAAATACTATCAAATTATAGTATCCTTTAGGATTTTAACTATGAATTTTATTCATAAAATTGTTATTCAAATTATTAAAAATGAGCTAGAATTCTATCCTCAATCTATATCTTAAGGGATCTGCATCTCTTTATATATCTGCATTTTAAGGATAGTATGAATTACCATTTTGGGCGAGGTCTCTGAACTAACTCATACTTCACCTTGGTCTCACGTCCTTCAGGAAGTTTTAACTTCTCGGCACCAATGTCTCTTACTGATGCTCAAAACACACTTGCAATTTTTTGCTCAGTGATGTCTTTCTGGCTAGGTTGCAAGCACTACACAGTGCCTAAAACGGGATCTTGCACATTTGTGTTTAAAAACCTTTGTTGAAAAAGCAATGGGCTATCATGTGTATCATGTCATCAGAGTTACACTCGGGTCATTTGGGCTGCTTGGAAAGTGGGAAATGGGATGAAGAGGGACCTCCCACTTTGTCCATCTGGTAAGTATCACCCCTACCAGTCCTGTAGTGACACACGGCTTCTATGGGAAGTCACCTTATTCCTCAGGACTTCGGGGACAGGAAGAAGGTTGTGACCACTGGATATCTGGACTTCTCGTCTAGTACTCATCCTGTTGTGTTAGGATTATATATTTTAATATCTGCTTCCTCCATTGAACTGTGAGCTACTAAGAGTTGGGAATAAAATTGTATTCATTGTCTAGCACATGTATTAACACTCAGTCATAAATGGAAATTGCTAATATTTGAGTGTGGACTACATAGCACATATTACGGTAAGCATTTTACATACATTGTTATTCCTCACAACATCCTATGTGGGGTAGGTACTATTATTCTATTGGGTCATCGGGAAAGTCATGACATATTTTTCTGTTTTTCAGTGCAAATATGCTTCATGACTTTCCCGACGAACCAATATTTAAAGATAAGGAAATTGAAGGTAACAGGGATTTTAACTAACTGCTAGCCATACATATGAGACTATAGATAATAAGGCAGGAATTTAAACTCAGGCCATGCAGCTTCAACGACCAGGCTCTTAACCAACGCTCTCTCTCAATGCATTTCAATTAAATTTAATTCGAGATTAACAAATACGCCCTATTTGAGGTCTCAAGAGGAAGACATCAATCATTTTAAACAAGGTAAGGGCAATGTTTTAGTCACACCCCAGAGGCAGGTCAAGTAAGCATATATCATCATGTCTTAGAATGTGGGTGTCTGGAAGGGAGGAGAGGAGGCACCAACTTCCTCTCTGATGCAGAAGTTTATACTCTGTTGGGTGCGCTCACCTTGGGGAAGCGATGAGCACCAAGTAGGTGGTAATGGTGGTGGGGTGACAGTCTTAGGTTACGTGAGGTCACTTTATCATAGTGGTTAAGAGCAAGTGTTGTACAGCCAGAAGATAGATTGATGTAGTACAATGCCTGACACACAGTGAATGCTCTATTCATGACAGCTTTCTGTTACCACCATATAAGAGTATTTAAAGTATTTAGAGCAAATGCTGTATAGCCACAAATATCAGGACACTAGAGCTTATGTATTCTCATGGAGCTGAAGTCCTGCAGAGGCAGGAACCCAACCGGAAGTGTTCGGTTTTGTCTCAGAGGTAACTGCTCCCTTCTCCCCGCTAACCTGGGATGGAGAGCTGCTACACCTATGGAAATACCTGGCCCCCAGAGAAAGATAAGCTTTATGTGGCAGACCGCTGAACCCCCCTACATGGCTTGTGGTTATTTCTGTGAAGAAGTTATGTCTCTTTCCATTTCTCTTATCCATTAACCCACGCAAGGCTCTCTCTGGCTAATTGAATTCTCTAGAAGGCTGCCTTCTGTTATTAGGCATGCTGCAGCCTGAGCTGAGAGGAAGAAGGGAACAGGCAGAGAGGCAAATGTCTTGGTGAGCGCAATTCACTTTGCTGCTAAATTTAATCAGTACGTTTCTGGTTTCTGTTCTCATTCAACCACCTGCAGTGATATGTTTAAAATGCTCCCAACACATCAGCGAGGTGGGCAGTGTGCCGAGACCAAGGCTGCCCATTTTTGCTTCACTTTTGCATAAACCCTAGTGACTATAAGGTAGCAGTTTTCCTTTTTTTTCCCACATCTGCAATTACAGATTGCTGAAGAAGACAGGGCTGCAGTCAGTGTCTGTGTCAAATGTGGTCTCCAAAATAGGTTTTAACATCCATCCCCACTCCCTGCCAATTCTTCAATTTTCCTCTGTCCAGAAGAAACTGGTAGGCCCTGACACTGTTAGTTTTGGAGCCCTCACATTATATCAAATGCATTAATCCAGCTAAATCTTGCATGATATAAAATTTATTTAAAATTTCATGTAGTAAGTTGTAGGTAACTCTAAAATGTGTTGACATATAATTTAGGGCACATTAGTTTGAATTTTTAGTTTTTTTATATTTTGCAGCCAATATATTTTATTTTTTATTAAATTTATTGGGGTGACATTGATTAATAAAATTATATAGGTTTCAAGTGTACAATTCTAGAATAAATCACCTATATATTCGGTTGTGTGTTCACTACCCAAAGTCAGATCTCCTACTGTTACTATATTTGACCTCTCTTCTACCCCCCCTTGTTCCCACTTTACCCTCTGGTACCACTAAACTGTTGTCTGTGTCTATGAGTTTTTGTTTGCCTGGTTTATTTGTTGCTTTCAGTTTTATATCCCACATATGAGTGAAGTCATATGGTTCTTGACTTTTCCTGTCTGACGTATCTCACTTAGCATGATAATCTCAAGATCCATCCATGTTGTTGCAAATGGCAGTATTGCATCTTATTTTATGGCAGAATAGTATCCCATTGTACATATGTATCACACCTTCTTCTTTGCCAGGTCTCACACTTCTTTTTTAGACGTCTGAAAAGCTCATACGTCCCAGGTCCTGTGCCCATGTGTGACAAAACTGGAGGCTAAAGAGATGGAGATGTTTTATTGTCTTCCCACCATTTTGAACTTTCCTGAAGCAGAAGCAAAGAATGCTGTGTGTCATGGCTCAAAGCACAGGCTTTGGCATCAATTAGGTCCAAGTCTGACTGCTCAGAGGATAATTTTCTGAGAACAGAGTCTCAGTTTCTGCCTTTGTTGAGTTTTGGATGATGATAGTGCCTACTCACTACTGTTGTTTGAATCGTATCTGTGGTGACTTTGCAATGTGAGTGAACTATACTTCTCAGAACTGCTTATCCTGTATGTTTCTGTTTAGAGTAGGCCCTTACAGAGATTCCAGTGGGAGACTTGCAAAGTGCAAGTAAAGATGCAGTCGTTTTGTGGTTCACACACATTGTCACTTATCTGCTGGCTCACCTGGTTGGCGGGAGGTAGTGACCAGGCCTGCATTGGCTCTACCCTCCTATAGATCCTCCTCTGGCTTCTCTGACCCCTGGGCCAGGAGTGTCTATTTAACTCTAGGACAAGACCCTAGCTACTGCAGGGGACTCACCACCAAGATCAGAAACAAAAACCTGACACGACTTTGGTCCATCCTCATGGATTCCAGCTCGTTCTTGCTCTCCCCCACTTTACATCTATCTTCCTTTTTTAACTGCCTCCCCTAAGGGCATCCCACCAGCATCAGATATGAAGACAACCAGCTGCCGTGATTGTATGAGGTCAAATCCCTGCACAAAGCCCTTTATAGTGATTTCATTTTTCTGATTGAGCCCCACCTGAAACAGGACCTACTCTTTATTATTGTTTAAATGGGACAAGCCTTGTATAGTGCATAGTACAGAGCAAAGTCTTGCCTATCTTAAGTACTTGATAAATATCTGCATTACAATCCCAAAGATGGACAATATTTGACTAACACAAATCTAAATCCAGCACTTAACAGAGCCTGGTGCATAGAAGGTGCTCCACAGAAACTTGTTGAATGCTTTTCAACACAAGAGACAGAAACAAGACCATATGTGGCAATACATGGGAGTTGAGGAGGAGGTGGTAGAATCAACTGAGTAATAGGACATCTATATATAAAAACACCGTTTTAAATAAATGCAATTTATTATTTCACATTTATAAATTGATCACCTAGGGCAACATCAGACACTCTAAATTTAAAAAGTTGCTGAGTGTGTGTCTTGGGACCAGTTTGCGTGAATAGTTAGATTGATACCTAATAAGTATGTTCCTTAAAAATAGATTTTTTTTATGGTACTTGACAGTAAAACTATTCTTTTATGAAGTTTGCACATTCTGATATTTCTCTTCTTCCCCTCTCTCTCACCTGGTTTCTCTCGACCCAGCCTGTGAAGCCCAGATCATCACTTCTACTATATTCTACTGGTCAAGCTCATCACTGTGCCAAGCCCAGAGTCAAGTGGAGGGAAATTAGACTCCACCTCTTAATGGGAGAAATAGCAAAGAATTTGTGGTCCTCTTTCATCTATTACACCAGTTTTTTACTTCTTTGACCACCAACTCCTTTCCTCTTATATGTCACTTTCTTCAATGTGCCTATTTGTTGAGACCTTCGTTCCTTTGAACCCTCCATTTTCTTCCTCTCCTAGCTTCACAAACTCTACCTTCCAACCACCATTTCACCACTGTCAATGTCCTTGTCCGATTAGCTTTCTGTCACAAAAGTCTCAACCATGGAGCAGTCCAACCAATAGTCATCTCCACTCCTCTGTAGGCTGTTGAGAGCACCAAGAAAATTCATGCACCGGTGCTCTGGGGTCTAAGACTCGACCCACCCTTCTGGAATCACTCCCAGTCCTACACTCTCCACAGCTCTCCCCTCTCCATAGATGCAACATCAGACCTTCCCACTCTTCTGCCTCCAACCCTTTGCCCATCTCACCATCTTATATCTTCATTGTCTTCAGATAACCTTGTTCTATACTTCAGAGAAAAAGATAGAGGTGCCCTCAACTGTCTGCAACCTGCTTCCGTATGACAAACACATTTGAATCTGAGCCCTCTCCGTGCTTTCCTTTGACTTTCAGTAAAGCAGGGAGGGTGGTCCCTTCTCCTATGGTCTCTGCTCCATCTTCTGCCTCCTCAGGAACTTTGTTCCATCACTAATTCCTTATCTTTCCTGTATCTTCACTGTCCCATTTTAATGACTCTTTGCTATTATCAAACGGGAACACCAATGACAGGAGCAGCTAATATTCATTGTTTACAATGGGTCAGGCACTATCGAAGCATTTGGCATCTTGTAACTTATTTAATACTCATGACTTTATGTAGTGTTATTACCTCCGTGTTACAGATGAGCAAAATGGGATCCTGAGAAGTTAGGGAATGTACTCAAGGTCACACAGCTTCTGTGTGGAGCTGGGACTTGAACTCAGAGAGTCTGGCTCTAGAACTTGAGCTGCATGCAATTGACTACCTGCTGCTTCACTCCAAATGCTTTCTTGCTACCTTTAGCTATTGCCCCATCTCTTTTTTTCATACATTTCTTGAAAGAGCTGTCTTTACAAAATATTGTCTCTACTTCCTCACTTCAACTTCAACTGTTGCCACCACTGAAACCACCCAGGTACCCACAACCCTCGAATTTAGATTTTGGTCCTTGATTTCTCTGTGGCACTTGGTGTCTCTGATCACTGCTTGTTCAGTTCCCTTGTCCCTTGAATTTCTTGTGGTTTTCCTCCCATATCTCCGAGGCCACTCCTTAGTCACCTTTGCCAGATCTTCTTCCCCTTGCCTTGCTGTCTGACTGTTCTTCTAGAGCGACCTATCCAAAATGCAACTGGAATCATATAACTCCCTCCCCCTTTTGCAATCCTTCAGCTATTCCCATTGCCTACTGAGCAAAACCCAAATTTCTTAGTATAGCTCGTAAAACTCTTCATTATTTGGTTCCTGGCTTCTCTCTCTAGCTCTGCTCTTTCCAGTCCTGCCCATATACTCAAAGCCTGAATTCTTTGGGACACTTTGCAATTCCCTGGCATTCACATTCACACCTGCTGTTCCTTCTGAATGAAACATCCTCTGGTTTCATAGCCTGGTTAACCCCCCTGACTCCACTCTAGGTCACCTTCTGGAGGTGACAGGCATTCTGCATTATGCTGTCCTCTTCTGTGCCCCTAGAGGACTCTGGACGGTGGGAGATGTCCTCCTCTGTGGGACTGTCATTTCCTGGAGGGCAGGGACTGGGTTATATTTGTCTGGATCTATCCACAACTGAGCACAGAGTTTGTTTGGCTAACTCCTTTCATCCCTTAAAACCCTGCTTAGGCATCCTTCCCCTTGGTGGGGCTTCCTTATTCCCAGGTAAAATTAATGGTCTTTTCCGTATTACTTCTTAATATTGTATTTACTTACACTAATAATAATAGCAATTGAGTACTTACCTATGTGTTCAGCTATATGCTAACTGCTTTATGCTGACTAGAGATATTACCTTTAATCTTTACAGCACCCCTATGAAGTATTTACTAGTTTTTGCATTTTCTAGAGGAATAAGTTAGGTTTTTAAGGTACCATAATAGGTGCAGAAGATATGGTATGAATAAAATTGATAGGGCTTCTGCCTTCTTGAAGTTAATAGGATGGTAGCAAGGATGGATATTAAACTAAAAATTTTATAAACAATACCAAAACTAACATTTCTTGAGAACTTACTAGTCAGGCAGTTTTCTAAGTGCTTTCCATGTTCCTTTTACTTGATGCTTATAAAACCCTAAAAAGTGGTATTCTCTACATTTACAGAAGAGGATGCCAAGGCTTGGTGATGCTAGCTAACTAGCCCAGGGGTCGGCAAACTGCGGCTCGCGAGCCACATGTGGCTCTTTGGGTACGTCGTTCCGACTCAAAAATTTGCCTACCCTGGAAGAGCCAATCCTGTCCCTCACAACAATTTAAAAATTATTTGAAAGCCATAAATATATTTTTATATAATCATCATTATGTGAATAATATCCTTTAAAAATTTTATAAATGAAACTATGATAGTTTTCATTTTCAATTTTACTTCAGAGCCACATGTATGTACCCAAAGAGCCGCATGTGGCTCGCGAGCCACAGTTTGCTGAACTCTGAACTAGCCCAAGATCCCATAGCTAGTTAGGGGGAATGCTAGGCTTTGAACCTGCAACCACCTGAACTCCAGGCCCTATGCTCCTAAGGAATGATAAGTTCTATTCTGAGAGTGTGACAAGGGACCTGGCTTGATCGGAGTGAGTATGGAAGGAAGGCTTCCCGGAGGAAGTGACGTGTGAGCTGAGACTTGAAAAACAAGCTGAGGGAGAAGAGGTTCAGGCAAAGAGAACGAATTCTTCGGTTTACCTGTATGTCCCTCCTCCTAGACTAGAATTATGGTTCACTCATTTTTGTATCACCAGTGTTATGTGCTGTGTGTGCATACATATGCACACTACTGTGCATGTATATATGTATGTATATAGGTGCATCTCCAGTGCTATGGTAGTTAGTACATGGTAGATGCTTGAACAATGCTTGAAAACCACAAAAGTACATTTGTGGCTTCAATAAGCGTATCCCATTTGATTTTGTACGCATACAACCGTATAGTAGATAGAATAAAGGTAATGAATTACTTTGAAGAGATCAACAACAAAACAAAAGTGACTTACTTAATGTCCCCAGTCCACAAAGAGGCAGAACCTAAAATCAGGTCTCTGTTCAGTTCACCTCTGTTGACACCTTTGTATCCTAGTGGCTTACCTTCTGGTTACTTCCATTGTTCTTCTAGGATTCCAGAAATAACTGTGGTTTAGGAAGCTGAATCTGCATGTGGCTGTGGAATCTCAAAGACATATGCTGTCTCATTAGCAAAGAACCTAGTCTATTCGGGAGACATTTGCACCACACTAGCACCAGGCAACTTTTTTCCAAATCTTGAAGTCGGGGTTTTTTTCTCCATTGTAAACCAGCAGGTGTCAGAATTTACCCAAAATAGCACAATCAGGGTTGCATGGCAGCTGCTGACACACCCCAGGAATTCTATCTGAAGGACAATGTGGTCTGTCCTGTCATCCTTCATTGTTTACCTGGTTAACCACCTGGAAATCACCGCCCCTTCTGTGCTGAGGGGTTGTGGCAGGAGATGAATTCTTTCAATACCTTGGCAGTTAAATGCCTCCTTTCTTTGTCTGTGGACCTTGTGGAGCTTGTGGGCCCCCCACCTGCAGTTTGCTTTCTGTCTTTTTATCTTGCATTCCTGAGATGCTTCTTGCTACCTCACTAGAAGCCCCTGGGGCACCTTGGCTCTCTAGCGCTTTCATTTTCATGACTCCCACAACCAAAGTCAAGCCCTGATGTCTGCTCTGCAGAGCTTTGTGTTTTACTATTGATTATAAAAACTGTCTCCCTCCTTTCTAAGGGCTTCCTTGGGTAGCTGTGAAATCAGTGGCCAAATGAGTCCAGGGCTTGTGCTGCCTGCGCCGCTCAGCCAATAGACCCACACAGGGGTTGGGTCATAGAATAAGCGTTTATTATCAGAGCACCAGTGGTCGGAGAAGGCAGCAGGTTAACACCTCCAAAAACTGTCTTATGTTCTCATACCAGCTTGGGGTTTTTAAGGGAAAATCTGGGCATTCCTCCAGAGGCAACCCAGGAACAGCGATGGGATTAACCTGGTAGATCATTGAGATTGGGATCAATAAGCCTAAGGGTATTAATAATAAATTTCAGGGTACTTTTCTAAAACAGGGAACTGGGTGGGACAGGGGACATTCCCAGCTCAAGCTGCAGGGGAATGATCTATTGTTAAGCTATAGGAAAGGTGAGGCCAGGGACATGGAGAGGCCTCTACTATGGGGGTGCCAACTGTGCCCTGTTTCAGCCATGTTTTTCTGTCTGCCCGTTGCCCAAGGGAGCAACCGTGTTTCTACCACACGATTCACTTTTTTATTTTCACATCGTGAGAAATCTGGAATTCGATGGCTTCAGCGTTGGTTTCGATGTCTTGATGATGTCAGGGCTGATGACTATGAGATTCTCTTGGTTACAGAATGGCTCCTGCCGCTCCAAATATATTTTTGTTCAGGGCAGGAAGAAGGAAAGGGGAAAGAGTCGCTTCATCTATCCCTTTTATTAGTAAAGCAGAAACATCTCCAGAACCCCCATCGGAGTTCTGCTTACAGCCCGTTCTCCCGAACTGTTAACGTGGCCACCCTTCACTGAAAGGGAGACTGGGCAAGTGAGTATTTAGTTCGAGCCTCTAACATGGAACGTGCCCAGCAATACAAAAATTGAGAGTGATGACCTATGGTGTCTGCCCAAATTACTTTATTTACTTTTTGCACTAACAATGGACAGATGTTGAAATCATTTCCACATTACAAATGAGAAAATTGAAGTTTCATAAGGAAAATATATTGGTCAAGGTGACACAGGTAGTAATCTGAGAGTTAGCATTTAAATCCAGGTCATTCGGATTCCAAAGCCCTCGTCCTTCACGTGAGCTCTGGCAGGCTCAGTCTTGCTCTTAAACATGCACATCTCCAGGTGGGTCTGTGCAAAACTATCTCTGTTGGCCCTAAAAGCAGACTCCCCCCAAATCCTATAAACTGGAAGTGTGAGAGAGAAAATGTGGGAACCTCAGAAGATTACTTGACTCTCTTAGGAGGGTGGGGTTCCTGTGGTGGTGCTGGGTGGAGGCGGTGGATAGGAGGTGTGGCAAAAGGAAAGCAGGAAATTAAGTGCTTACTCTTTGTTTTTACTGATCCCTAAATAGGGTTTGACATGCATCTCCAGGAGGGGTCTCATTGTATGAAGAGAGAATAAAGATGCCTGAGAATTTGATCTGTTAGGCTGGAGGAATTGCTCTGTGAAAACTACTGGAGGATTCTCAGGCTCTCTGCTGTTTCTGGAATGGGCAGCTCATAGGCCCCAGTTCCTGGGGGAGCAAATATGGGAAACAAGTTAAGTTAGACTGAAGGACATTTCCTGTGGAGCCAGAAATAACAAGTGCTGATTTTCCTATCAGTCATACTTTGGGGTGACTATTTTAAAAGCAAATTGTCCCTATTGACATTATAAACGAAAACAACAAACATTTCTGGGTATGGGTTTTTGCCCTTAATCTAACTGCAGGTGGCTTTTTGGAAGTCTTTAGAAATGGAAATGTCAGGTTCTGGGTGGGGTGTGGGGCGTAGGGAAGTTTGGCTCAAGGTCAGGTCCCTGGCTTGGGGAGGGAAGTACTTGGATAATCGCAGTTTCTCCAGGCTGGCAGTGAAACAAAGCAGCTGTTGGACCTGGCTGGCACCTGAACGGTTACTTCGGACAAAGCAATCCTAGCCTGCTCTGGTTTTCCTGGAGCTGACAGACTTCTGGAAGCATTCAGTTCTCCTTCCTGTCAGTGGCATTAGATGTTACCAGCTCCAGGCTCTCTTGTCTCTTCATTTTTTCAATAGTAGTGTTGAATGAGCTAGACCAGGGGTCGGCAAACTTTTGGGATCAAAGAGCCACCAGGGGTCAGAAACTGTGGCTCACCAGCCACATGCAGCTCTTTGGGTATGTACTTGTGGCTCTGAAGTAAAATTGAAAATGAAAATAAAACTAGCATAGTTTCATTTATAAAATTTTTAAAGGATATTATTCACATAATGGTGATTATGTAAAAATATATTTATGGCTCTCAAATAATTTTTAAATTGTTGTGAGGGACAAGATTGGCTCGTCCAGGGGTCAGCAAACTTTTGAGACGGAACGTACCCAAAGAGCTGCATGTGGCTCACGAGCCACAGTTTGCTGCCCCCTGAGCTAGGGCAATAGCAGGAAAAGTGGGTTTTGGAGAAATGATATTGAAGGGGAGCAGAATTTTCCACCCCAAAATGTGCCTCTTAGGCATAAGGATTATTTAAGGCTGATTGTTTTTAAGAAAACAGAAGACATAGGAGAAACTCTGAAAACTGAGTAGAAGTTACCCTTTCATAAGAGACATTCACATTGATAAGGGGAATCTCTACTTATTAGCATGTTTTTCTTCTGTACCAGGAGGAGGAAGATGACTGAATTTCTAGAAACTTATCAGTGGAGAAGGCAGGAACTTAAAGCTGCACAACCACCTTACCCTGGTTTACTGTGCTTTTCCTGACCACTCCCCCCAAACTACTCCCCGCAACCAATCTTTGTTTTGTCTTTTGTTGGAGACATTATTGACAGTGGTGGTTTGGAGCATTTTGAACAGTTACTCAAGTTTCCTGGGTATCTCCCATGTATAAAGGAAGTATAAATGTTATTAAGCTTCTATTTGGTTTTCTCCTGTGAATCTGTCTTTAATTACAGGAGAGATCTCAGCCAAGGACGTAGAAGGGGAGAGGGAAAATTATTTTTCCTTCCCAATACTTTTAAAAGAAAACGCAAGTCAAAGAAAGACCCCTTGAACCTTTTATATTTTTAAGGCTTGTATTCTTGGCCCTTTCCAGTCAGCTCCAGTCTCATATCCTGCCACTCTTTCTACAGATGTTCGATGTTTCAATTAGATGGGTCTATTCTCTTGTGCCTCAGAGACTGTCATGATTTTCAGGTTTCCGGGCTTTTGCTTTTCCCTCTGTCTGGAGTTCACCTATCCTCATTCTCTTCCTGGCAAACACGTTTGGGACTCAACTCAAATGTTGCCCCTTGAAGAAGCCTTCTCTAACTCCTTTATGCAGGGAGTCACTCTTCCCTGTGGCCACAGCATGGCCTCAAACGTGATACTTCTCATGAGGTAGAGCAGTGGTTCTCCAACATTGCACTCACAGTATTTCCTGGGGGCTTGTTTAAAATACAGATTCTTGGGCTCCAACCCCATTGCTTCTGACTCAATATATCTAGAGTGAGGCCTAGGAATTTGCGTTTTAAGGAAGAACCCATAATATGGAGAATCATCTGATCATACTTTGAAAAACTCTGTGGTAGCATAATTATTTGTTTTAACTAGTCTATTTCCCCTGCAATTATTCATATACTAGCTTCTCTGGGCACACACAGTGTCTCCAGTGCTGAGTACAATGCCTGGCACATAGTAGGCCCTTACTATTCTAGGGAGTCAGAGGAAAACACTACGGTATCTTTTTTGTTATGTTGACTTACATTGTACTGATAAAGAAATGGAGGCCCATGGGACACACAGCTGGCACTCAAACCTCTGAGTCTGAGAGTTGTGGATTGAGACCTACATTTCACATACAAAGATAGTTTGTACAAAAGAGCAGAAAAATCATAAAATATAAACACTTGAGGGGGTACTGGAATCTTATTTATTCTATTCCATTTATACTTCTTTCAGGTTTTAGGCTGGATTTTATCTACGCTGTTTCCACCCCCATCTCCTCATGTATGTGGTTGGTATGTTTTGGGAGTCTGCTAAGGTCATTCTCCTTCCTTTGGAAGTGCCTTCTCAAAACCCTGCTGCCACCCTGGAGCTTAGAAAGGACAGAATGATGTTTGTATGAGGCGACTTCACTTCTCAGCCACAACTGACCCTGAACTGAGTATCAGATTTTGTCTTCAGAACTTGAACCAAGAGATCCAGATGTATTCAGATGGTAATGGGCAGGGGAGCTGTAAGGTCATGTGGCAGCTGGAGGTCCCCTCTGGCATTGCAGGGCTCATGAGGAAGGAGTGGCAGGGGAGAAAGGGAACAAACACCTACAGGAGGAGTACTATTTCCGTATACGTTAATTAATTTCTCTCAAAATTTTGATTAGAAGTTGTCTTATCACTACTTTATAGATCCAAAACAGGCTCAGCGAGTACCTTGCTAACCTCACTTAAGGGATAGAGGTGGAATTTAAAATGCTGGCCTTTTTTACTTTAAACACTATGCCACACTGTGTGTCCCAGTGACTCTTGCTGCTAACAAATCAATACAAAACTTAGTAGCTTAGAACATTCCTCATTCTCATATCTGATGAACCCATTGGTGGCTCATCAACCATTGCTGCCAATGTTGCTGATATAACTTACGTATTATCATCCATCTGAAACCTAATTCATTTATATAAAGAAAGATCAGATGAAGGGAAGGCCTTGCCTAAAAGAGAACTAATTTAAGAAAAATAAGGTTTTTCCTCATCCTGGCCGACTGCCAGGAGGAACTTTGGACAGTGTTGAAATTTGTATCTTTCTGCTAATTAGAAGTCAGCTAAAAGCCAGTTTTCCATGGTCTGTACTAAACTGCAGTGCTTCTTAAATTTCAGTGTGCATACAAATCACCTAGGGATCTTGTTAAAATGTAGATTTTGATTCAGTGGGTCCTGGGTGAAGCAGGAGATCCTGAATTTCTGATGAGTTTCTGGGTTGTGTCCGTCTGCTGGTTCACCACCTACACTTGATTATGTCCATGGGTTCTGCGGGTCAGGGATTCTAGAAAGGCACCATGGCAATGCCTTTTCTCACCCCCATAATGGATAGGGGTGACTTTATGGCTAGGGCCGAACTCCTACGAAGGCACCTTCACTTCCATGTCTGACAGTTGATGCTGGCCATCAGCTTGGTCCTTAGCTGATACTGTTGATCAGAACACCTACAAGTGTCCTCTCTATTTGGCCTGGACGTTCCAACAGCATGGTGACCTCAAGGAAGTTGAACTTCTTACATTGTGTCTCAGGGCTCCAAAAGTGAGTATCCCTGTGGACAAGGCAGAAGCTGTATCACCTCTTCTGACTGAGCCTCAGAATTCTCAAAGCCTCCACTCGACCACATTCTATTGGATATAGATAAGTCACAAACCTGCCCAGGTTCAAGGAGAGGGGACAAAGATCCCACCTCTGATGGCAGGATTATCAAAGGACCTGTAGCCATTTAAAAAAAAAGTTCCCTATAGTTTGATAGGATACCTATGGGATATACTTTGATGGAAGATGGTAGGTTATTTGCATTAAGTTTTTTGCTTCCCACTGTTGACCAAGACCAGCTGTGTTTAGTAGTAAAGCAGCAGGTGGGACCACCGGCCAGGCCACGTCTGAAGGCTGACTTGACCAACTGGCTTGTCGACATCTTCCAGTTGTATCTGTAGGAGTTGCTGAAGCGTGAGCTGTGGTATGCCTCAGCAGGAGCTTGCTGGAACCGAAGCAAGACAAGGAGCTCAGACTGGGGAGTGAGCCGACCCATGAACGTGGAAGGTGAAAGGAGAATGGCGCTCGAAGTCTGTGTCTGCAACACAGTTTTAACCTAAGTGAGCATATTTCAAATTACAAAGGGTCTGAAATATTCCACAAGGAATCGTAGCTGAAGGAAAGTGATCTTCTGTCTGAAACATCCTTGACTCAGATGCTATGCTCTGGCAGGCTGCCTATCTCCCTCAGTGTTGGTGGAGATAATTTCCCTGCGTAAAGTTGCTCTAGTCATGGAAGATGCGGCAAGGAGGTACTGAGAACTTTAAAGTGAGTGTGGAGCAAATGCTTGCTGAGATGCTGAACCACAGCCTTCGATTTCAGTTTCATGAGGACGCTGGCACAGATACAGGCAGGGGTCCTGTCCACAGTCTTAGCTCAGGATGAGACTGGATGAGGTCCCAGACTCGCTCTATCCTGGATCCTTCTTATCACACCTTCTCTCTTCAGGATGTGAGGTATTGATTGGCCTGTTCTCTTCGAGCAACAAGTACCATATTCATCCACATAATTGCTGTCCTCAGAAACTTTTTTTTTGCATGGGGAAAGCAGGTTGAAAATCGGGTGCCTTTCTATAATAATTCTAATTTGTGTTTCTGTGGGTAAGACAGTGCTTCTCTTTCCTTGGATTCAGGTGCCCCTTTCATTTTAGCTGAGACATATTGAAATCCTGAACTTCCTGGTTGGGACTAGTGGACCCAGTGGGTTATTACAATAGGCTGAGAGACCATCCTTTGTCACAGCATGCTGCCAGCCTCCTTGCCACAAGGGGGTAAGTGAAAATTTGGATGGATGAACATAGATTCCTGCCCCCTCACCATGGGTTTTATTTCATTTCATTCGATTTCAATTCAAGTTCATCAGGTCTCTTCCTGTGCTTTTCCATCCCATACCAACTCAGCCCATCTCCTTCTATCTCTCTCATTCTGTTTTGCAAGTTCCATTTCATTTATATGAATATGAAACTTCATTCTGCTTACTGAGCTCCTGTGTCCCCTATGGACAAAAGACCATGTTAGCCATCCCAGGGCACACAAAGATTAGTGAATCACAAGCTGCCCCTTACAAAAATGACTGAGGAGATCTAGGAAGCTCTCCTCCGTTTTCCCCACTCCAGATTCCTACTATTGCTCCTACTGATCTTCTTCTTGGAAACACCCCTCTACTTGTCTTCCTCTGCGGCACTGAAGAGGAGGGGGTCCCGGGAGGGAGGCTGGCATTGTGGGCTCTGACTAGCTCTTATTTCTCTGAAGTTCCAGAGTGCATCCAATACACGACATGGTCATCACTCTCCACATCTTTGTTAACTGCCATCTGTGTTAATTGAACCTGAGTTGTTAACCATGACATTTTGTATCTCTAGGTCTCAGTTTCCTATTCTTGCAGAATAGGTGATTTGAATAGGTGAGTGGTTTTCAGACTTTGATTGGGATTCTGGTTCAGGAGGTCAGTTCCAGTGGGATCAGACTCTGAGAGGCAGGATTGCACAGTGGTTGGAGGGCTTGTGATGAGCCCTTGAGAAAAGAGCAAAACGGGGTAGGTAACTATTTTGGGGAATTTTCTTGGACAGTATTCTTTATGAATAACTGTCTAAGAAGTAGAGGCCATATCAAATATTTGATTTACAGTGCATTATTTTAAATAAATGAATGAAAAATAATTCTTGGTCAATGAGAATTTGTGTACAAAAATTTTTAAATTCCCAAGTAGTATTAAATGTTGTTAGGCAAGTGTGCTAAGGTTGTTGAGACTAAAATTGTTAGTTTTTAAAAACATTTTTCTCCATGGGTCTTAGATGAATTAGGTCTACTTCTGTAGCTGCACAGGACAAGGGGAAGCTTCTGGTGGGTGTGCTGTTATGGGTGTTGCCAAGGAGATTCCATCTGCAGGGAGAATGCTAGGACACAGGTAGTTAACGCATCTCCCTTCTCTGTTTTCTCGATCCAGCAAACCGTTTTCCCTTTCATTACCAACCAGTAAATTCAATTGGGAATCTATAGTCCAGTAAATGGTGATAAGAAAGATGAAGACTCTGTCCTCAGTCATAATTAATATTTATTACATGATGGGCACTAAGTCCTTTGCCTGTATTAACTCACATAATCCTCACAACAAGCTTGGGAGGGAGGCACTATCATCATCTCCATTTTAGAGATATTAAAATAAAAACATTGAGAAATCACATACTCCCCCAAGCTTTTACAGCTACTAAACAGGAGGGTGTGTGTGGGTGTGTGTGTGTGGGGGGTGTGGGGAGGTGTTGCTGGGATTTGAATCTAAGATAGGATTTCTGGCTCCAGAGCCCAAGCCCTAAACACTTATGCTACACCATACCACACACATGCACATATTCTAGTGAGCCTGCTGAGAGCCTCTTGTTGAGTGTACAGTTCAGTTAAAATACATAGGTAGGTTAGAGAGAATTAAATAGGCTATGAAGCATCCAAGACGTAATTTAGAAACCACTTTGCAGTGCTAATTTTCTTTTTTCTCTTCTGAGCTTCAGCAAAAGCTGTCCCACTGCCTGAAAAGCCCTTCTATCTTCTCAAGATTGGCACCCTTAAAAAATCCTTTTAAGGTGTAATTTACATAAGATAATATGGCTACATCTTACCATATTTCCCCATGTATAAGACACATCCTTTTTTGAAAAATTTGGGGTCTAAAAACTGGGTGCGTCTTACACAGTGGATGTAGATTGTTGTCAAGTCATTTAAGAAGCGTGGCATTTCAGATGCCATAGATGGAACTGAGGACGAGGAAATACATGAAGACAGTGATTCGTCATCAAACACAGATGAGGACAAGCTAATGGTTGGGAGTTTTGACAGTGATGAGGAGTTGTATGAATTTTATGATGAATAAAACGAGTTCAATAACTTTATGTAATACATTTTTTTTTCAAATTTCGGGCTCCAAAATTAAGGTGCATCTTATACATGGGAGCATCTTATACATGGGGAAATACAGTAAGTGTACAGTTAAATGAATTTTGTCATATGAATACATTGGTGTAGCCACCACCCCAATCAAGAACATTTTTATCAGCTGGGAAAGTCCTCTATGCATTCTACCACCCCACACTCTACTCTCTGCCCCGCTGGTCATCTGATTTCTGTTAACATAGCTTAGTGTTGTCTGTTTTAGAACTTCACATATCTGAAATCATATAGAATGTACTATTTTGTGTCTTCCTTCTTTCACTCACCATGTTTTTAAGATTCATTCATGATGTTTTAAAAAATTTTTGTTTTAATACAGAGTCCACTGAAGTTACCATTCTTTAAAAACTCATTTACTTGCTAGTGGCTATTTGGGGTATTTCTAATTTTTGGCTATTATGAGTTAAAGCTTCTTTGATCATTTTTGTACTCTTTGTGAACACGTTTTCACTTCTGAGCATTTTGTGAATACGTTTTCACTTTTGAGCAAATTTTTGGGAGTAGAATTCCTGGGTCATATGGCAAGTATATGGTTAACCAAACTGTTTTCTAAAGTGGTTGTATCTTTGCATTTACACCAGGAAGCAGTCTGTAAGAGTTCCATGGCACTACATCCTCACCAACATCTTGTGTTGTTGGTCTTTTAAATTTTAACTATTCTAGTGGCTGTGAAGTGGTATCGTATTTTGGGTTTAATGTGCAATTCCCTGATGACTAATGATATTAAATATTTTTTAATGTGCTTCTTGGACATTTATGTATCTTCTTTTGAGAAATTCCTGCTTGAATCTTTTGCTTGCTATTTAAATTGAGTTAAAGAAAAAAAGCAGCAAAAGAACAAGACAAACAAAAACTCACAGACAACAGTTTGGTGGTGTTCTAGAGGGTAAGGGGGGAGGGTAGAAGGTAGAAGAGGGTTTAGGGGATCAAATATATGGTGATGGAAGGAGATTTGACTTTGGGTGGTGAACACAAAACATGATATATAGATGAAGTATTATAGAATTGTACACTTGAAACCCATATAATTTTTTTAACGTCTACCAATAAATTTAATTTCAAAAGATATCAAATAAATAAGTACATAAATACATACATATATACATACATGCATACATACATAAATTATAGGACTTGTTTACATATTCTGAATTCAAGTTTTTGTTAAATCTGTTAGGATTTTTTTTCTCAATCTGGCTTATCTTTCATCTTCTTAATAGTGTATTTTGAAGAACAGAAGTTTTAAATAGGATGAGATCCAATTTATCAATTTACCTCTTTATAGATGATTTTTGTGTGTGTCCTAAGTAATCTTGCCTATTCTAATGATATGGAGATAGTTTTCCTCTAGCAATTTTATAGTTTTAGCTTTTAAGCTTAGCTCTGTGATCCACCTTGAATAAATGTGTGTATTGTGTGAGGTAGGAGTCAAGGATCAATTTGTATTATATTGATATCAAGGTTTTCTAGTAGTATTTGTGAATAAGAATATAATTTCCCTATGACATTACCTTGGAAGCTTTCTTGAGAATAAATTAATTGTATATATGGTCTAACTTCTTTGATCTGTGTGTTCTTTACATATAGTACACTGAATAGACTACTGTAGCTTTAAATCTTGAAATCAGGTAGCAAAATTCCTCCAACTTTGTTCAAGGTTGTTTATTCAAAGTCCTTTATAGTTCCAAATAAATCTTAGAATAAGCTGACCATATCTGCTGAGATTTTGACTAGATAAATTTGGGCAGACTTTATAATATTGAATCTTCAATTCATGAGTAAGTTTTATTTCTTTGTGTCTTTTTAGTTTCTCTGTAATGTTCTATACTTTACAGTGTAGAGTTCTTGCACATTTTCATTAAAGATATTTCTTTTATGTTTTAAAATGCTATTGTAAGTATTACTGCTTTTTTAATTTTTATTTTCCAACTATATTTTTTCTTTCCTTTTTTTTTAAAAGATTTTATTGGGGAATTGGGGGAGGGCAACAGCACTGAGGAATTGGGGAAGGAGGACAGATAAGTTGCTGTCCTTTGGTTCTTCAGTCTAGTTGTGGAGGACACTGCTTTTCTGGCCCATGTTGGTATTGTGATCATTGCACTCTTCCCAGCTGAGGCAGTTGGTCGCTGGCCATTGGACGGCGGCTCACGGCAGCTCATTCCGGCTACTGGCCAGTCCCACTGCAGCCTACGCCAGCGACTCAAAGGCAGCCCAGCTCCAGGTTGAGCTATTGTTCACCATCTTAGCTATAGAGGGTGCAGCGTCACTGGCCCTTATGTGGGATCCAAACCGGGGCCCTGCTGCTCAGAGCTGGTGTCCCAAGCCAGCTCTTAACCAACTGAGCCACTCGGCCGGCCCCAATTATTTTTCTTCTACATGAACACAATTTTTGGACATTGAACTTGTTAAATTTTATTATTGATAGTAGTAGTCTTTTTGGGTAGATTCCTTAGGAGTTTCTGTGTAAGCAGTTATATTGTCTGTTATAAAGATAGTTTCTAACTCTAATCTTTATGCCTTTTACTTTTTTTATCTTATTGTACTGGCTAGAACCTCTGGTACAATGTTGACTAGGAATGCTGAAAGTAGATCAACATATCCTATTACCATTGGTAGAGAAACAGCATGTTTTATTCCATCATTAAGTATGGTAACTATAGGATTTTTGTAGATACACTTCATGAAATTAAAAAAATATTATTCTATTTTTTCTTTGCTGAGAAATATTATTTTTAAACATGAATGAGTTTTGAATTCTGACAAATGCTTTTTCTGCATCTATTGTGTGATCATATTTTTGCCTTTATTCTGTTTGTGTAGTGTATTAAATTAATCGATTTATAAATGTTGCACTAACCTTGCATATCCAGGGTAAGCCTCACTTGGACATGATATATTATCCTTTTTATGTGTTTATAGATTTAGTTTGTCTTTATTGTGCTTATAATTTTTGTGCTATTTTAATGAGAGATATTTGTCTGTAAATTTCTTTTTTTTCTTTGTATCCTCTTAAGAATTTGATCATTTATTTTATGCCTTTCTTATCTACTACAAACATTAAGGCTATACATTTTCCTTTGAGGATTGGTTTAGTTGAATCTTATACATTTTGATATGTTGTAATCATTCAGTTAAAAATGTTTTCCAATTTTCCTTGTGATTTTTCTCTTTGACCACTGGGTATTAGATGTGTGTTGCTTTATTTTAAAATATTTGTATGTTTTGCTATATATAATTATTTATTTATTTTTATTAAAGATTTTATTGGGGATTTGAGGGAGGGGAACAGTGTTGGGGAATTGGGGAAGGGCAACAGACAAGTTGCTGTCCTTTTGCTCTTCAGTCTAGTTGTGGAGGATGTTGCTTCACTGGCCCATGTTGGCATTGTGATCATTGTGCTCTTCCTGGGTGAGGCAGATCGGTCGCCGGCCACTAGACATCCGCTCACAGTGGCTGTCAGCCACTCATGGTAGCTTATGGCAGTCCACTGCAGCCTAGGCCATTGCCGGCGACTCATGGCAGCCCAGCTCCAGGTCGAGCTGTTGTTCACCATCGTAGCTGTAGAGGGCAGTGTCACTGGCCCTAATGTGGGATCCAAACTGGGGCTCAGCTGCTCAGAGCTGGCGTCCCAAGCCAGCTCTTAACCAATGTGCCACTCGGCCAGCCTGCTATATATAATTATTACTGACTTCCAATTTAATGATATGGCCAGAGCCTATAATCTATGATTTCTATCCTTGAATTTATTGAAATCTTTTTTATGATACACCATATGTGTTTCACATGTACTTGAAAATATATGCATTCTCTAGTTGTTGATGGTACAGTTCTATAAATGCTTATTTTGTCAAATTGATTGATAATGTTCTAATCTTCTCTATTCTTTTTTTTTCTATTTATTTCATCAGTTACTAAGAGAGGAATGTTGCAATCTCTAACCATAATTATTGATTTGTCTATTTCTCCCTTTCAATTCTGTCAGGTATTCATGTAATTTAAAGCTATATTATTAATTGAATAAAGCATTTGGAATTGTTACATTTTCCAGATGAATTGACATTTTTATCACTATGAAATGCCCCTCTTTCCTTCTGGTAATATTTTTGAAGCAAATATTGTTTGATTTAATACCTCAGCTTTTGAAACTTTAAAACTCCAGCTTTCTTATACTTAGTGTTTGCAGTTTTCAAATCTCTTAATTTCAATCTGATTGTGTTTTTATACCTAAAGTGCAGTTCTTACAAACAGCATGTAGCTGGGTCTTGCTTTTTTTTGCTCAGTCAGTCTGACCATCTCTGGATGTTTATAGTGATTTCATGTTGTTTGACAGAAGTGAAGGTCTTTCACATTTAGTCATAAGCAGAACTCAGGCTGGCTAGCTCTTAGTTTCTAAGTTGAAAGTTAAATGAAAATTATCTTTACATGATGCCATCCGTGACCCTCTCAGATATGGTTAGGTATCTCGCCTTCATGTTTCAATAGCATCCTGCACCTCTCCCAACTGTAGCATTGGTTCACATACTTTGCATTACAATAGCCTGTTACATACTAGATTGTAAACACTTTGAGAAGCAACTGAATTTTGTTTATTGTTGTACCCGTGATGCCTAACAAATGCCCTGGCCCAGAGTATGGGCTGAATTTATAATAGTTGAATAAATGGATGAATAAATGAATAATGAATGCCTTAAGAAAAGTAAATTAAATATGTAACATTCAGCATATATGCATGTATTTGCAAGCATGAGTGTGTGTGCGCGCGCATGTGTGTGTAATGTTTTGAGATCAGACCTAAGAGGAAGTGTTAGATAAGACATTAAAGAAGAAATATGAATTGAGCCATGCAACATGAATAAAATATTCAGTCATAGATGGAATAAGATGCTTCAAAGCATTCTAAAATTTTTCTTAGAATGCAGTAGTTTCTCAAAAACTTATCCTAGATTCCATGAGGGCAGAAACCAAGCCTATGTTTATCGCTAAACAACAGAGGACAAAGCCTGGCACAATGTGGGTTTTCTCTCTTTTTCAAAATATGTCTACCTGCTTAACACATGTATATGTGTACATATAAATATGAATATATGTAATTTTTAAATGAATAAATGTTAGTGATAGAAGATCTTATATTATTCAGGAGAAAACTGAGGTTCATAGAGGTGAGGTCACCTGTCCAAGGCTAGACAGCTAGTCAGTAGCAGGAACAAGACTCAGTCTCCTAAGTCAGTACTTGTCTCACTTCACCATAACATGTCTCTTGTCATCAGTTTTACAGAAGGAATTGGATTTTACTTCTGATTTAGATGAAGTATTAGGAGCCATTTCAAGGTGCTGGTCATCAAAGAATAGTAATCCCTGAGAGATGAGAAACAAATGAGATGCACCCTACAACTGCCTCAGCTTACTGCCTCGAAAGGGCTTCTAGGTGATGGAGCAGAGAGGGAGAAATCAGGGGGAGGCACATGCAGGGAGACACTAAGGGCTGAGGAGTCAGCCCTGTGAGTCTTGGGTGACCAAGGTACCCCGAGTTCATAGGACAGAGGACTGACTGAAGAGGAGAGGAATGCACCGAGAGAACTCCAAAGATCTGCAGAGGGCTGCATTTGATGCTTCAGCAGAGCACTCATCAGCATATTTGTAATGAAACTACCTGAGGCAAGGAAGAAAAAACCTATTTAAAAGGATTAGAGGGAAAATCACCAGGTATGCACAAAAGTACCACGAAAAGTGCTTGTTCCCAGCAGACTGGAAAACATTACAAATTATGGCCATTGGGAGGAGTACATAGAAGGGTCATGCTTCAGTAATGAAGAATAATTAGCCCCAGACGGAGCCCTGCTCTAGTCTTGCCAAATCAATCTGAAAAGCAGACCCAAAAGGATCAAATTGACTCCAGGTAACTGAAGTGTATCCTAGATAAAGCTCATGAAAATTGATAATCAATACAAAAATATCCAGTACTCGCTGAGGTAAAATTTATGTCTGGAATCAAGTAAAAAATGATTATACTTTCAAAGAAGCAGGAGAATACCACCTACAAAAGAAAAAAAAATCAATTAATTGAAAGGGACCCATAACTGACAGATGTTAGAATTGGCAAACAAGGACATTAAAACAGTTATTATAACTGTGTTCCATATATTCAAAAATTCGATAGACATGGAAGATATAAAAAAGAATCAAATTCAATTTCTAGAGATCGGAAAACCACAATGTGCATAATGAAAAGTACATAAAATGGAAACAGTGGCAGATTAGATATTGCAAAAAAATAAAAAAAGGTAAACTTGACATAGTGATAGTAATCACCCATAATGAAATAATATAGGACAAAGTGTAAAATTATGGACAGCGTATCAGTGAGTTGTGAAAAAAACCTTTGAATTGCCTATTTATGTGAAATTGCAGTCCCTGAAGAAAAGAAGTGAGGGGAGATAGGAAAAAAATTTGAAGAAATAATAGCTCCCCCTGCCCCAAATCTCCAAATTGATGAAAACTATGAACAATCCAGGAAGTTCAGAAAATTCTTAAGCATGAGAAGCATGAAGATATTGTGTAAAGGCAATTCATGATCAAATTGTTCAAAACCAGTGATAAGGAGAAAACCTAAAACAAGCAGTCAAAGAAAATGAGAAATTACCAAGGGACAATGATAAGAAATACAGCAAATTTCTCATCAGAAACAATTCAAATGAGAGGATAGTAGAGCAAAATATTCATAGTAATGAAAGAAAAATATCAACTGTCAACCTAGAATCCTGCACTCAGAGAAAAGATCTAATTTTTATATGATATTTTTACTTGTTACTCAAGTATTATTTGGTCATAATCTCATTGTAAAAAATGTTAACAATGCAGAATTATACAAGAAATAAAAAGTTCCATTCCTTTGGCCCCCACTACTACGGTATCTCCATTGATCCCATTCTCATCTCCTGAGATATCTATAGAAAGATCTTCTATATATTAATTTACATATACATATAAAATATATACTTTTTTAATGTTAGGATTATTCTATAATATTTAGACTTCAAGGTTTATTTGTTTTGTTTTATTTATTTAATGTGCAAAAGATTTATAAAAGACTATGGAGTAACACATTCTCTTCTTAAATTATATTTTTCAGTTATAGTTGACATTTAATATTTTATGCTAGTTTGTGTATAGCAGACATATAATTTATGCAGGGTTCTTTCCGATTAGTCTAGTACCCACCTGGCACTATACATGGTTGTTGCAACATTACTGATTATATTCTCTATGCTGTACTTTACATCCCCATGACTATTTTGTAACTACCAATTTGTATTTCTTAATCCTTTCACCTTTTTTTTGCCAAGCTTCCCAACCCTCCTTCCCTCTGGCAACCATCAGTTTGTTCTCTGTATCTATGAGTCTGTTCCTGTTTTGTTGTTCATTTATTCTCTAGATTCCACTTATAAGTGAGATTATATGGTATTTGTCTTTCTCATTTGGGCTTATTTCACTTAGCAGAGAAACTATTAAAAGGAAAGTGAGAGAACTTTTCAGACACAAAACACTGAACAAATTTATCATTATCAGACTTGTACTATAAGGAACATTAAAGGAAGCATTTCAAGCAGAAGGTAAATGATTGATATTGGATGAAACTATACACAAAGGAAAAAACATCAAACATGATCATAACTACAGAGATATAGATTGTTTTCTTTGAATGCCTTTAAAAGATAAATAATAGTTTGAACAAAAATGAAAACAATGAAATACAGAGTTTATAACATGTGAAAACAAAATGTATGACAACAATAGCACAGAAACCTTGAGGGGAGGAATGCAATATACTATGACAACCTCATGTAATATTATTTGAATAGACTGATAAATAGACTGATAAATAAAAGATAGTCATTGTTATAGTGTTACTATCTAAAAGAACTCCAAACACAAAACAAAACAGAACAACAAAAAATCAAAATTACAGCTAGTAAAAAGTAAAAAAAAAAAGATCAATTACATAAGCATTATACATTATTCTAAGACATAAAGAAAGTAGAAAGGCATAGATGGAACAAATAGGAAGACAGTAAAATCAAATGTAACCCTATTAATAATTACATTAAATATTAGTGATCTAAAATATACCAATTATGAGGCACAGATTGTCATATTGGATACAAAAAGCAAGACCAAACTCTATGTTGTCTACAAGAAATGTGCTTGAAATATCAAGAGGCACAAATTGATTAAAAGGAAATGGCTGGGGAAAGATAATATACAGAGTAAAAAGTTTAGAAAGACAGACAATAGATCAATGTAATAGAATGGTGACTCCAGAAATAGATAAACTGATGTGGGCAACTGATTTTTGAAAAATGTGCAAAAACAGTCCAGTGGAGAAAGGATAGTCTTTTCAATTAATAGTGCTGGAACAATTGAATATGAAGATGCAAAAGAACTAACTTCAATTTGTATATCATGCTATAAACAAAAATTAACTCAAAATGCATTATTGACATAAATGTAAAACTCAGAGCTGTAAAACTTTAAGATGAAAATTTTTGTAACCTTGGATTAGGTAAAAATTTCTTAGATATAATACCAAAAGCACAATCCATTAAAGAAAAATATTAATAAATTCTACTTCAATTTAAAAACTTTTGCTTTTTGTAAGACACTGTTAAAAAATGCGAAGACAAGCCACAAACTGGGAAAAGATATTTCCAAATCTTATATCTGACAAAGAATTTTTATCCAGATTATGTAAAGTATATTTAAAAGTCAATAATGAGAAACAACTTTCTCTACAAAAAATGGGTAAATGTTTTGAGCACTTTATCAAAGAAGATGTACAGATGGCAAACAAACATATGAAAAGACCATCAATGCTGTTGGTATTTAGAGAAAGGCAAATTAAAACTACAATGAGATGACACTACATATCCATTAGAATGGTTCAAATTAAAAAGGAAGGTCATATCAAGTATTGGCAAGGATGTGAAGAAACTGGAAATCTTATACATTGCTGGTGGTGATGTAAAATGTTTAACTGGTTTGGAAAATAGGCTGGGAATTTCTAAAGGGTTATATATACATAATGTATCAAATGACTCAGTCTCAAGAGAAGTGAAAGCATACATCCATATAGATTTGTACATAAATGTTAATGGTAGCTTTACTTGTATTTTTTATATGCATGACAACATGGATGAATCTCACAAATAATTATGTTGAGTGAAAGAAGTGAGACCATAAAGTATAATTGTATTTACATAAAATTCTAGGTGATGCGAACTAATCTAGAACGAGAGAAAGCAGATCAGTGGTTGCCTTGAATGGGGAATGGCAGGAGGTGAGATTACAATGGTGCGTAATGAGTCCACTGGGGGTAATGGGTATGTTTTTTGAGTGTAGTGATGATTTCACAGGTATGTTTATAACACAATTTATCAAAGTCTAAATCCGTGTTTATGTTAGTGATGTCTGAATATAACTGTTAAAGAAGCTATTGTGCAACTTTCATGAGAATTCATTATTTATATCTTTGCTTAAGATGAGAGACATATGCTAGGCAAAACAGAAATTTAACCATGTCTAGAAATATTTTTATCATTTAAATATCGAGATGGAAATAAAGCTAAGTTATACAGTGTGATTCCAGGCTCAAAGATGGAAAACAGAAAAATGTAGGTTCAAGAAGCTGAGAGCTTGGCTCCCATAGGCACTTAGTATGTATAGTTGGAGCCGTGTGTTTCCATAATGTTAATGACAAACACAATTGCTGAGTTGAATTTTAAGTCTCGAGATGAAAATAGCTATCACTGGGATCTGTGTGGAGCTATGTGGAGCCCGATTATAAATGAATGTTAATTGTAAATTGCTGAATATAGTAATTATTGTGGCAGATGAGCAGTAGTTTGTAGCACCAAGACTTTTAATTTGTGACTTTTGTAATACCTGCCAAAAGAGGAGAAGTGGCTATGAACAGGCAGAATTGGGTTTAGAATCTGAAGTGTTTTAGGATTTATTTTTCTGCAGTAAATATGGGCTTGTATGTTGGCTAGCAATGTTGGCAGCAGAAGATTTTGGCTCAGGAATCACAGAATAGTGTGTGTAGTGAATTAGGTAGGTGATAAAATTGGACAATGAAATGTATGATTTTTGAATGGGATGTCAATATGTAAAGTACTGGTTTTCTAGTAATAGCTAACTTGCAAGTTTTTATAACAATTAAGCAAACTTTTAAATCAAGTTCTCTCACTGTATTGATAGTTGCAAGATATAGAATATTAAATACTACCAAGAAGAGGGATTTGGGAGTTGGGCAAACTGGGGCTGGAATCCCAGTTTCATCACATACCAGATATATAATCAATAGCAAGGTTTCCTTACCTTTAAAATGGAAATATCAATAGTACATACCTTGGTAAAGTTATAGCGATAACAGTGGTAATGTATTTGTACCTAGTACTCTAGGCCACTTACCCTAACATTTTGCTCAATGCTATAAACAGGTCCTGAAAGATGAATGACACATAACACTTTAACCCCAGGGTTCTTGTAAGAATTGGAGCTACTCTCTGTAAAGTGCAGAGACACATAGCACATAGTGGGCGCTCAATAAATGGTAGCTTCTAGGCGTATGATTAAAGGAACTTGAGTAAGAATCTGAGCTAGTGGTCCTAGGTTGCAGTTCTAACATCAAACAGCTGTGTGCCCTCAAGCAACTCACTTTTCACTCCTTTTTGAGCAAATGATCACAAATTTTCCTTCTACCTTTGTAATTCTATAATTTTTTCTGTTCTTACCTTTTCAATTATGATAAAATAATACAAAGAATAAAAATGCAAACAGGGAGTGGAGAATGAAATGTTGGTCTCTTTCATTCAGATTCTTAACTACTGCCAACTATCTTTTGTGTATCCTTTTAAGAAAATTCTGTGTTATCTCTGTTTGTGTGTATTCACTTTTGCACAATAAGATACACCTTATTCTAAACATGCTGTTCTATATCTTCATGAATTTTTCCCCAAGTACCAATTTACCTTGAAGATCTTTCTGTGTCAGCACATACACATCTACTATATTTTGGTCCATGATATAGTAATGGCTATAGTATATTCCAAATAAATGGAAGTAATATCATTTATTTAATTTCTCCCCTATTAATGGACATATATGTTATTTTTCCTTTGCTTTTAAAAACAATGCAACAAACATTTTTATGTGCACTTTTTTTATGCATATGAATAAATTTATTTGTATAATAAAATTTCAGGAGTTGAATTGCTGGGTCAAAGGATGTGTGTAGTAAAACTGTGATAATATTCTCAAATTGTTCTCCAAAGAGGATGAACAAATTTATATGGCCACTAATTATGTATTTGTAATTATTTCTTCACATGCTTACCAACACTCTGATAACTTGTATGTTGTAGAGAGTAATTTTTTCATCGACACAATTCAGTTCACCTTGTATTGGTCACATTTTTTTTTCCTGTAGAAATGATTTGATTCAACAAATATTTAATCTTGTAAAACTTTATTGTGCATGAAGAATGATATTAAATGTTTGGAGAAGTGAAAATTCATTAGATACAGTCTCGGCCTCTGTCCAGATGCTAACACTATTTAGAGAGGCAAACACTCTGGCCTCAGATTACCTTTTCCATCTTATGTATTTGTAATAACTTTTGTGACCACTGTGGGACTGAAAATGAGCAAGTTCCATGAATATTTTAAGTGAATACTAGAAGTTTCATGAATATGTTAAGTAGATGTGAGAATTTCTATGAATATATTAAGTAGGAGCATGATTAGCATGAACGGTGCAGCCACAGCTCATTAACCTCTGTCTCCTGCCTGCTCATTTGCCACCTTCTGTGTTTTTTCACTGTTACGAGCTGGTACAGGAAATGTGATTGAGGATTTATGACGCACCATGGCTCTTTCATGGCTCTTGCAGGTTAACTGAGTCACTATCCCAACTGTCTATAACTAGATTACATATTCGATCTCTGCATCTCAGTGAAAAAGAAACCCCTCCTGGAAAACAATGATGTTTTAATGAGCAGCAATACGTCATAATCAGGACAACAAGCAAAAATAGATGACAATACACAAAATATAGATGAGGCTTCTGAAAGAAACAGATGACAGAAGGAGTAAAGAAGGGTGATGGGAGTTTGGGGAGACGAATCTACTGACAGCTGATATCCATGAGGGTAAGACAGCAACAAAAATAGCACAATACAAACGTGAAGAAAAATAATGGCCACATTTAAGTTCTTAGAGGCTCTCTGTTAGGTTTTTAATATTCATCTTGATTAATTTTAAGCTGAATGTGCACTGTTCTGTATCAAAGAAACACTTGATATTAAATATCTCATACTAAATAAGCACTCTGGCCCCCTGTTTATCCCAGTCCTGGCCCCTGGGATGATGTGATGACAGCCATGTCAACTGCCTTATGCAAGTAGCTTGGTACCCCATAAGTGAGGTGGAGGTCCTCGAATGCTATACTAAGGAATTAGAATTGTACACTGCGGTTAGTGTGAATCTAGTGTTAATAGTCTTGGCAAGGGAAATGAATCACTTTAATTGCTAGAGGCAGAGGGAGACTTAGAAGCCAAAGATTCCTTAGAAAGCTACTGAGTAAGAAAAACGGGGGCCTGAATTAGGACCGTGAGTGTGGGGAGAGAAAAAGCAGGTGCCGATCTGAGTTTT
>NW_017731429.1:660632-675736 GCF_001890085.2 Hipposideros armiger | reverse complement strand
CAGTGTCACTGGCCCTCATATGTGGGATCCGAACCGGGGCCCTCTGGCATCCCAAGCGAGTTCTTAACCATCGCGCCCCTCGGCCGGCCCTGGACTTGTTTACTTCTTAGGTGACAACCAGAAGTTGTTTTGGTGAACGTGTTTATCACTCAATTTTGTTATGCTCAGCTTCACACAAAAACATGTTTTCCACTTCACCCTTATCAGTCTCACACATGTGCGGCCTAGCATGTGTCCCTACTAGTAAACAACTCGTTTTGCAAACCTCTTCCAACATGTATAATATATTTTGTATGCTCCACACAGGCTGGAATAAAGTTGACACAAGATTAACAGAAAAAAATATGTGGACTCGGGAGATCATAAATGATGCTCAAAGAAATGATGAGCCAGCCAGCTTTTTATACTTTTTAGACAAAGAAACAATAAATTTGTAAAGAATTGACAGGACAAAGAAACAGTTTGAGTGCTCATTAGGAGGAATCTAAGCAAAGTTTGAGTTTAGGCAGTAAATTAGCAACAAGTAACAAAGTTTGGTTATACAGGGTTTTCAGCCTTGGATTTCTTTAGCTGAAAGGGGGTGTCTCTCTTAGCTCTCCTGGAACAAGGAGTTCACCTTTCACAGGGGAGGTTTATGTTCTGTATTCAAGGAGACAAGGGCAAGTCAACACGCCCTTCTTGCACCTCCTACATGTCAAGTAACTTTAATTCAAAGGAATCAATATGCCATTGTGGGATATTTTGAGGTGGATTGCCCTGGGCCCTGACATAAGTATTCATCAGAAACGGGCAGAAGAGTAGGTTTAGAAAGATAAGAAGTTCTTTTCTGTATGTGTTAGGAGTGAGAGGGCAATAGAATACTATTCGCATTGGGGCATGATTGCAAAAGTAATGTATGCGCATTGTAATACAACGCAAGTTGGTGTTTCCATCTTAAAAATTCCCCTCACTCTCCATCAACAAATGCACTGTTTCTAGGTTAAGACTGGTCATAGTAGCTTGGTGTTTATCTCTTCAGAACTTTCATGTTTCTATGAACATTTAATCATATGTATGATTAAATGATTACAATATATATGTATAAAATGATTACATTATATATGTATACAGGTATAGTACTATGTAGGTATAGTGTTATATGCTGGGGGTGCCAAAAAGTATATACCCATTTTAAGAGATTTTATCTATGCCCAAGCAGTAGTTCGCCATAATCAGAAGTGTCTGGACACTGATGGTAACCACTTTGAGCACCTCTTGTAATTGTATTGTAGAAGTCAAATGTGACTTGTATTCATCTTTTGTTATTCGTATATATTATTACAATTAATAGTTTTTTTCTTTCTCAAAATGTGTATACATTTTTTTGCACCCTCTGTATATATGTTTTATATATATATATAGTAATACATATATTTCTAAAAAAGAAACATGCATATCCTTCAATCATTTATTGCTTATGTATTATTGCATGGTATAGATGTATCATAATTTAGCTGTCTTCTTTTTGATAAACATTTAGGTTGTTGACAAGAAAGTCTGCATTCAAAATAAGCATCAGCTACTGGGATGCTAGTCATGGTGCACTGAAGTCAGCTGGTGAGTAAAAAATAAGTCCATTTCAAATTTCCATTTTGAAAATTTTGCTTAAATTTGTTTAAAATATTTGTTCCCATGATAATACTAGCATAAATGGCAAAGATGAGAGTAAATAATCTCGGGTTCTGATAGTAAAAGTGAAAATCTGCTGAGAAGGAATTTGGTAATGTGTATCAAGAGTTTTTAAATGATTTATCTCCTTTGATCCAGTAATTCCACTGCTAGGGATTAATTTCAAAGTAATAATCAACACTGTAGAAAAAGATTTATGGATATGGATATTTAATAGTCTTATTTATAATAGGAAAAACATGGAAACAAATACTGGTGATTAAATAAATTATGTCACATTAATATGACTGAATTGGGGTTTGCAGCCAATTTAACCGTTTTCAAAGATTTAGCTAAATGAAAAATGCTTACAATATAATGTCAGATGAAAAAAGCTGGTGTTATCTCTTGAAATGTTTTCTTAGTATTTTTCAGTTTTTCATAAGAAACATTTTTACATAAAGAATAAATATTACTATGATAATTTGTGCTGGAAGAGATAACGGGTGTTTATGAAGGAAGGGTATGTTTTATTTCCTTCCTGTTGACATAGCTTATGGAAGTTGGTAAGGTATCTAGGGTGTCTAGATTGGGGAGCATCATTTTGTTTCAATTTTGTGGTGAGAAGGGACAGAGTCTACTGGATATACTCCCCAGGGGTGGGAGGTCTCACTCTGGGTAAGAGGATGAAGGACTCATTAGAGGACTATAATGCATAGGTGAGGTTTGCTGATTTGGGGTTTCTCATGCATTTTCAAATACAATGCGCATCTTCCTTTTATCTCCATGACAGCATTCCTCCTAAAAGGGAGACAGATAGAGGACAAAGCCACAATCTACCAATTTGAAAACATTTTATAGATGTGTAATCTAGATGAAAGCACATTTTGGAAAATCGCTCTTTAAACCTCAAAATTTTGAAACTTAAAGGCAAATAGGAGAGAAGCTATTTTACTTTGAAGTTGTAGAGTAAAAGTGGGTAGAAATCTCAGAATTCTAACAGTTAAGAAATAATGAGGGAGTACAAAATTTTATTTTATTTCAAACATAAATTCTAACTATTACCTATATCATAATTCTTGGTATTAAAAATTTTTTTAATTTAAAAAAGCTTAGAGAGAAAATACTGATCTGTAATTCAAATGAAACGCCCATAGTTTATTCCTTTGGATGATGCAATGAAGACCCCTACCATTACTTGATGGAAGCTTTCTCACATACTAGTGTTACGTTTTATGGTAGTTAAAAAGGTCGAAGTTGAATAAGAAAACCTCAAGTGTAAGATGGCTGACTGTAGTATACTGGTTTCCTAATTTCCAAATATTCATCTCTGGTTTTATGCATCCTAACCTTCTCTCCTCCCCCCCCCCCCAATCTTTCTCTTTCCTTTCTTTTCCTCTCCCCCCCTCCTTCTCTTCCTTTTTTTTTTTTTTAAAACATTGCCCCTTCCTCACCCAAACTATGTGATTTTAGTGGAGGCTGAAAATCATAACATCTCAGTCTCAGTCTTGGGGTATAGGAATCACAGACGTTTCCAAACACCTCTTGAATTGAAGGAAGGCAGGAAACATTTTTGCTTTCTGGTCATTAGCAGGAAGGGTATATAAGTTTGGAGTTGCTTCTGACTATATTCACAGGCTTGTAGAAAAAACAAAAAACAAAAAAACTTATATCTAATAGGGAAGAATAGGCCCAAACACAGAGAAAAGCAGAGGTGAGTAACACACACACACACACACACACACACACACACACACACGCGCACACAGGAGGGTAGGAAGGGGAGGGAGAGAGAGAGAGAAAAGGAGGGAAAATCTTGCCACTCTTTTCCTTTCTGCAGTTGTATTACTTTTCCCTTTCTACGTAAGCTAATTTGGGCTAGATTTTTGTCACTTGTAAAGAGTTCTGACTATTTCAATGGCCATATTGGATTAACAGTCAGAATTAGACACAGTGATAGGTATATGGAGTTTCCTTGGACATACTATCTTTACTTTTAATTCAACTCCAAAGTAAATATGAGTATTTAAGGAGTAAACAGTAGGCATTTTACAAAAGAAATGCCAAACTTCAGTTTCTTTGAAACTTTTTAGCTTTGGGGAAGAGCTGGAGATGATTAGGACAGGGAGTGTGACTTATAAATAAGAAATGAAAAAGGAACGGTGATACCCTTCTACAACACAAAAGCTGTGTCTTGAAAAGGAATAAAGGAAATTAATTTGGAATCCCAGGCATCCCACTTTTCATCTGCTCTCAGAAATGGAAATGTGATTGAATACATTATATAGTGATAATACAGAATTTGCCCTTTTCAGATTTCAAGAAAGATGTGCCTATGAATAGATTTCTTGCCTATCAGTTCAGATAAAGAAAATCTCTCTGTCATATTCCTCATGTCAGGGAGAGGCCATAGATTCTGTGGGATACCGCTTTGCTTCTCTCTACAAACATCTGTCAAGTTTTTTTTGTTTTATTTTTATCTTTCCCACCACAGCCACGTCGTTATCCAAACAGACTATCATCATCTTGGTATCAGGTAGATTTCTGTATTTTCAAAACATATTGAACATATTTGAGATAACTATGTCCCACATCAAAATCTAAGTGCTATCAGTTTTAAAGTTCAACAATTTGTCTTTGGACAATCAAGTGGTGGTTCCTGGGGTACTCAGTGGAATTCTGAATTCCTGCAATAATCAGCTTTTCAGTTTCTAGTTTGAGAACGTGGTCTCGTCTTCCTTTGACTAATACTGGGGGTGTCAATAAAATGTATACACATGACTTATATTTGTCTTTTGTTATCAGTGTATATTGAGCATTATAATTTTAATATAGTTTTTGCCTTTCTTAAAATAGGTATACGTTTTATTGGCACCCTCTGTATTCATGTGGAATTTTGACAACTGACTCATCACCTGGAGATGCACCAAATATTGCCTCCTATGTGTGTCTGCTATAGAATGTGGGCAGTGCAATATTTATTGGCTGAATGAATTTGTCAGATTTTACAAAGAGGAAACCACAGATGTTATTTTAGAGCAAAGACATCTATAATCTTACCCTAATTCTTTAATTTATACACTGTTTCTCTTCTTATGTGAAAGTAGATTGGTGAGAAATTAATACAGTAAAACCTTGGATTGCAAGTAACGTGGTTTGCGAATGTTCTGCAAGACGAGCAAACGTTTCCAGTACATTTTAATGTGGTAAACAAGCGATGTCTTGCAATATGAGTAGTTTGTTTCCAGAATGAATTATGCTGACAAACCAAGGAATTACTGTATAATGATAGGTTATATTGTTATTCTTCATAAAGATTTTTTTTTTCCAATATGGATACTTCCTAAGTGACTGTGTAGAGAAGAAGTCTTTAAATAACCTAACAGTGTCAATTAGGCATTGGCAGCCTTTCAAAGCCATGGGTAGCTTTTCTCCCCCTAGTGTCTATCAATGTTTGGTGTTGGCAGAGAGAGAGTTGCCTTGAAAAGATGTAGTGGGTCAGGATTACTTTGTCCTTCCACATTCCTGAGATGAGGGGAACGGCAGCTGTAGGTGACATCACAGGAAGAAAAACGACTTTTAGAAAAAAATATTCTCTCAGGCTCTGCGACAGTGGGAGGGACCAGGAACACTGTGGAGCCACTGGGTCTGTGCCTCACTGCAGACAGAGCAGTTGTGCTTTGTGGGCTCTCTTAAGCTGCTTTTGGCTGACCTTGACATAGATCAGTGATTCTCTCTATACATTTTTTAAGCAGCTTTATTGAAGTATAATCGATATATGGTAAGCTACATGTAAAGTGTACCATTTGATGAGCATATACCAGTGAAGCCATCACCACAATCAAGATAATAAAAACATAACCACTAAAGGTGTCCTCATGCAACTTTGAAGTCCCTTTTACTAGCTCCTATCTGTTTTTCTCCACTTCCATTCCTAGGCAACCATTGATCTGTTTCTATAAGATTAGTTTTCATTTAATAGGATTTTATGTAAATGGAATCATAGCCTTTTTTTGGTCTTTCTTTCATTTAGTGTAATTGTTTTAAGAGTCATGCATATTTTAGCATGTATCAATAGTTTATTCATTTTCATTGCTGACTAGTATTCCTTGGCATGTATATACCACAGTTTGTGTATCCATTCACCTGTTGATGGGCATTTAGGTTGTTTTCAACTTGGGGCTATTACAGATAAGACTGCTGTGAGCATTTGTGTACCAGCCCTTGTATGGACATATACTTTCATTTCTCTTAGGTAAATACCTAGGAGTGATTGGGTCGTATGATAGGTCATTTTTAACTTTTTGAGAAACTGCCAAACTATTTTTCAAAGTGGTGTACCACTTTGCATCCCACCAACAGGGTATGAGAGTTCTATTTCCATTACATCCTAGCCAACTGTTAGGATAATTTTCTTTATAATTTAAACATAGGTGTGAAGTGATATCTCATTGTAGTTTTAATTGCATTTTCTTAAATCTCTGACTATAATTTGTAGATTAATGTCTCCTTTCAGTTTTTGCTTCATATATTTTGAAGCTCTGTTTTTGCATGCATATAGGATTGTTATGTCCTCTTTGTGAATTAACCTGTTTATCATTATCAAAGGTCCTTCTTTACCCTTGATAATATTCTTTATTGTGAAATCTCCTTTGTCTGATATAACACAGCCACTCCAGCTTTCCTTTGAATAGTGTTAGCATGTTATATCATCTCCCCTTCCTTTACTTTAGTCTATTATTGTCATTATAGTTAAAGTGTGCTCCTTTTGGCAGCATATAGTTGGACCTTGCTTTTTTTTTTTAGTCCAATCTAATCATATGTACATTTTAACTGAGGTATTTAGACCATTTACGTTATTGTGTTAATATGTTAGGTATAAACCATCTTGTTCTTTGTTGTCTCATATATTCTGTTTACCTTTTTCCTCTTTTTATGTCTTCCTTTGGATTCATTGAATATGATTCCACTTTATATCTTTTCTTGGCTTGTTAGCTATAACTTTTTGTTTTATTTAGTGGTTGCTTTAGGATTTATAACATACATCTTTAATTTATGACATTCTTCAAATAATATTATACCATTTTGGATGTAACTAAGAATCTTAACAGTATATTCCCATTTTTCCCCTCCTGACTTTTGTGCCATTTTACCATATATTTTATTTTTATGTATGTTATAAACAATATATTACATTGTTACTATTTTTGTTTAAACCAGAGGTTGGCAAACTTTTTACATAAATACCCGTAGTCAATATTTTAGGCTTTGTTTGCCATCTGGTTTCTGTTGCCACAATTCATCTCTACTATTATAGTTCAAACCAGCTATGGACAAAACATAAATGAATGAACATGGAAGTGTCCCAGTAGTGCTTTATTTAAAAAAAATATATAATCAGTAAGGATTTGGTCAGTCTTAGTTTATTTGAGCTGCTATAACAAATACCACGGACTAGGTAGCTTATAGCCAACAGAAATTTATTTCTTATAGTTTTAGAGGCAGGAAGACTGAGATCTGGGTGTAGCATGGTGAAATAAAGGTCCTCTTTCTGGTTACAGACTTCTTGTAGTATCCTCACATGGGATCTTTACAGAGCCTCTATTATAAGGAGCTAATCCCATTCATAAAGGTTCCATCCTTATGACCTGAGTACCTCCAAAAGATCTTCTAATACCATCACCCCTGGGCATTAGGATGTCAACATGTGAATTTGGGAGTGTACATACATTCAGACCATAGCATGGTCTGTGGGATGAGTTTGCTGATACCTGGTCTAAATAGTCAGTTATGTTTATAAAGATATTGCCATGTCTGATGTTCTTCATTTTTTACATGGATTTCGTATTTTCCTTCTGTCTGAAAGACTTCCTTTAACATTTTTTGCAGTGAAGATCTTCTGGTGTTGATTTTTTTTATTTTTGGCTTTTGTATGTCTGAAGTATTTTTTTATTTTCACCTTAATTTGTAAAATGCATTTTTCTGGGTATAGAAGTCTAAGTTGACAACTAGTTTCCTTTTGCCTTTTAAAAATGTTGCTTCACTTTTTCTTCTGTTGGTTTCCAACAAAAAGATCTTCTGTCATTCTTTTCTTTATTCCAGTTTACATATACCTTGTATTTTCTCTGGCTGCTTTTAAGATTTTTCTCTTTATAATTGGTTTTGAACAATTTGATTATGATGTACCTTGGTATAGTTTTCTTCATGTTTCTTGTACTAAGGATCCATTGAACTTTTTGGTTCTATAGACTTATAGGTATCATCAAATATGGAAAAACTTTTGTTATTATTCTTCAAATATTCCCCCCTCCACATTTAAGGGATCCACTTATTTGTATATCAGGACTTCTGATGCTCTCCTCCTCCCCCTCTTCTCCTCCCCTCTCTTCCTCATCCTCTCTCCTTCTCCTCCTGTCCTCCTCCTTTTCCTCCTACATATTTTCTTTCTGTGATGTATTTTGAAGAGTTTCTATCACTATTTCTTCAAGTTCACTAGTCTGCTCTTCTGCAGTGTCTAATTGGTCATTTTTTTCAACCAGTATGGTTTTCACTTTATACATTTTAGTTTTTAATTCTGGAAGTACCATTTGGGGTTTTAAAAATATCTTCCATGTCTCTACTTAACTTTCAAACATATGCAATACTGGTATAATATCTATGTTAATTTTCTTTTCTGATAACTTCAACATTTATATCAGTTCTAGGTGTGTTTTGGTTGAGTAACTTCTCATATGGGTTGTATTTTCCTGCTTCTTTGTTCATGTGATTGAATACCAGATGTAAATTTTCACCTTGTTAGGTGCTGGATACTTTTGTATTCCTATAAATTTTCTTGAGATTTGTTCTGGATGCCGCTATGTTATTTGGAAATAGTTTGTTTCTTTTGAGTTTTGCCTTTAAAATTTATTAGGTGGGTCTGAAGTAGTGTTCAGTCTAGAGATTACTATTTCCCACTACCAAAGTGAGAGTTTTTGGGAGGTATTCTACCCATCCCCCATTATTTATAAAATTTTCCAATCTGACTATGTGAGGTCAGGTGCTATTCCTTCTAATTCTTTTGGGTGGTAGTTCCCTCAGTCTCAAGTGGTTTCTTCACATGCATGGATTGATCAGTACCTAGCTACATCTACGAAAATCTTTGTAGATCTCCACAGTTCTCTATGCTATTCTTTCTTCTCTGGTAGTCTGTTCTACAGTCACCTTGGTCCCTCTCGATTTTCTGCTTTATTTCCTCAGCTTAGGGAGTCCAGTGGGCTCTGCCTTGTTTCTTTCTCCCTGAATTGAACTCTCTCAATAGAGTTGGGACAATTTTAGCCCTTACCTTATTTATTTCCCATCTTTCCAGGACTACTGTCCTTCTTTGCCTGATTAACACTACCTTGAAAACCATTGTTTCTTGTATTTTGTCCATTTTTTGGTTGTTTCAGGAGGACAGTAAATTAGTCCCTCTCTAGACATTTTCCAGAGGAGTGTCAGTCATCCAAGGCCATAGGTATTAAGCAGTGTAGTGGTTAAAATTTTAAGTGTCTTATGGTTACCTAGTAAATAAATTTTTTTTTTGCTTGTATTTAAAATGAATGAATTAGGAGATGTAGTTGAGTTGGAGAGATGGAGACTATTAGAGCAGCTCCTTTTGAATAAAACAAAGATGGAGAAAATAGCTAAGGTTTGAAGTCAGCTCACTAACATTTCACCTTGATGTAGGCAGACTTACCCAGTCACAGTTAGCCTGAACAAGCACAAGCCAACCCCAAGGCCCAACCCAAATAAACTTGCAGCCTGAAAGGGTGATGAAAGGCTCCCCAAGGCAAGTGGGAAAATGCCATAAAGGAAGAAGGGGCTGGTGGAGCTCCATCTCCCAAACTCTACAGATAGCCAACTACTCTTTCCCTGCAGACACCTAGTGTAGACTTTGAAAGAGGCTTTGAATGTCACCATAGAGAAGGTCCCTACCTGTAAAAAGTAGAGGATGGAGATGAATAGTCTCACAAATAGAGTGGGCTCAGCAGCAGATGGCTCCTGGCTCTCCCAAGTGAGCTTGGACAAATTAACCCTTAACCTTATTTCTTCCTCTTTGAAGCTGTCCTACAACCTTCGGTGAATTTATGTTGCACATGCTACCCCTGCCCCTATAGTTTCTCTCCCTGTCTTTCTTTCTCTGTCTTTTTGTTATGACAATAGCAGCTGATAAGGTATATGAGATTGTGGGTAGCCTCATTACTTCCCACTTCTTATGGAATCATAACCAGCCTCGTAGTTGTATGAATGGGAAATGCAATGATGGTCAATTTGCTTCTCCTCCCAGGAGAAGCAGTCCTATCCTATCTCCACATTTAGGTTCTCACAGCTATTCAATTCAGAGACACATACAGGGATGTCACGAATGTGAGGCTTGAGCTCAGACCTTGCTCTAATAATGCCCTTGCCTGGAGCTTTCCCACCTGCATCAGTGCGGTAGTTAGTAAGGCATTTGCGAAACACCCTGCCAGGCTGGGGTTCTACAGCCCTTGCTGTCTGTCTTTTGTCCACTGTCGATTCCAGATCATAGGAGGATGAAGCACACATTCCTCCTGCCAAGTGCTTGTAATCCAATCTAAGCAGAAGCTTTTAAAATGCTCAATAACAGTAAAACCTCATTCATTTCATCTCAGTTAATTAGAAATCAGCCAGCAGGCTGACAAGGGCTAGGCTGAAATTTACCTGTGCTTTGAAAAGGCTTTTTTCATACGCAGTGAAAATTAATTAGGTAAATAGAACCTCAGGTGAATGATGGGGAAAAAAAACAGCAGAAGGAGAAAGAGGCATTTAATTGCACTCCTGATAAAAACAGCCTTTTACAAACAAATCAGAAGAGTCTCATAGTAGTGGAAAGAGTGGAAAGAGCTGGATGTTTAGAGCCCTGAGTGCTTGTCCTAGCTCTTCCCTAACAACTGTGTCACGTAAGCACATGGCTTTCTGTCCCTGGGACTCAGTTGGTTTCTCTAGAAAATCAGCAGTTTCTTTCCACGCCTTTTTATGACCTTATACAACAATAGCAAATTAATGTGCTCAATTTAAGATAAACCCTAGGTCTTCATTAAGCCAGGCAACCCACCTCAACACTGCAGTAGGAAGGAGTATTCCCTGCTAAGCTGTCTGGGTAAATCACTGTAACCCCACAGCGCTAGTCTCTCCCTGGTTCAGTCTGTTCTCATTGTTGCAAGTGATCTTTCCAAGAGTCAGTTCTGACTTTGTCTCTTTCCTTTGGGTGACTGTCAGGCCAAACTCTCTTGCAAGGCACATAAGAGCTTCCACAAAATCTCCTGCCTCGGCTTTGCTCACCCTCCACATAGACCTTGGATGCCAGCCTGCTGGACTATGTACACTTCCCAGAATTCTCTCCACTTAGTCAGACTCTGCGTTTGCATATTCTGTTCCTGGTTTACTAGGGAACAGCTACAGATCCTCCAAATTGTAGCTCAAGCAACTGCTCCTCTGCAGATTATCCTGTGAGTCCCCCAGACAGAGTTGGTGACTTCTCATCAGTGCTTTCCTTGGTTGCAGTCACCAGGTGGCCTGTTTACCTCCCATGATAGGCTGTGGATTCCTTACGCACAGGATTTTTGTCCTATCCCATTTCTGTAGGGAAGCATAGGAATACAAAAGGGTTTATTGCATGGATGAATGAAAGCAGCATTTAAAAGTAATAAAGAAGAGATTTTATAGTGATGTCATAATTTTGAAATTTCCTTATTCAAGACTGGTTCTCCCCTGATAATTTGAATTAGTGAAGGGTACTGACATTTCTGAGGATTCTCTAAGAACCATTATTCAGTAATATTCTGCCTTAAAAATTGCATTTAAGGTAAAGAAAGGGTTTGGTTAGTGAACTGAGACTGGCTGTTAAAGAAAAGTCATTTGGAAAATGTCACAGGCAATTTTTTTAATAGTACTTTTATCAGCCCACAGTAGTAGTGCCTGGTTTATTTCATGTTATGTTAAGCAGCATCATAGCCACAATTCTGCATGCCCCTTAGAAGTTGTAATTGGTGGTTCTGGAAATGGGTAGGCTTCCTCATTTCTCCTATACATACATTTTTGGGCCCCTGGGGGTGAGGTGTTCTGATACAGGCTTAAGATCATCTGATGTGGTGCTGAAAAGGAAATTCAAGCATTGGATGGGAATACTATAAACACAAAGATTTTTTTTTTTAGACACTATGAATTTTTAAACTTACAGATGAGAAAAGTGGGGCTCAGAGAGGTGCTCCATATTTATTGAATGAATTCAGGGTTTCTCAATCTTGGCATTACTGACATTTGGACGGGACAGTTTTTGGTGTCAGGGGCTAGCCTGTATATTGTAGAGGTTTAGCAGCAGCCCTGGCTTTGCCCCACCAGATGCCAGTAGCATCCCCACCCCTAGTTGTAAAAAAAAAAAAAGGGTCTCCATACATCAACAAATGGCCCCTGAGAGGAAAGTTGCCCTATTGAGAACCACTGAATTAATGAACCAATTAGTAAACATTAACCTGAGGAAAGCTGAAAGGCAGCATTAAGTCCATGGCTAAGATTTTATGTTTGATTTTGGTGTTAAAATTAATTAGACTGAATGAACACATATTGCATATTTACCTCTGAGACAATAAACAAGACACCCAGCTAGGCACTGAAGAAGAAACCTGTGTCTTTAAAAACCTACAAATAATGCTTACAAATATCTTTGGAAAGAAAAGCAGAGTGGATAGAGCTGATGTAGCATAGCCGTAAAGAGTATAGCATTAAAGAATGGAATATAGTAGCTATGCTTGCAGAGTCCACAACTAAAATGCCTGGGTTTCATAACCCCAAGGTGCTCCAACGTTTTACTGGGGAGGAGTGAACAAGCTACGTAACAGCCTATGCCTCGGTCTTTATCTCTGTAGGATAAAAATGATAATAATAGACTATATCATAGGGTTGTTGTGATGATTAGATGTGTTAATAGATTTAAGATGTTTGGAATGATGCCTGTTGCTTAAAAGGTGCTATTATTTTGTTAAGTCAAAGATATACCATTCACTGAGAAAGGCACCATATTTCATGAACCACTAGGACAAAAAAAATTCTAATATAATTTAATATAAACTATCAATTATAAGACTCATCCTGATTTCAGAGATGTAAAAACACGAAAAAAGTACATCTTAGGTTTGATGTAATATGGTGGTTTAGTATTATCGTGGCTTTGTAGTCAGAGCTGTATTTGAACTTTTGCGCCACTAGTTTCTGGTTTACCTTGAAGGGATTATTTAGCTTCTTTGAGGTTGTATTCTCATCTGTGAAATGGAAATAATAATTGCCATCTCACAGGGTTGTAGGAAATATTTAAAAAGGTCGTTTTATGTAAACTGCCTTAACAAAAATTAGTGCTCAATACAGAGTAGCTGTTATGGATGTGAATGTGTGGAAAACTGGAAACCCAAAGCTTGGCACATAACATTTTGCCACGGGAAGGGGTTTAATAGGAGGTGCCATTAGATAAGAAAATGGTGTCATCAAGGCAGGACATGAATGTCTTCTGTCAGTTCTAGATAATAGAATCTATTTCTCTTCCTTTCCCCTTATTTCTTGAGTTCCTAATATATGTTGAACCCTGAGTATGTGGTGCTGGGCTATAGGACCCATGTCAGCCACAATCCACCAAGTCAGAATCCCTACCCATTAGATGGGAAGATAAGACATATATGAATGAGGAGGAAGAAGGAGACCAACATTTATTTAGTGCTTCCACATATCAGCATCATACAATGTACAGTATTTATTTCTCATGACACTGTGATGTAAGTCCTATGATTCCCATTTGCCAATAAGAAAACCGAGGCTCATAGAGGTTAAAACATTTATTTCAGGCCATATACGTAAGAAGAGGCAGAGCTGGATTTTCCACTAAAGTTTTTTCTGACCACTAATGCTATAAGTTGCTTATAATGTGGGTAAAATATTTTCATAATAATGGAAGACAGCAGCCGACTAACTGCTATGACATTGGAATTTAGAAGGAAGGAGCACATTGAGTTGAATTGTTAGAGAAAACTTCGTGGAAGAGGACAACCAAAGGAAACGTAAGACTTGGTTAGGCAGAGGGGGGAGTCCTAACTTTTGCTCAAGTGTTCCAGGGAGGAGAATGTTTTGAATAAAGGTCAAGGTAAACATGACATATTAAGGGGTAGTGGGGAGACTGGGTTGACTGGATCAGAAGAACTGAGTTTTGAGAGTCTAAGGAAAGTGAATATGTGTTCTCCTCTAGCTATACCTCCAGCACCTAATACAACACTTAGCACATAGTAAGAGCTCAGTAGTGATTGGGTAGAAAATACTATTTTATGGTAGTGGGAAATAAAACTCAAGATGTAGTTTAGGATCTCAGAAGGCCTGAATGTCAAGCTGAGGGATTTGGACCTAGCCTATTGTTATTGAGAAGTGTGTTTTTTTAGCAAGGGGCTGGCTATAATAATTGTACTGATAAAGCGATTGCTATTGGGTTGTCGGAAAAGTCATAACATATTTTTTCTGTTTTTCGTTGCAAAAATGCGTCATAACTTTTCTGACTACCCAATATTTGTGAGGCCCTCTTCCAAGTACCTTAAGCATGATGCTTTACTTACTCTTCACAGCAAATCTATGAGCTAGATACTATTATATTCCACCCCGTTTTTTAGATGGTAAACTGAGGCATAGGGAAGTTGAGAAAGTTTTCCCTAGTCATATAGCTTTTACACTGGGATTTGATACCTGGAAGTGGCCTACTTCCATATTCGAACTCTTAATCATTATATTACATTGTTTCTTAGTGAAAATGGTTTATTTAAGGTGTTTCTTACCAGGGGACCATTTTTCATGTTCCCTTTACAGCCTGTGAATCTATAAATCAGTAGCATGAATAAGCACATAAGTAAAGACCTGGGGTAAGAGTTTAAAGTTCCATCACCAGTGTGTTGTTCCCACTCCCTAGTCCTGCCCCAAGTCCTTCTCTTCGTACCAGACAAAAACACGGAGGGCAGAGAAGTGACTATCACATTTTTCAACTCACGGGTGCCTTTGGTTGCTACGTAGTGATCACAGAGATGATTTAAACGTAAGAGGAATCCACAAATGTCAAATTTATTATCCCTTCTTATGGCATTTAAATATTGCTAAATTTCTGGGTCCAAGTGGAAACTGATTTCTGAGGCCACGTGTTTTCTTGAAAGTATGGGAGCTAAGGCATTGAGTCCTCATCTGCATAAAACGATTGTCTCAGAAAGCCCAGAGCTCCTAAAGGGCATGTGGTGAGGAGAGCTATGCCTGGCCCCTGGCAGGCCCTCTATATTTAACTGTTAGATGAACAAGTAGGATCATGAAGGGAACAGACACTCACACTCAGAAGATGGGCACTTAAAAGCTATCCTGAGCTGGCCGAGTGGCTCAGTTGGTTAAGAGCTCGCTCAAGAGTGCGA
>NW_017731429.1:655055-655961 GCF_001890085.2 Hipposideros armiger | reverse complement strand
TTTTTATTATTTCCTTCCTTTTATTGACTCTGGGCTTCATTTGTTGTTCTTTTGTAGTTCTTTAAGGTGAAATGTTAGGTTGTTTATTTGAGTTTTTCTTGTTTCTGGATGTAGGCCTGTAATACTATAAAACTCCATTAATGCTTTTGCTATATCCCCATATTTTTGATGTCATATTATCATTCTCATTTGTCTCTATGTATCTTTTGATCTTTTACTTCTTCTTTGACCCAGTCATTTTTTTAGTAGCATGTTGTTTAATCTCCACACTTTTTGCTTTTCCAGCTTTCTTTTTGCAGTTATTTCCAAGTTCAAAGCACTATGGTCAGAGAATATGCTTGGTATGATTTCAATCTTAAATTTGTTGAGGCTAGTTTTGTGTCCCAACATGGGGTCTATCCTTGAGAATGTTCCATGTGCACTAGAAGAGAATGTATATTCTGGTGTCTTGGGATGAAACGCCCTCTAAATATTAATTATGTCCATTTGATCTAATGTTTCATTTAGAGCTGACATTTTTTTATTAATTTTCTATTTGGATGATCTATGCATTGCTGTCAATAGGGTATTTAGGTCCCCTATTATAATTGTGTTTTTGTCAGTTTTTTTCCTTTAGTTCTGTAATAATTGCTTATATTTTTATATATTTTAGTACCCCAATGTTGGGTAAATATATCTTGATTAGTGTTATGTCTTTTTGATGTGTTGTCCCTTTCATCATTATAAAATGTTTATCTTTGTTTCTTGTTATTTTTTTATCTTGAAAGCTATTTTGTCTGATACAAATGCAACTACACCTGCTTTTCTCTGGATGCCATTTGCTTGGAGTATCATCTTCTATGCTTTCACTTTGAGTCTATGTTTGTCTTTGTGGCTGAGGTGGGTCTCCTGAAGGCAGCATATAAT
>NW_017731429.1:653341-654690 GCF_001890085.2 Hipposideros armiger | reverse complement strand
AGACCATCTGGCTTCCTAAAAAATATTTGCAACATTATTGATTATATTCCCCAAACTGTCTTTTCTATCCCTGAGGCCATATTGTAGTTACCAATTTATATTGTCCCATCCCTTCCCCTTCTCCCTCATCCCCACCCCCTCCCATCTAGCAACCATCAGTTTTTCCTCTGTGTCTCTGAGACTATTTCTGTTTACATTTTATTCTTTAACCTTCATTTTTTTAAAATGTGCTGTATCACATTGGTCAATTTGTGTATGTTAAACCATCCTTCCACCCCTGGAATGAACCCCACTTGATCATGCTATAGTATTATCTTTTTAATGCATTGTGTTTTGTTTGCTAGCATTTTTTATTTTTTTTAAGATTTTTTATTGGGGGATTGGGGGGATGGGAACAGCGCTGGGGAATTAGGGGAAGGGGAACAGACAAGTTGCTGTTTTGTTCTTCAGTCTAGTTGTGGAGGACATTGCTTCACTGGCCCAAGTTGGCACCATCATATGTGGGATCCGAACCAGGGCCCTCTGGCGTCCCAAGCCAGTTCTTAACCATCGCACCACTCGGCCGGCCCTGTTTGCTAGCATTTTGTTTAGGATTTCTGCGTCTATATTCATCAGAGATATTGGTCTGTAAATATCTTTTTTGTGTGTTGTCCTTTCCAGGTTTAGGTATCAGGGTAATGGTGGCCTTATAGAAGGAATTAGGAAGTATTGCCTCTTCGTCAATTTTTTGGAAGAGCTTGAGAAGGATAGGTATTAAGTCTTTCAATGTTTGTTAGAATTCACTATTTTAGCCACCTGGTCCTAGCCTTTTACTTTTGGGGTGGTGTTTGAAAACTATTTCAATTTTCTTTTTGTTGATTGGTATTTAAATTTTTCCATTCTTCATAATTCATTCTAGGAAGGTTATATGTTTCTAAGAACTTGTGCATTTCTTCTAGGTTATTGAATTTGGTGGAGTACAGCCTTTCATAGTATATTTGTATAGTCTTTTGTATTTCTGTGGTGTCTGTTATAACATCTCCCTCATTTTTTTTGACTCTTTTTTTTGTTCTTAGTGAGTTTTGCCAATTTTACTACTCTTTTCAAAGAACCATCTATTTGTTGCATTAATTTTTTCTATTACCTTTTTGTCCTCTATTTAATTCTGTTCTAATTTTTATTATTTCCTTCCTTTTATTGACTCTGGGCTTCATTTGTTGTTCTTTTGTAGTTCTTTAAGGTGAAATGTTAGGTTGTTTATTTGAGTTTTTCTTGTTTCTGGAATACTATAAAACTCCATTAATGCTTTTGCTATATCCCCATATTTTTGATGTCATATTATCATTCTCATTTGTCTCTATGTATCTTTT
>NW_017731429.1:651045-652672 GCF_001890085.2 Hipposideros armiger | reverse complement strand
TGTAGAAACTGCTCTTTAAGTATAAATGAGACAACTCAATAATGGAGACATTTGAGGTTACCCTTAGATATTTCCATCAGTTCTTTTTATGCTCCCATGCCAGTTATCTTATGTTTCTCTTGAGTCACTGATTAAAGTAAGCATTTTATCAGAATGTGTATGCCTGACTCTTTCCATAATTATAATTCAATTTAATAAATACTAATTTAGCACTTTATAAATATAGTCCATGGTATTAGGCACTGAGCAGACTCAGAAAATTCATACAAAAATTTGTCTTCATGATGAGCTCCATTTCAAATGTAAATATCATGAAGGCAGACACTGTTTTTTTCAGGTTTTTGCATATGTAGCCAAGGCATGGAGTGATGGTTTAAGAGGCCAGAAATAATATAAGTAATTTTAAGTGGCTTAGAGACCCTGTATTAATTAAGACATAAATCAGGAATTACGGGAGGGCTGGGACGTTTATGTATTCTTTGAATATAGTAGTGTGTTGCTAGTGGAGAAAGCTGTTGGCACAGATTGGATGGTGGGTAGAGATTTAAGTTTTTCTCTGTGGTCGTAGTAGACCTGGCTTTAACTGCTTCTGAAGTGGGTGAAAGTTTTTGTAGCTTTCTCATTGTGTGGAATGAGAAGGGCCTTCTTTTTCTCTTGCTTTTGCTAAAGGTCCGCCCCTGGGCCATAAAAAAACAGGAAACAAAGAAAACCTTTGCTAAGTAAAGGCAACTAAAACATAGCATTTGATGGAAAGGGGAAGGAGGAATTGCTGGTGTGAGGAGCAGACTTGGGACAGTGCTAGGCAGGTGTTTCCTTTGTACCTCGTGCAGGTGGGTTGTCAGGGTGCTTACTACTCTTGCTGAGCACCCTCCATGGGCAACGTGGCTAAGAAGGTAATCAAAGTGAAAATATGTGCTTTATTGACCTGCCTCCTGTTTGATGTGTGATAGAGCATTTATATCGTTTCCATCCACCTTGATGGTGCCAATAGTGAGAGACCCGGGAAGGGTCTCGGGCTCTTTTTGGCTGACTGGCAGAGCGAGGTGCTTGGTTTTTATGGAAAGAATAATGATACACATCAGTTTCATGTGCATTGGCTAGAGAATGGTCGGAAGTCAGAAGACGAGATTAGAAGCCTGACTCCCTCACTAATGGCCTATGTGATCTTGGGGAAATAATGCTGAGCTCAGCTTCCCAGTCACTGGAAAGTACTTAAGAATACCTTAGCTGCCTGATATAAGGATCAAACGAGATGATTTCTTTGAAGGTGCCCTACAAACCCCAAATTGTCCTATAAAGTTTGTGATCTCTATTTATGAACAAGTGCATGTCATTTTATGGCAGGGTGGAGTGAACATGTTTCATTGCAAATTATATTTCTTTTAAATATGAAATTATATCTACTGGTGAATATGTAATAAATCCTTTTTAACATTTTCTCTTAAATGACCTTACACTTTGTCCTAAAGTCTTGTCCAAATCTAGTCTCAGCAGAATTCTTTGTAAAAAGCTTGGAGACTAATTTGTCAGAGCTGTGTCACCTTTCTTTTTTGTTGGAGTATAATTTGTCTTTCTATAATTCCACATCTTTCTTGGTTTTATTAAAGTTGGTTAATGATTAAAAAAA
>NW_017731429.1:644639-648265 GCF_001890085.2 Hipposideros armiger | reverse complement strand
TTTCTTCCATTATCCAGTTAAAGTCAACCATAGTTCTTCATGTCATGAACATCTTTTTTTTTTTAAAATCTATTTCCCCCATGGGTAATTTCATACCATAGTTCCACAAATTTATGAGAAAAAAAAATTAAGGTGGGGAAATGCATTCTTGGATGACCAAGAGACTCTATAACAAGCTGTGATCCTTTACTTACTGTTTAAATATCTGTCTGAAAGCTTGGCATTTCAAGAGTCAACAAAAAAGGGGAAGCAGAGGCCCACCCAGGTGAAATGGCGCAATTTCACCTTACTGTCCTCGCTTAATTAATTTCAAACTCAAAGGGACCATGAAAAGGTGAAATGAAAATGATACACTTGAAGCCTATTGTATTTTTGTTTCCTGAACTCAATATATCTTAAAATTGGAAGGCAAAATCCAGGTGTTAGCATGGTATTAGCCTGGGGAAAGGTAAGAGTGGATGGAGGTCATGCAGTAAAAGGGCGCTAAAGTATGCATATTTCATGAGGGATTAATTGCCAGGAGCAGGTGAGAAGAATTATGGCAGTTAATATCCAGAGTCTAAGCAAATACCAACATGGGAAAATTGTCAAATAACTGCAAAACAAGGGAGGGTCTCAGGCAATGGATAAAAAAGAAATTAGCTTCTCTCTTCATAAACGATAGAAAATGCTTTTGGGGAATATCACCAAAGATGAGCCGTATTGTTCAGCCTAAATATTTTCAAATTTAAATTCTGACCATTGCTCATGGTAATTGAGAGACTCTGTTAAAAAAAATAGGGAGAGGCACCTTGCTGTATTACCTGGCTTTGTGGTGCACCTTCTGATCAAACTCACTTATTTTGTAAATCTGTAGCTATAGTGCTGTATAGTGAAGATTCAAGTTTATCGTCTGGAGCCTGAAGTCCTATTACATCCTAAGCACTAAATGGGAATTCAATTATGTTCACTTCATCCTATTTACTAAAGCAGAAAATTGGAATCATTAGTCTTAGGAGAGCATTCGTTTGTGGGTGAGGAGGGGGCAGAGACACTTCTTCCCCTAGGAGAACACATCACACTCTCCCAGGGGGTGTATGAAAATATGAATTTAATATTACACAAATTTTAAAATTCAAAGGTCACAGAAGCCATTATTTTTGTAATGTAAACTACATTAGAAAAGCTAAAGGAAACATCTTGGCTGATGAGAACACATAGAAAATAAACTTTCCTCTGCCTCTTGATGATTCCATTATGAAGACAGGAGCAAGGCTCCTGGACACAGGCAGCGGGACAGAAGCCTCAGGGGAGGGGGAGATTTGTATGTTCATCAATAAAGAGCATAGTTAAAAAAACATTGAGAAGCATGGTCCTATAACAGGGTCTCATACAACAGGGCCCATAACAAGGATGTTGTGCTTTGCTTTAGCTGGAGAATTCAATCTAACAGAGACTTCCTGACCATTTTGATGAATAGAAGATCAGCTGTTACCATCTGATTTTTTTTTTCCTTTTTGCATTAACTATCTTTGGTAGTATATAGNTTAAAGCCATGTCGCCTCAGTCATGGAAAATGCCTCATATTCCCTGAGAAGGGTGGCATCCTCTTTATGACCTGGTTGCCTCTGTCTCAGGGCATCACTCCTGTGCTAGGATGTGGTAGGTGATGGGGTCCTTGGCCTGTGTGTTACCAGTACCACTTCCTGCAACCAAAAGCTGCTAGCCACATAGCTCTGTCGAAGTGCCACAGCTGCCTCTACGAGGCTCCAGCAGGTGGGTGGGGGAGGCATGCGGGAGGGAAGCAGATTTGCGTATTTGTGGCTCTGTTATTTCCAGTGAGTTCAACCACAATGAATTCAGATCACTTAAGCTAGAATGCTGCTTCTGCCCTTTCGAGATCTGCTGAGTGAGGGTTGTAATGATGAGCACGCCACAGAAGGGTGTGAGGGGTGGATTCCCCCATCTGTGTCTTTGTTTGCCTGGTGATGGCAGCTGGACAACTGCTGCCACCCTTTATACCACTTCTCTGCTCCTGACCCTAAGCTCAGCCTCAATGTGTACCGGCCACTTAGTCTGGTTTGTTGCCTCTGCCCCTCTGGTCTGCCCAGTGTGGGGTTGTACACCAATCCTGTTGTGTCTGAGGCTCCCATCTCTCTCCTTCTCCCTGTCCTGCCAGCCTGCTCGCTCTATTACACCCACCTTTATATATCTCAGTGTGTGAATCTCTTGGATGTATTTGTGTGTTGAGCAGGGAATCCTTTGTTGAATTATAGCTGTCCAAGTTGTTGTAGCTTCAGAGGGAGAAACCTGGAGGTCTTGTCTCGCTGCCATGATACTGACATCATTCCTATATTATGATTTATAATAAGCCTTATTAAGGTTCATAGCAGGCCTCCCCAAAGTGCCACTTTGGCATGTGAATTATTTGGAGCTGAAGGCAGTCAAAACCCTGAAGGCTCATGAGAAACTTTTACCTCTCCCTTAAAGAATTTAAAATAGGGGTCTTGCCCATAATAAGAGTTATCACCAGAAATAATTTTTATGATCTATATTTAGAGCACGGCAAACTTTTAATTACTGAACAGCTGCACTTTTTATCATCCTGCAATGATCCTGTGAAGCCCCATGGAACCTTACCACATCCTTAGCTCAGAACGCCATATATACCTTATTTTAACTTTCTGTCCCTCAACGTCTCATGTATGTGTGGTCTCTGACTCTCTCATGTATGTGGGACTCCCATTTGGCTATTTTCTCTTGTTAATCTGTTTCATGTAGATTTAATTATTAGACCAGCTGAAAGAACCTTGAGAGTAGAGGAAAGTTTCTTCCTCCCCCACACCTTGGGGAGAAGATTGTCTTCTAGAAAGAAGTCCGTATTTACCCTGGGTGCCAATGGCTTAGCTCATGCCCAAGGGGGAAGTATTAAAAATGTAAGCCATTTACTCCAACACAAATGTCTATACAGATTTTTTTTAATGTGTTTTTTGGGCATCAGCATGATTCTGGAGGGAAATAGAAAACATTTTACAACTTTTGAAAACAGCTGGTAGATTTTTAAATTCCTAGTTACTGNAAGCAATGACAATGATGTCTTGAAATTATTAATACTTTTCTTAATATTGGTGATACCATACAATTTTCTTAATATTGGTCTGTTTTTGTTTCACCAGGATGAGCCATTCACTTGGTGTGCTTGACATCTTTTTTCTTATTTTTTATTTTTTTTATTGAAGTGAAAATTGACAGACTTTTACTGCTCCCTTTTCCCTGGGATGTTAACAAACATTTTCCGGTGTAATATATTTAACTTAACTAATATTTTAAATTTGTACATTAAAGTAAAGCACTAGGGACACATCTGAGTTAATAAACTCTATATACCTAAAACTGTCTTCAATGTCACTCCCTCTGAATAATGCAGAGTAACATGAAAGCTGGGGATGCTTTTGAAGGTGAGCGAGTCACATTGATCATGCTGTGGATGTGTTGTGCTATTTTTTATTTCATGACCTAGAATCCTTTTTTAACAGCGCTGCTTTCTAATATAGTTTAGTGGCTGAAATAATCTGCCTATAGCTTTGAGTACTGGGTATGAGATCTCTACAATATCATTTGGGTAAGAATCCTGATCTACCATTATA
>NW_017731429.1:639646-643568 GCF_001890085.2 Hipposideros armiger | reverse complement strand
TCTAGTATTATGGAAATAACTTGCTGATGAAACAGGTTTTGTAACGAGCTGTTTCTACAAGTTGGCTCCAAAATGTTAGACACGAGACAAGAGTGTGAAAACTAATTAATAAGCTGAACTTATCTTTTAAGTGTTGTCTGTGTTTATGCGGGATTGTTATAAAAGTTGGAAAATGTATGAAGTTCTTGATTCACTGGTCATTAACATACTGAAAGTATTCTGTCCAAGTCAGCTTTGCAGTTGCAATCAGAAAGCCAAACCGATTGGAACAGGGTTTCTCTCTTCATTTCACTTCCTCTCCTTGTTCCCTGATTGGCAGAGGGACAAATGCGTGACTGTAAGTGCAAACCATCCTGACAGCTGCTCTAATGAAAAAGTTGCTTAGGATGATAAAGTATTTGTACTAAGCGAGCTTCTACTGTGTCTGTGTATACAGCAGGTGGCTATATAACACACATAATACAGATGTTGTCTTCACTAACAAAAACCCTGTGCTCATACAACATGGAATGGTATGCAGTTGATTTCAAAATATTCTAATAGGAAGTACTTCCACAAGCTTCAGTTGAGGATGCATATGGGAATATTCCTTAATAATTGTAAAAGTCTTAGCTTTGATACAAACATGTCAGGCCCTGACGTGGGGCAGAAGAAAGGCTCAGTGATGGTCCTATAGTCTCAGTTCCCAATGCTTTAGAGCCAGGTGTTGGCTGGTGACATCTGCTGTCTGCAGAGCATCACAATACAATGAGTGTGTATTTGAGAATAAGAGTACTAATAATAGTAATAGCTAAAGTAGTATCAAAGTCTCTTTCTGGACAATGTACACCGGAGGTGCTCCTCCTTGAATTCCTCCTGTGATTGAAAATCTAGAGAATGACCTCTCAGCTGTGCTGTACTCCATGCTCTTTGACTCCCAGAGCCTCGGCATATGCCATTCCTCCTTGTCTCATCTCGTGAGTGCCTTTGTAGACTTCTTACGTGGACCTTTGTAATTCTCTCTGGGTGCCCAGAAACATTAACTCCTCCTCTTCCTGAGGCATTCTCTATTTCCTACATAACACATTTAGAAAACAGGCTTTCCCAGTCGCTCTTGCATATGACCTGGCTCCATCAGTCAAATGTGCTTATACCAGACTCAGAATAAGAGCTTCTGAGGAGATGGCAGGTGCCTCCAGTTCTGGAAGTCACAATCAACCAACTCTTGTGGCCAAGTGGCTGGACCTATGCCCAGTCAGTGGTGACTGCAGTGGTCTCTCCTGTGGAGCAGTTCTGTGATGAGATTAAGGTGTTATTCCTAGTTGCATAGCCTTTCCGNTCAAAACATTAGTAAAATTATGGAAAGTCAGGAGGAAGAAGAATGTTAAGAATGGGTGGTACTAGTCAAATATAGCCAAATAAATTGATATCAGCCCAAAACAATACTTTTTTGTGCCAGGCACTAACAAGGTGCTTTCACACATTATCTCATTTAGTCCTCCCAGCAACCAGATGAAGTAGGTGTTATTATCGCCATTTTGTAGACAAGTCTCAACAAAGTTACGTCACCTGTTAATGGCAAGAAACGATACAAACTTAGTGTGTTGATTCTGTGTATGATGGGGGTAATTTGAAAATTTGGGTCAGTGTCAGTGTCAGTGGAAACAAGTATTAAGAGTAAAGGAGTATTTTCTATATTTTCTTTATAAAATGTTACAAGCCTATTATTATTTCAGCAGAGCAAAAGTAGTTTTTTTACATCTGTCATTCAAGGAAAGAGATATGTGATGATGCCTTGAAGCTAGACAGCTCCTGGAAACAAAGGAGAATGTCCCCACAAATTAGAGATCCTGGGCCAACTGAGTCCTCTCTCAGCTCTGCACTTCCACTTATGCTTGAATGAGTGTTCGACTGTTCTATACACCTGGAATATTTATCTGCCCTGCTCACCATTTCTCTACATCCAGTCACCATCTTCAATAAATGCTCTTCTTTAAGTCATCTGTGAGACCAGTTAGGTGCCATGAGCCTCTGCTTTTCCACCAATAATTTGGAAATGATAGAAATAACCCATAAGATCATTTGCTGTTTGAATCACATAAGGGTATATTACTTATGTTTTAATTCTGATAAACAGTAATGTAGAAATATGAAACATTGAGGACAGCTACTGGGCCACCTGGAAACTAGCCGAATTTTTTAAAAAGAAATTTTGGTTCATTGAATGAAAAAATACCAGACGTGCCAAAAAANTTCCCTGAATGTACCACTTCCAGGTCAGCAACAGTTGATCATACTGAATGCCCACCACTTCTGGCGTTAGCTTAGTTCAGGACACCAAAGGTACGTTTGTTTTTACAGTTATTTTGGTGGCTGCCCGTCAAGTGCACTGTAGATTTTAAAGCCTCATATAGGAGGAGCCAGATGATTTTTCAAAATTTGTATATTTAATAGGAGAAGAAGGAAATTTCTTGGTCCAGAAGCCACGAGGCTTGAACAGTTTGTCTCCTGGCTTTTTGTCTCCTTAAGGCCCATGTGCCATACTCACCTGACTGTGTGAGATCTAGTCTGAGATCATCCCCAGCTGAGGGATAATTGAATCTTTGAAATGTTTCTAGATAATCTTTCAGCTGCTGAAATGCCTTTTCTTGTTCCTCAGTCCATTGAAACTTTTCTGCCTTCCTAGTGATTTTGTATAGTGGAGCCAGCAATGCACCCATGTGGGGTGTACACTGTCTCCAATACTCACAGTCCAATTAACCTTTATTAAGGATTTTGTCTATAGCTGTCTGGGATACCTATCTCCCTTCAGAGGACCATGTTATGCCCAGAAACTTTGCAGAGGTATCTGGACCAGTTGTTTTATCTAAATTAACGGTCCACCCTTTTGATCTAAGATCATCTATTAATAGTTCCTTTTCTTTTTTTTTATTGTGAAATACACATTTTTTAGAATTCGTTTCAGCTGTACAACACAGTGCAATAGTTATAATTTTTATCCCTTGAGGTGACAACTCCCCTCCCCCAATCTGCCACCCCACTTCCCCCCTCCCAATATCATCACTTCCCTTGACTTCACTCCCACACTATACTCCATGTCCCATGACTAATATATATATATAATTTTTTTTTCACATATAGTTGACATACAGTATTATGCAACATCAGCTTCAGGTGTACAGTGCAGTGATCAAGCCTCTACCCCATTCATGATGCGGTCTCCCTAGCAAGACATGTGACCATCTGATGCCCTACAACATTATTAATTATATTCCTCGAACTATCTTAGTTCCTTTTCTTTAGCCAGAGTTTCTTTATTGTCATGTAGCATGGTGATATCATCAATATAGGAGATGATCAGAGAGGTATATTTTGTATTGTCCATTTGTGATGATAATAACATGTGTATAATCGCAGAGCTGTGTAAATATCCCTGTGGTAGTCTATTAAATTGGTATTGTGTTCCTTCCCATGTAAAAGTGGTGTATTCATTGTTCTCCTTGCATATTGGAATTGCAAAGAACATATCAGACATGTCAATAGTGACATAATGTTTACTATTACTCCTGGTGATCCTATTTATCACCTCTTCAGCATCAGGTAAGGCATCTGGCATCTTAGGGTTGTGTTTATTAAGGTTTCTATAATTAATAATTAATCTGTATTGGCCATTAGGCTTTAATACAGGCCATATAGGACTGTTATATAGATGTGACCTGCCCTTGGAAATCATGCCTTTTTTTTGTAGCTCTAAGATTTTATCTGTCATTTCTTTGTGACCCCCTTTCAAGGGGTATTGCTTAGTAAAATAATGGTAGAGAGTCCTTGGTGACGATACTGGCAGAATTTTTACAGCTGCCAGTCTGACTTCAAAGTTTTTAAGCCTCGTAAAGGGGATGCAAGTATTAAAGAATAGTGGATTAAATCCATTCCTATGATATTT
>NW_017731429.1:629345-633970 GCF_001890085.2 Hipposideros armiger | reverse complement strand
CCCCTCTCCTACCCTTCCTTAGTTCTTCTTATGAAATAATAAAATTGACACAAGACTAGATTAAGAGGAGAAAAAAAATACGTGTGCATGGGAGAATCACAATAATGCTCAGATCATAATATGAGGCTCAAAGGAGTTCTCAAACTAGGCACCTTTTTATACTTTTTAGACAAAGAAACACTACATTTGTGAGAAGTTGATGGAACAAAGAAAGTTAGTGCTCATTAGAAAGGAATCTAAGCAGGTTTGGGTGCTCCTCAGTGAGGAATCGAAACAAAGTTTGGGCTTAGGTAGTAAATAGTAAAAGCGGTACAAGGTTTGTGTACACATGCTTTCTTGACTGGATTTTCTAACTCTTGTGATAAGGTTGTCTGTCAGCCCTCAGGAGCAGAGGGGGCACCTGCCATGGAGACTTATTTCCTGCTTTTAGGGGGACAGAGGAGAGTCAGGGAGCTCTTTCTGCTCTTGCTTCTTCTAAGGTGATTTTAGTTCAAAATAATATGCCCTTGTGGGATATCTTAGGGCAGCCTGCCCTGGGCCCTGGTATATTTGAGGGTAGAAAACAAATACTGATCAACTTTAGACTTTGTGAGTGTAACCTCTAAAAAAGAAGGGACATAGAATGTTTAATTTCCAAACATGGAGGGGGGAGAAGGTAAATAAAAAATAGTATTAATTAGGGCTGGCCGAGTGGCTTGTTAAGAGTTGTCTTGGGAGCGCTACCTCTGAGCTGCTGCAGGGCCACCGGTTCGGATCCCATGTGGGCCAGTGATACTGCACCCTCTACAGCTAAGATGGCGAACAACAGCTCAACCTGGAGCTGGGCTGCCTTGAGTCCCCGGCGACCATGTAGCCTGCAGTGGCGCTGCAGTGGGCTCCTGTAAGCTACCGTGAGTGACTGGCAGCCAGCATGAGCAGCCAGCAGCCAGTATGAGCTGCCATGAGCCACCATGAGTGGCCGTCCGATGGCTGGTGACCAATCTGCCTCGGCCGGGGAGGGTGCAATGATCAAAAATACCAACATTGGCCAGTGAAGTGACCTCCTCCACAACTAGACTGAAGAACAAAAGGACAGCAACTTGTCTGTTTCCTTTCCCTGATTCCCCAATAAAAATCTAAAAATAAATAAATAAATTAAAAAAAATAGTATTTAACAAAATGCAGGAAAGGAGAGGACAGAGGCTTGGGGACAGTTTGTAGTAATGGGCAGTTTGGCATATCTTGGCTGCCTGGATCAAATTACCACCCATGTAATTTTTAGTAAAACTTTCTTGGAGGCATTTTGACTTTACCTGCAATGGAGGAGGCATCTGCATTTTCATGGTAACATAGTAGATTCATGTGAGGAAGTACGGCGGGAACCTTGTATGTTTTCTCAGAACAGGACAGAGTATCAGGCCTGGTGATAGAGTAATTCAGTCATGGAGGACTGGGGGTGATGCAGATATGATGCAAGTTTTGAAGTTAAATGTCTGAACAGAGGGTCCTTCAGACAAACTCTTGGGCTCTGTTAAGAGGCTACAGTCACTGATTTGGGAAGAATACAGACACACTGGATCTATATTATTTGAGAATAAATTTTCCTTCATTCATTCTGGTAGGCCAAATCAAGATAATTAAGGACTTGTAAGTTTGGACTTGATCCCTTCGACCCCAAATAATACAGGTGTGACCACCCAGATACCACACCTGTGTGAGGCAGATTCCAGAGAAAACAAAGTGCTGTCCAGGACTCCATGAAGTGGAAATGTTTACCATTTTGTTTTAGCTGTTGTAAGGACAGCCACCTTGTAACAAAGTGATTCTCTAGAAGATAAGATCTAGAAAAGAGAAGGCAGAGTGATGAGCTGTTCTGTACCTTGAGTGAGAAAAAAGTACCTATATATCTGAAGGTACAATTTTCCTTTCTTTACGAATGGCAGAGATGCTGGATGGAAGGGCTGGAGAAAACAGAGCATCTCCCAGGGTATGAGAGAGTCAGTCATAGTGGTGGGCCTTCCATCTAGGGGTGCAGGAATAGCATCCCTTCTGCACCTTTCAGCTCCAGTGCTGCTGTGTTGGATCCAATAACACCTAGAAATCCCCCAGCCTCACAAAGCCCTCTAGGGGATCCCCCAGCTTTAGGGGAAGTCCTTACTGACTGGGCTAGACCCAAAGATGAGGGTAAGAGATTTTTTTGCCTATAAGCCAGGAAGCAGCACACTTAAAGATGAACTCTATTTCATTGAGTGCTTACTATTTTCCATGCTTGTACTCAGTGCTTTAGGTATGTTGTCTTATTCAATTCCAATGATAATCCTGTGAGTTAGTAATGTTATAGTCTTTGTATAGACAAGGGAGTTCAGGAGGCTTGGATATGTATTATAGCTTGTTTATCATCTAGTAGGAATGGACCAAGCTGGAATTTGCTCCTGGGGTTTTCTGGCTCTAATGCTGGTACTAATAACCACTATTCTTATCTCTTCAAACATTTGTCATTCACACAGGGCAGGAGAGCTGACCTGTTGAGGCCTCAGGGTTTGAGCCTTTGCTCTCGTCTCTTCTCTGCCTATGTATTTCCTAAATTATTGCATTCTGTCTAATGGTTAGTGCCTGTGGCTTGGCCTCTCTCTAAGGTCTAGATTTAAAGGTTAAATAACTTGGCCAAGTTGTTTCAACTATTTAGAGATGGAACTAGAACTTAAATCCAGGATTATCTGATATCCAGATCTGTGTTCTTTTTATTTCTCCAAGCTCCCTCTAGGGGTCAATATCATATTTCTTAATTGTACACAGGATCTAGCACTATGCAAAGAGCCCAACTGGTTATTAAATACTAAAGGTTGAATGCATGAAAGAAGGACTGTATGAAGAAATAGGTTGAAGTCTGAGGAAGCCCATCAGTGAAAGAGAGGGACATGGAAGAGAGAAAACTCTTACCTAAGTTCCTTCTATCAATACATTTCCTGTATGGGGGTCAAACACTCCAATGCTTTGTCCATACAGCAGCTGTATTTTATGGACAGACCTGTATACATGCTGAGAATAATAGCTCTGTGCCTTTTGAGCCGAATTCGTGTTTGCAAGCTCTGACCACATTTACTAAGGCCTAGCGTCATGCGTCTGGCTCTTGGTTGGCCCCNTCTTTTTTAGAACGTATCTCATTTGAAAGTCCATCTTGTTCCTTCTGAGAAGTCATAACAAGACTTTCAGTTTGGGCTGAAAATCGACTATTTTTCTCCTCCATTTCTTGATATAGATGTCATGGAGCTGTTTAATTCCATTCCATTCTTCTCTCTATTATGTTTCCATCGATTTAAAGTTACCATTTGAGCCTTGTCACTCCTGTTCACATCCTCAGAAAGGGACCTGCTTTAGCTGAGATGGTAACGCGCTTAAATTTGACAGCATGTGGTTTTGTTGTCGGAAAGTGGGCCCTTCTCAGCGCAAATCCCAGGTCCTTGGCAACTCGAGCAAAGAATTGAACGAGATGCCAGAGCAAAGTAAGGAAAAAGTAGTTTATTCGAAGAGATAGTATATTTCAAAGAAGTGCAAGTAGGCCCGATCAGTAGAGAATGGCTCAAGGGCCATTATTAGAAGAGAAATTACATTCAAAAGAGTTTGGAGCGGCCACGCACAAAGGCGAGGCACAAAGGGCTCAAAAAAAGGAGCAGGGCATCCAAAAAGGGAAAAAAGAAAGGGCTCCAGGGTTTCTTAGACAGGATATGAAAAAATACAGAGGAATACTTTTATTCGATATTCATTGACTAACATCAATAAAGAAATGATCTGAATTCAAATGCTGCCAAAAATTATATTGTGTATATACTGAGGAGAGAACAAGAGGCTGAAGTTGGCATATGAAGATCTAGACCAGTGTTCGGAGGGATGCTAATAGCTCTTTCATGAACAATGGCCACTTCCATGAATAGCTGAGTTATTGTTAACCATCCTGGCATAGGAAGGGTTTCCAAGAATATTCCTAATACTTACTGTGCCAAGCATTGTGACATGAAAATGCAGGGCTGGACGTCACATCACAGTGTGAATGTGTCCTCAGCCTGGCCCTGGAATTATGTGGGCAAGGCTTTCTGAAAGCAGCTGGAAGCTTGTCTGTGGAATGTTCTTCCCATCGTTGGATATGTAACATTGTAAGCAGAGGATTCAGTTCTCATTGATGCCCACTCAAAACCATCAGTAATATAAAACAACATTTGACCAATCATGGTAGGAAAAGGACTTTTTTTTTTTTACAAACAATGATACTATAAAATTGTCATATGAAGAGGCAATCAAAGAGTAAACAGCTAAAATATGCATGAAGGAGGTATTATAGAAATGATCAGGAAGTTAGTAAACGTATGATATTCTGGATTTGGATGTGGTATTTGTCAACTTTTCAAAATTTGTGGACCGGCAGAGTGGCTCAGTTGGTTAAGAGTTTGCTTAAGAGCACGAGCTCTGAGCAACAGGGTCACTGGTTTGATTCCCACATGTGCCAGTGAGCTTCGCCTGAGCTGCACCCAAGCTGAGCTGCCACTGAGCTGCCAACAGGTGGCAGATGGCTCAGCTGGTGAGAGTCCATGCTCCTAATGACAAGATTGCCTATTTGATGGTGGGCTATGCCCACTCACGGCTGGGACTTG
>NW_017731429.1:625606-627550 GCF_001890085.2 Hipposideros armiger | reverse complement strand
ATATTTGTATTCTCAAATACTTATGGAATCTACAAGTCTAGCAAATTCATCAATGGACCTTTGTTTTCTCTTTAAAAACCTTTTTGAGCATTTTGTCTGGTGGGTGCTTGAGATAAGCAGAAAGTTCAGATGCCTTGATTTAAGGCAGATTAATTAAATTATATTTAAAGAATTTAATGTCAAGCATTTAATGTCCAATATTGTGCAGACAGATATCAGATTAGAAATGGTGAAACTCTTATTTCCAATGCAAAAGTGAGCATAAATAAATTAACTTTATAATTGGTAACAGATGGACTCATTAAATGGGTTATAGTTTTGCAGTGCACTGTCTATCTGTGTTCTCAATGGTTAGGGTCTTAAAAAGTATCTTTATTTTGGCATAGGTTTTCCTGAAAACAGAGCCTGAAGGCAGGTGTTTTATATGGGCTTATGATCCTAGGAGCAAGAGTAAGGGAGGAAGAAAGTGATCAGAGAGAGCAAGTGTCACCAGCAACTCCTGGGTTCATAGCCCATGCTGTAGTCTCTTTCTGCTAGTCAGGGGGACTAACCCCCAAGAGACTCTCAGACTCCCCAGGATCTACCTGGCATTGACTGAGGCCTCTGTGGTAGCCGTGGAACGAGTGAAGCACAGAGCACGCAAGATCTTAAATGCCTTTCAATATGCTCTTTACTCAAACATCAATCATTAATACACCAAACAATAAAGCACACAGAGTAATATAATAATTGGGAAAAATGGAATAACAAACCAGTTCCAAAGTCAATCAGAATTCTGGTGGAATGAGGAAGTGTGGCTAGTCTGGGAGGTCGGTCCAGCAGAGGTTCTGTTGGTATGGAGCAGAGCAGAGTGGAGGGTTCTCAGGGCAGAGTGACAGCGGTCACCTCCCAGCCGAGACCAGCTCTCCAAACTGCAAAAGTCCTCAGTTCTTACGCAGTCCTGAGTGCTTTTTGGACATCACCTTATCAGGGCAGCCAGCTAACGACCCTGACTGTCCTCTTATCTTCAGTAGCAGACCTTCAGAGTATAGCTGATTACACACAATTACCAGGGCAACTGGGCAGCTCTCTGGGCTTTGTCTGCTAAGTTCTCTGCACATGTCCAAAATGGAGTTACTCTTGCTCATTCAATATGGAGTCACTCTTGCTCACACAAAACTGATTCTAACAGCTTCCAGGGGCGCTCTACACATGCCATCCCCTGATTTCTGAAAGCCAATGCAGGGCTTGAAGAGATTATAAAGTTGTAAGATCCAATGAAAGGCTCTAGAAAATGAAAAGGTTATATGAGCCAACGGTGGCCTCAAGAAAATGAGAGAATTAAGGCCAACACAGGGCCCTTATTATAATTTTTTGGTACATTTTTCTTTGCAAAGGGAGCACACAATATACTTGAGTAGGTAATATCCAAAGATTACACACAACAAACCTAAAAGAATTTTTTTAAGTACTGTCCATGTATAGCTCACAATATAAGTAAAAGCATTATAAGCAAAATGAAGAGGATTACAATCACTCCACGATCCAGAACACATATCTAGATGCAGGGATCTTTTTATGAGTCCCCAAAAAGCACAAGGTTGGATAAGGTTTTTCACAAGGCTATCTTTAGAGATGCCTGCATTAAATATGTATGTTGGGTGTTGTAATTTTAGTGAATGTTGTTACAGAGATTCAACATGTTTTGTTGCTTCAGTTTGCAGTCTGTTACTAACATGTAGGTTATCCTATACTCCATCTATAATGAAAGATGTGATGACACCTAAAGCAGCTAGTTGTAAAGGTTTCCTGAGCTTCAGATAGTCTAGAGGTTGTATGTTATAAAGTGGGACTGTAGTCATGAACTTAGGATTGTTAAAGATCTCACATTCATGTAGTAAAATGTTAACTCTAAGGGAATCGTTATTGAATCTAATCTTAACTCTCCTAGGAGTGGGCCTATAT
>NW_017731429.1:615673-617025 GCF_001890085.2 Hipposideros armiger | reverse complement strand
TTAGAATTTGGAATTTAAAATTTGCCAACCAGATCAAATGCTGACTACACCAAATGTCACAAGCAACTGCTAGGCTCACAGCCATTGCTGCAGTCTCTTCCTGCAAGTCATGGGGACTAACACCCAAGAGACTCTAAGACCCCCAGGATCTACACTGACTGAGGCCTCTGCAGTGGCCATGGCATGAGCAAAGAACAGAGCACACAAGATCTTAAATGCCTTTCAATATGCTCTTTACTCAAACACCAACCACCAACACACCAAACAGTAAAGCATTAATTGTCAATACACTAAACAGTGAAGCACACAGAGTAATACAATAATTGGAGAAAATAGAGTAATGAACCAGTCCCAAAGTCAATCAGAGTCCTGGTGGAGCAAGGAAGGGTGGCTGGTCTGAGAAGTTGGTCCAGCAGAGGTTCTGTCCGTGCCGAGCAGAGCAGAATGGAGGGTTTTCGGAGCAGAGTGATAGCATGGTCACCTCCCAGCTGAGACTGGCTCTCTGAGCTGCAAAAGCCCTCAATTGTTATGCAGTTCTGGGTGCCTCCTGAAGTTACCTTCTCAGGGCAGCCAGCCTACAACCCTGACTGTCCTCTTATCTTCAGTAGCAGACCTTTAGGAGTATAGCTGATTACACCCAATTACCAGGGCAGCTCTCTGGGCATTGTCTGCTAAGTTCTCTACACATGTCCAAAATGGAGTTACTCCTGCTCATTCAATATGGAGTCACTCTTGCTCACACAAAGCTGATTCTAACAACTTCCAGGGACACTGTAAACAGCAAGACAACACAATGGCTGTTGTTGTGAGTGATTTATTGCTTAATCCTGTGGGGGGAAATATGTGTAAGAACCATCTACCTGGGGGAAGAAAGGAGAAACATCCATTAGCTTCTCTCTTCATTGGCCAAGGATGGGCTTACATGATGTTAAATCCCCTGTTTCTGGACTATGATATTGGGAAGCAGAGGTTCCCAAATGATTAAAAAAACAAAACAGAACAAAACCCAGGTTGCTGTAGCAGTATCTGGAATAGGAGGTGAAGCTGATAGGTTTTTCAGTGGTGTTTAAGAAGTGTCAAATATACTTGGGTAATTAAAAATGCTTTTATCAATATTGGTTTACATTTAAGAAATAAAAAGGTATACTGAGCAGGTTAAAATTGTTCTTTTTTTATCATAACATTAACATGAATAAATCAGCTTATGGGGAAGAAGTAAATATATAAAATTATTATGATACAAAACCATCTCTAAAATGTCCAATTGATACAATTGAGAATAGCATGTCTATTAGCTATGTTAGTGTCTGTCTTCTACATTAAAATAACTTTTGTATATGAAGTTTTTGTCA
>NW_017731429.1:611931-614481 GCF_001890085.2 Hipposideros armiger | reverse complement strand
GGAGGAGACTAGAGATATTGAAGAACTTTATATTTTATAAGAAACGCTAGGTAATTCCAGACCAAGATGACTACAGCTAGTGCCCCAACTTTTAAGGTTGCCACCCCAGGGATGGACCCCTAAACCACCTAACTGAAAGCCAGTGGGGCTTGCATTCATGAGCTCCTGGGGACTCAAAGGTAATACTCGTGGTGCCTGCTCCCCCAGGGCGCAGTGCAGAGGGAGCAGGCAAAAACACACATCTCTTGAAGCCTTTCCCTGGAAGGGGTTTGACTGCATACTACAAGCCACTGCCTGAGGATCTGCCATCTGATTAGCATGCATCTATGTGCTGGCTGTGATCCTACCTAAAGCCAAAAAAAGCTGATTGGCACTAACCCTGCCTTCTCCCTCTGGCGTGCTCCTATAAAACTATCCCTGGCATCTCCATGGAAGGAGCTTGTCCACACATCTAGCACCCACATTTTATAGCTGTCATCTGAGTGATGAGTCCCCAAATCACCTAACTCTGATAGCCAATGAAGCTTGTCCTGTACTGGCCCACACGAGTTGCTGAATTTACCTGAGTTTTTAACTGTTATATATGCTGAATTTAGACTTACTTATGCCAAAGAAGGCATTTTTTAAAAAGGGAACAAACAACAAATCATAAAGATATATAAAAGCTACATGCGCTTAAAAAGCTCTGAATTCATGTCTCAGTTGCTGTCATATTGGAGTGAATGGAACTCCCACCACCACTTTTTTTTTTCATATAATAAAAGTGCCTTAACATGTGTTGCATAGATAGATAGATAGATAGATAGATAGATAGATAGACAGATAGATAGATATCTTTGAGTCAGTTCGCCATTCATAGTCCAGTCAGCTCTGTTCAGGTTGGCCACACAGGCCAAAGTGGGGGCTCAAGTTATTACATAGCCCACGGTCCACTCAGAAGTTGACTTATGCATCTACGAACTGCTTTCTTGTATAAAACTACTTATTTTCTTTGTACCTGAACCTTGGCTGTGGTTTATATTGTACAAATTGAACTTGGAGTGAAATCTTAAGCTATTCTGACTTAGGGAGTTTGGAATCATTTCATACCTGGCTGGGAGTGAATCCTCATTTTGACCTGTCAGATAATAGTTAACAATAGGGCTTCCAATTGCGTACTAGCTACCTTTAATAAGTTTTCCTCCTTTCAGTGTGAATCAGGTAATAATCATAGTTATAATCATACTAAAAATTCATCTCTCTAGGTAAAGTTCTGAACCCTGTAGTTTTTATCCACCATTTTCCCACTGCTACATAAACTGGATTAACATTTCATCTTATCTTTATTATGTTTCCAAAGTTCCTATGGTTTTGAAAGAGGAGGACATTTCTCTGTGAATGGAATAAAGGCAAAATTCACTTTTGTCTTCTGCCTTATCTCTCCATAATTTAGTTTGGCAAAACCCCAAAGTTCCTAGAACCTGCTGAGCCCAATCGAGCAGATACCTATAGTAGATAATGACTATTTTCTCAGTTCCTTTAAAGGTGTTATTATTTCACATCTCAGCTGAGAGCTGCCAGGGAATGAATGAAGATTCTTGACTTTTTCCCTTTGTCTTCAAGCTCCAGTAAGTGGTTGCTGCCTGAGAGGTGAAGCAAATGAGAAACCAATAAGTGGTTATTTATCATTAAGGAGACAGAAGTAGGAGGTAGTTATAAGGCAAAATCAGTATGGCTTTATATTGTCTTTAGTCTATATACAGTGGAAAATTTTTTGCTTTTTATCATACCTGTGATGAAGTGCTCACTCATTGGTGAAAACTCATTTACTCCTCTGAATATTTTTCTCAGCAGTGTTCCCACTCAAGGCCTGTGAGGGAAGGAAGCATCTTCTATTGCCTGTTATGAAAGGAAATTAACAACCCTCAGGTTTTTAGCTTTCAGGGTGTTTGTAAAGAAGTAGTGACATATTCAGCATACTTATAATTGATTCTATTGAACTTTCCTTGTCATAGTTCTCACTCACTCCTGTTTCCATTACTGGAAGATCTCTGACAAACAGGGATAATGGGCTGATGGGGGCGCCTAGAGGTCAGCATATCTGGGCTTCCAGTTACTCCCTGAAGCTGCCCTCAGGGCATTTTTGTGAACCTAGAATCTGAGTCAAAAAGCCTCAACAATAAAGCTCAAGCATCCAGTCCTGAATGAAATTAGCCTGACCTGCAGGAGTATTAATAATAAGTAGAGGAACCTTTATGCCATGGAGTTCCATGGAAGCCAAAGGAAGACAGACTGGCCTGATGGGCTTCTCATTAAGAGAGAGGTAGTGGGAAAGGCGGACTGAAATTCACACTCCAGCAGCTGTGTGGGGCAGGAAGCGAGTATCAAGAGCATGCGTTTTAGGAAAGCAGGAGAGAGAGCTGTTGAGAGATGACAGAAGGTTGTGCAATCATGATGTGATTCCTCTCCTATGACAATCCCCAATCTTCCACAAAGTTACCACATTTATATTATGGTAGTTTAAGGCATGGGGTGGAACAAATATGGTAGACAAGGCAACAAAAGCATAGG
>NW_017731429.1:588140-606536 GCF_001890085.2 Hipposideros armiger | reverse complement strand
TAATGCTGGTACTAATAACCACTATTCTTATCTCTTCAAACATTTGTCATTCACACAGGGCAGGAGAGCTGACCTGTTGAGGCCTCAGGGTTTGAGCCTTTGCTCTCGTCTCTTCTCTGCCTATGTATTTCCTAAATTATTGCATTCTGTCTAATGGTTAGTGCCTGTGGCTTGGCCTCTCTCTAAGGTCTAGATTTAAAGGTTAAATAACTTGGCCAAGTTGTTTCAACTATTTAGAGATGGAACTAGAACTTAAATCCAGGATTATCTGATATCCAGATCTGTGTTCTTTTTATTTCTCCAAGCTCCCTCTAGGGGTCAATATCATATTTCTTAATTGTACACAGGATCTAGCACTATGCAAAGAGCCCAACTGGTTATTAAATACTAAAGGTTGAATGCATGAAAGAAGGACTGTATGAAGAAATAGGTTGAAGTCTGAGGAAGCCCATCAGTGAAAGAGAGGGACATGGAAGAGAGAAAACTCTTACCTAAGTTCCTTCTATCAATACATTTCCTGTATGGGGGTCATACACTCCAATGCTTTGTCCATACAGCAGCTGTATTTTATGGACAGACCTGTATACATGCTGAGAATAATAGCTCTGTGCCTTTTGAGCCGAATTCGTGTTTGCAAGCTCTGACCACATTTACTAAGGCCTAGCGTCATGCGTCTGGCTCTTGGTTGGCCCCTTTTATCTCTGTGCCCGGCCTATGCAGTGTGCCCTAAACTGAATTCTTCATCTTACCTCTCAAGCCTCTGGCAGTCACTGTCTTTCTCTAAGGACTTCAGGCAACTGGGTTTGAAGTCCCACTTTTTTGGGGGGTTCTTTCCTTGCCCTTCACATCAAGCACTTGCTAAGTCCTGCTGAGTCTTTTTTGAATGATGTATTCTTTCCATCATTCCATTCCTATTGTCTCTTCTCTCACTCACATTTCATTACCTCTTACATGAACAACTCTCAATTATCTCTATTTATTGCAGAACAAGGACAAAACATGGTACCTGGAATTCTAGGCCCTTTGCCATCTGACCCAAACCCTTTATTTACTGACACTCTGTTGTGCATCCTTTGCTTCAGAGCAGTGTTTCCTATAAACTGCATTCCAGAGAGCAATAAATCACCCCTGCTTGGTCCCCTCCTCAGGGGCTGACCTCAGGAAGAGGAAGCTGAGTAGGTGGGCCCCTGGAACCCCATGTCTGTGTCAAACAGAACAGCTCTATTTTGCTTATTGGGGTTCCACGTAGGCTTTTATTTAAAATAAAAGTCCTATAGATTTATAAAGTTTGAAAACAATTGATCTTCCAGAAAAACTGAGTCCCCTGCTAGTTCCAGTCCATGCTCCAAGCCTTCCCATGTCTGGCGCTTGTGTTCTCCAGGATTGGCTTTACACGTGGAGATTTTGTTGTGATTAATGCCAAGGAGATAATCTTACTGAGGAGAAAGCTACCAAAGCAAGGAGGTGTGTGCACAGACATCCACCTAGAGAGCTTATTTCTCTTCCACCCACATGTCCTTTGATTTCTCTTCCACGTATTTGCTAATGCTGTGCCCTATTCCTGGAATGCTCAGCCTTTCATCTCCATGTAGCCTAAATAGACTCATCCCTCAGGGCCCAGCTCAAATTCCCTTCCCAGGGAAAGTCTTTTTTAAAGCCACAACTGAAGGTCATCTCTCCCCTTTCAGCCATATCTTTGTATTTCTTCTGTTATGTTACTCAGCACGTCCTATATGAGGTTACCTATCCAATTACTTACATTCAAGGCTCATCCCCCCCACAAAACTGTGACATCTGCAAGGCATGATCTAATTTTGAGTATGTATGTTCGGTGCCAGTTGTTGTAGACATCTTCAAATGAGCTAAATAGCCAATTTGACCTTTTTATTTTTATTATTATTATTTATTACAGCTGAAATTGCTGGACTAACTACATCAATTGTGACACATAATGTGGACACAATAGCACATTTCAACCTTCTAAGAACTCTTGGAGCAGCTAATTTAATTCTCTGTAGTACTGGGAACAACCTTTCACAGTGATGCACGAGGTCATTCAGAGGCCATAAAACTCCCTCTCCCGCCAGCTATATTTACAGCATGGTCAGTGAGGAACATTCTTTCCCACTGGTGTTGAGGAGGTTTTAGGGCAGATGTGGGCATTGTTACTAAGCCTCTTCAAGGTTTATGCCAGCTCCCTTCTGGAGATAATGATTTATACTTCATTCTAAGCATGTAGTTTTTTTTTTATTTCTTTGATAAGATTTATATCTAATTCTATCTACTAAATTATCTTTGTCAGGCAAGAATTTTCTCNTTTTTTTTTTATTGGGGAACAGTGTATTTTTTCAGGATCCATCAGCTCCAAGTCAAGTAGTTGTTTCAGTCTAGTGGAGGGCGCAACCCAGTGGCCCATGTGGGGATCGAACCGGCAACCTTGGTGCTATGAGCACTGCGCTCTAATCAACTGAGCTAACCGGCCGCCCCTCCTATGATATTTTCAACATTAGGAGAAGTATATATTGTACAAATTAGAGGTAGATTGCTGTAGTTTAAAATTGTCATTTTATCTCTATGTGCTGCTATTAGTTTTCCTCCTACACCTTCTATAGTAATACTATTAGAAACTGGTGTAATTCTATCATTTATTTTTCTAAGCATGCTTATTGGGGATCCCATGTCTAGTACAAATTCTTCTATTTGAGGTACCTTATGAATCTCTATATACAATTTAATATATGGCCTATTATTCCCGGGTCTGCAATGTAAGTTTATTGACACAACCCGGGGGCTTGCCTGTTTTCTGAAAAGAAATTTTGTGTAAAGTTTCTTATAGCTCCTCTCTGCCACTGAGACTAAGTTTGATAATTTGGATGCTTCCATCTGGGTCTAGGGATTCGTAAATCTTGCCTTGACCCTGGCAATATTCCAGGTCTAGGCTGGTTATAGTGTGGTTGGAGATTCTGCCTTTGCTGATAAGTTCATCCTAGCTGAAAACCTAGTCCTGGCCTCTGTCTGATCTGATACCATCCTCCAATTCTTGGCTGGAAGCCTATTTCCTGAGGTGTTTTACTGAATCTAGCATTAAAAAGTAAATCTTTGTGCTCCATGAAGTTCATCTGCCAATCTGAAAACCTTAATTATGTCTTCTACTGTTTGTGCCTGTGCAATTGAACTCATGTATAACATTTTAAAATGTGGGTGCTCCTCTCAATATTGCCTTTTTTATTCCATTTGTTGCTGTAACCTGCATTGGTGTGTTTGCATGTTTGTCATATAATAGTGCTAACATGGTCAATTTTCTGGTAATTTTAATGGACTGATGCATGTCTTTCCATTGTAAGCCATCCCCTAGTGTGGTTAGATCCACAGTGGGGCGTATTGCTCTCCAAGCTTTTGCTATGCAATCCCATAAAGTTAACATACTAGGGGATATGCTGTGGTGAGTGAGATTAGTTGTGAATTTAGTGCAGGTTCTGCGATGGCTGATGTTTGTGTCATCTCTGTGCCTGTCATCATAATCGTGTTGGCTCCTTTATCACAAATTTTGAAAAGCCATCCTACATATGACTTATCTTTTTGGCAAAATTCTACTGTCTTATTTTGCAGTTCTGCTCTTGTATATTCTCTTCCTTGTACTCTTGGTGGGTTTCCTTGGCCATGGTTGTGATCTATGACACTTTTCCTGGTTGTAGCCAGCCTTGCCCTATAAATTTGGTCAGAATCCCATTGGTTATTGTAATCTCCTGGGNGTAAGATCATATGGGATTGATGTGCCTATAAACCTGTGTCTACTCTCTGTCTTGGAAGAGGAATGGTCCACCTAGTGTGTGTCACCATTCCGAGGGGTTTCCCTGAACTTCTTTAGATACATTAGGAGGAAAATAAAAGCGAATGTCCTCAAACGCATGTGCCAAGCAAAAAGCCAATGCCATACCTATTCCTGAACACTTATCCACCGTGGTAAATGCGTATGTCTGATTATAAGGGAGTGTCACGAGTCCTATAAAATCTGTTTGTATTATAAAATTAAAAGTATTAGGTTTGTAGGTATCAGTTGGTTCTCTAAATCTAAATTTATTAGTGTACATTTTGCATTTCTCACAGCCTCTCAATGCATTTTTTATTTGTTGTCATGATGTCTTTCAATTCCTTTTACTGAACCACAGGTATATACTATGTGTGCCTGCATGTCCCCATTGATTATGTATTTCTGATCATTTCTCCTGATATAGTAGCCTCTACTTCTGGCTGTATGATTTTGTATGTTTCTCCTTCCTTCGTGGTACATATTTTTGGTATGCTTCCTATCTCTTCCTTGTGTTTCTTAATTTTGGCCAGGTATATCTCATAGCCCTTGGAATTTAATAGTCATTTTCCTTTCTTTTGTCTCTCTCCTTTCTTCTGGCTGTGGTTTCTTTTTGCCCAACTCTACCTCGTAGTCCTGATATGTTTTAGGTAGCTTAGTCTCCCTATGTGGTTTCTCCTTTGAAGGCTCTGCACATGTTTCTGCTCTGGTTAGTTCGTCTACTATATTATTGTCATGTTCAGCAGGGGTGCCTCCCTTCCTGTGAGCAGAAATTAGTCCTGCGATAATTTGTCTAGTTCAATCCAGTAGTCTCTGGACCATATATCTTTTCCATTAATCTTATAATTTGTCTTTTTCCATTTTTGTGACCAGATTGCTATGCCATTTGCTACTGCCCAGGAGTCAGTAAAAATCCTGACTGCCTTTTGTTGTTCCTTAACTGAGTGTCTGACAGCCAGCACCATAGCTCTAAGTTCAGCATGTTGTGCTGGCTTTGTCTTCACCTGACCCTCTCAGCACTCTGTTGTCTGCTGGTTTGAACTGTCATACAGTGATGCCCTTATGTACTGTGGCTGATCNTATAAGAGTCAGGTCTCCCAAAACCTGTATTTGTAACTGTGACTATGCTATCCTGGTTTATAATGACAAATCCTAGACTTTTTGTCTTTCTGGATGTGTGTGCAAAAGTTTGAAACCCACCTGAGGAGGACATTTCTAAAGCATCTCTGGACAGCTCCACTGTTCTGTCAGCATCCTCATTGTTTAGACAATTTTCCATTAGTAAATGGAATTTACTGGTGTGGATGTAGGTTCTGACAGGTCTCATGATTAAGTAGCTCATTCAGTGTTTGGTCCTCAGTGCTGTCCAAAAGGATTAATTCAACATAATTTATCAAAGGAAAATCAATCTTGTTAATTCAAATGAGCCTAAATAAGAGTAAGTTTTGCTTGTTCTTACAGACAATAACTGCAAATAAAATGAAATGGAAAAGGATGTAAGGACTATCCATCATTAATAAAAAAAGTAATGTCATTTCCATTGGTTACTGATGTGTTTCAACTGAGTCTCATCTTAACTGTCATTTGAAATATATTTAACTACAACAACAACAAATCAGAGTACACGATTCATCATTGAGCTGCTGTTTGCCCTCAGAACATAATAGAGCCATAGCACTTTGGTTCCCACTGAGCGATTTCTCTTTGGGGCTTGGTGAGAACTCAGATTCCCTTAGTACAAATATCAATCTTAATTGAACATACATGATGACAAAACACACACAATAGAACTCAGAGGAAAGGGCAGCTAAATTGTTCTGCTTGAGTGAGTTTCAACTCAACACTTGCTGGAGGGGAAAAGCCAATGAGGCAACAGTGGTTCCTTGTCATGGACCCCAGGAGTGATGGAGGTGCTGCTTTTCTACAAGTGACAGGAAGTCATGACCTCAAATTAGAATTCTGAGCTCTCCCATACTGTGTACCCAAGGACTTGGAACACCAATGAGTGCACCTGTGCTGTGAACATGTTATAAGGACTTCTGTCTCTTCTTCACCTTTATACCCAAAGCCTGTTCAAAGCCTCTATCTAGCCTTCCCCACTTTTCTCTCCACTAAACAACCTAACTCCATTTCTTTTAAACATTATTATTTTCTTGCTTGTGTTGTATTGGTTATCAGAGTGCCTGTCATTGAGTAGGTACTCAAACATTTGTTGAATTAATGATCATGGTTATTTTCATTAATGTTAGAAAATGAAATTTGTCATTAATGATAGTGATGGAAATTATTTAACAAAGAGCAGTAATAGCAAGTACCATCTATTAAATGTCACTTTTCATATATTATATATTTGAATTTCCATAGAAACTTTTAAAGTAGCTGTAATTGTTTCTATTGAACATTTCAGAACAGCAAGACTCAGAGAAATTAAGACATGCATCCAAAATTATGCAGCTAAGATCTTTTTGAGGGGTGGGAGATCTAGATCTAAGTGGCATATTATTTCTATATTTTCAGTAGAATAAAATTGCTTTATATATCATANAGGAGAAAGCTACCAAAGCAAGGAGGTGTGTGCACAGACATCCACCTAGAGAGCTTATTTCTCTTCCACCCACATGTCCTTTGATTTCTCTTCCACGTATTTGCTAATGCTGTGCCCTATTCCTGGAATGCTCAGCCTTTCATCTCCATGTAGCCTAAATAGACTCATCCCTCAGGGCCCAGCTCAAATTCCCTTCCCAGGGAAAGTCTTTTTTAAAGCCACAACTGAAGGTCATCTCTCCCCTTTCAGCCATATCTTTGTATTTCTTCTGTTATGTTACTCAGCACGTCCTATATGAGGTTACCTATCCAATTACTTACATTCAAGGCTCATCCCCCCCACAAAACTGTGACATCTGCAAGGCATGATCTAATTTTGAGTATGTATGTTCGGTGCCAGTTGTTGTAGACATCTTCAAATGAGCTAAATAGCCAATTTGACCTTTTTATTTTTATTATTATTATTTATTACAGCTGAAATTGCTGGACTAACTACATCAATTGTGACACATAATGTGGACACAATAGCACATTTCAACCTTCTAAGAACTCTTGGAGCAGCTAATTTAATTCTCTGTAGTATTGGGAACAACCTTTCACAGTGATGCACGAGGTCATTCAGAGGCCATAAAACTCCCTCTCCCGCCAGCTATATTTACAGCGTGGTCAGTGAGGAACATTCTTTCCCACTGGTGTTGAGGAGGTTTTAGGGCAGATGTGGGCATTGTTACTAAGCCTCTTCAAGGTTTATGCCAGCTCCCTTCTGGAGATAATGATTTATACTTCATTCTAAGCATGTAGTTTTTTTTTTATTTCTTTGATAAGATTTATATCTAATTCTATCTACTAAATTATCTTTGTCAGGCAAGAATTTTCTCACTCTGCCAAGGGCTTAAAAAAATTTGTAACACAACTCTTATTTTCAATTTTAAAGAAGAAACCCAGTGGTCATGTTGGTGTACTTGTTAGTATCTGTGGGACAGAGATTATGTTAGAACTTGTTTGGCAAAAATGAACACAAGGTTTGTGGTTGATAATAATTGAATGAAAATATTACCAGCAGAAGAGGGATGCCATCAACTCTTAATAATAATAATAATAATAATAATAATAATAATAATAAATTAACTTCCCAGATTAAGGAAAAAGTTAACTCAAATAACTAGGAGAACAAGTTTTCTGCTTTGGAAATCTAATCATTCAAGAAATATTGAAGATTCACTGTTCCAATGATTGCTTCACTTATACAGGGTGTTGATTTAGTTGAAGATCTAATATTTGTTGGGTGTTTACATCTGCCACCCCTTAGACGTCAGTAAGTGGATATTGATTGCATGTCTACTAAGTGTGGGGCACTGTGCAAGCCTGAGTGGTTGACCTTCACATGAGCAACACAATCAGTAGACAGTGAGTCCTTTAAAAGAAGACAGTGGGTTCTGTGAAAAATTGACATAAGTGGAGCCGTTTCAAAATGGAGCCCGAGCAGCTATTCCAGAGGAACTGCCTTGCGTGTCTTTGCTCTTGAACCTTTGGAATGTCTGAACTGAGCAAGATAACCTTTGACAGGACCATAGCAACATTGTCTTCCAAACAACTGTTTGCCCAGCCAACAGGAAAGCAGACATCCTGACCACAGGACTGATGATTATGGACTGTCTTTCTGAAGATAGAATCAGTGACCAGACATGTAGCTAAAAAGTAACTCAGCTTGTTAGCACCAATAGAAATTTCTCTCTTCTATTCATGTAATTATTCCCTTCCTTTTCTCATAAAAACCCCTTGCCCTCACCCTGTAATCAGGCACTATTTGGGTTTCTGCCTGAATCTGTGCTCCCAAAATTGTGAATTTTTTTTTTATCCCAAATAAATACTTGTGGCCTCTCATTTTGACTTTTCATTATTAGGCTAACAATTCATTTATGCCACAAACATTTATTAAATGTCTTCAACATGCCCAGTGCTGTGTAGGCTCTAGTTGGAAGGTCTTTACAAAAGCAGATATTACTATACTGTGTTCCACTGGGAAAAGATATTTTAAACTTTATTCAACACACATTTACCAAGTGTTCATTGTGTGCTAGTTGAAGTGATGGAGGTAGGGGGGAAGGTAACTGGATTCGCAGTAATGCTGCAGTATTCTAAGTGCTTTGATGGTCCCTTTAACTCCTTAGGCTCAAGTCTCTGATCAGAGCTGGACAGAGTAGTTAATTGGCAAATGTTTGTGGGATAAATGATGAATTAAACTGCTTAAAGATAATTTCCAAAAAAGAGTAAGTTCATTTGTGTCATACAGATATGAAAATTAACACATGTTAAAAATTTTTGTTGACTTAGGAGGGAACCAGGCAGATATAACTGATTCAAAAGAAAGTTAAAAAAAGAGAGCATATTTATACATCAGCAATATTGAACTAAATATATAAATGGTGACAAAACTAAATTTTTCATCAGGCAGAAGAAAATTGAATCTCTACTGGACAGGACCTAATTTGCATATCCATAGACAAAAATTACCTTGCACTGCTACTTACCTACAATTTATACAGTTGCAAAATAGCTCAAAGATAAGGAAAGGGTACAGTTGGATAAACCAGAGTGGTGAGCTCTAGATAAATGAATAATTTTTTTGAGAGAATACATTTTTTTCCCTACATAATAGAGTGAGTGGGGTGTGACTTGCATAGTTTCACAAATGGAAGGGTACCCATGAGTCACCCATCGTAAATGGTTAAACACCCAGACTGCTATTCTTATGTAGAGCCCACCATATTGCAACTCATTTTTCTGTTTTCTTTGTAAAGAATGAACTTTACTTTTATGTGAGATAATGTGGTTAGGTAATATTTAGATATGTTACAAAGCACCTTCACATACATTATTAACTAATTCTTATGACAACCCTGTGAAGTAGTTGGAGAGAAGAGAATTATTTCTGTTTTGCGATGAGAATGATAAAGGCTCAGAGATGCTCTCATTAAATTGAGGAGGAGGAGGTGGTCTTGGGACTCAAACCCCCAATTTTTGATTCCAAAACTCTTGCTCTTTCCATCACCAAGATTATCTCAGCAATAAAGTGTGACCAAATTTTTTTATGTTTGCTTACATTACAGACTTTGGCAGGGTTTTAATTGGGAAAAGAAAGATAGCACATCTCTTCATTTTATGCATAGACACACAAGAATAGTGCCTTTCTTAATCTCTTCACTCCATATCTGTTTTAAAAATGACCCTGGGTAGAAAATGCTTGAATGTCATCACTCTTCCATAATTGCTCCATATAATTATATTCTTTAGTGACAGTCAACAGTCACTGAATACCTTCCAACAGTTAGAACTAGGAGGTAAAAATGCATGTTTTGTATATTCTATCCAGTGTCTCTCTAACTCTTAGTATCTGGGGTTGTATCTTTTATTTTCATCTTCATTATTATTATTAATAACATTTATTAAGCTCTGTGGCATATTTTTTTCCATGTACTGGATTAATTTTTAAAATTTTTATAATCTGATTTATTCCCTACAATAATCTTAAGGGAAAGATAGTTTATGCCCATTTTACAGATGATAAAACTAAACCTCAGAAAGGTTAATTAACGTGGTCAAGATCACATACACTGAAAGGTAGAACCTCATGCTGACTCCAGAACCTGTTCCCCTGATCACTGCAATTTACAGTGCAGAGCATTAAGTTCTTTAGTGATTTTTCCAGTGATTTGTTATCATTGTGTGCATGATTATCATTGACAAGAATCATCAACATATATGAAATGCGGGCACAGTGGGAGACATCTGTTAAACTCAAATATCCACACACAAAAAAACAAGAAACAAAACACAAACAAAAGAAAGAAAACACCATTGGAGGGAACAAGGAGGCTTTGAGCTCCACTTTAGACTCAGAGAAACATTATGATGAAGCTGCATTATTTTTTATCCATAATAAACATGTACTCAGGCAGGGCTTTTCCCTTGTTCATGATTTTCCATGAGAAAGCTCGGTATTCTCAAATGGGCCTTTCTGTTCTTTGTCTATCACCTCAGGTATATTCCCTATAGCATGATATCTGTGTTTAATTACACTGGCAATGGAGTTCCTCTAATTTCCCCTGGCAGATAATTTCCCAATCTAATTGTGTTCTATGCATTGCCATTTCGCTCAGTGGTCAGCCTGCGCTCTCTTTGGCTTAATTTTGTTTCCATAGTCTGGCTCTTTCCCTCCCTGTTATAATTATCCCCACTTATGCAATAGCATTTTCTGCTTGACTTCTTTTTTTCCTCTGAAAACTGTGGGGAAAGGTTATCAGTTCTCACTCTAGTGTTTGTCATTTGGCTGAGTGAGTGCTGTTCCTTCAGGCCAATCTTTTGTCAGTTCTTCCCGTATCTTCCTTCCTTAGCTTTGCCTCACTTTCCTTTTACCCACACAGCAAAGCAGAGAGAGCAAACCTCCAGGCAATTACATTCAAGCCAATTAGAAATAACCAAGCACAGAATCAACAAAATCTCCATGTGGCCATATATGTTAGACTCTAGATGACCAATTTATAATATAAAACTTACATTCTTTCTGCCTCTGTTTTCCTCGGGGACCCATTCAGAAGGCAGAACGATCTTATTTAAAAGTCTTCTATACAGTTTGCTTTTTTATTGTGTTCAATTTTAGGCTGTTAAGATGAAAACGCAGAGGGATTGGGTCCTATTTCCTGTTCGAACAAGAGATAGATCACGAAACCCCACTGTACTTCCGTTTCCTCATCTAATGGGTAGAAATAGGTCCTTTAACTCAATATGGGAGAGCCTTGTTATCCTTGTGTTAGCTCTCCTGGACCCTGGGTGGCTTCCTATCTTCACTCAAGAGAGATCTTCTTTTGTCACATGTCCACCTTGAGATCAGACCTTTAGTTTTCTGATTGCCCTGAACATAAACCTTTGCTCCCTATTGATTTGAGAACAGATTTCTGAACACATGACCCTACTCACAATGCTCTTCATATAGGTTGTCCTTACTTACTCCTCTGGCATTTGTTACATTTCACCTGCATCATCTCCTCTGGATTAATAGCAACTGCACAAAAATCATCTTGATGTGTGGTGCACAGAATATAATCTTTTATTAATGTGGATTGCTTCTGAGGACACTGGGAAGTTCTCTCTACTTGGATTGGAAGATAGTGATTCAAACTCCAGCATTGCTATTAGTGTCTTGAATTATAAAAGAAGCTCTCTAGTTTCTAGGAAGCTCACTTTCTGCGGCAGTAAAATGGGAGTTATAACAATGCCTGCTTCGTATATGTAATCCAGGACAAAATGCTTTCTGTTAAAGTGTTATATTTCCTGGGGACAAAAATGTTTACCCTCCTCAAGATGCCATGTAAATAGTTCCTTATTGTCTGGAACACATCTGTGATTCTTAGATACTAGGGGGTCCACAAGGGCTTAGGACCAAAATTTCATCCGAAAGGCGTAAAGCATCTATGATCCTTCTATTTTTGTATGCCACTTGAGAACAAATGGAATTGATTATGACCTTGGTACTTTCTAGTTCAGAATTCTAGTTGTTTCTTTCTCAGATACTCTTCCAACAAAAGTGTATTTTAACTATTTCCTAGATATTTTTATTTTTCTTTAACATTGTTGCACATTCTGGGATAAGACATGAAAATTCTTGTACCAATTTTTTTCTTGCCTTCATGAAGATACACAATGATAGCTAAATGTTTTTGTTTATTAATGAATATGTAACCATAGTATAGCAAGTTTACTCTGTTGCTTTTTCTCTTGAAGGATTGGCAGCTAATACGTTTTAAAGTAATTTATTTTTCTCAATAAATTTAAAGTGTGCAAACAGTTGGCATATGATGCTATAGTATTATTTATTATTGTATAATTTGGTTTGCCATCATAATTTATTTGATGTTTATCTCAGATGGATGTCTTCTTGTCTTTACATCTGATGCATATTTTCTTTAATCAATATTTCAATGGATATTGGTTCTCAGATTTATTTCTGTTAGAAATATAAGACTCCACCGCAAAAGAGTTGGTATATTTGACTTTAATTGCTTATTTTCTATCTGTTTTTGTTGCAATCACAGATGGAAAGAACTTTTGAAAGTCATTTAATCAGTTTCTCTGCCTTTCGGCAAAAAGGAGCAAAACAGAATCATTTACAGAATCTATGCAGAGAAATCTGCAAAAAAAGTCAATCTCACTTCTTTTTTGGGCAATCGCTTGAAGATAAAATTTACAATCTTACTGAAGTTTTCCTTCTTTTAGGAAAAGTATATTTTTCCTTCAATAAAATTAGACATGCTCACTGAATTACATTTATCGTCATAACTGAGATTTGGCTGTTGCCTAGTTTAATGCTCTAGATGCTTTCTTAAAGTTTACTTTGATTTCTGTATCTTGATTGTTTTTATCTTGTGGTGATTTGCAAAATATCTGTTCAATTTTTATTTATACCTGTGTTTAGTTTTTCAGGCTCGAAATCGAGAACCAAATAGTAGTTTGTGACTCTCCCCTATGAGCTAGGTGGAATTTATCATATTTTTACCTTCCTTGTCTTCCCCCAGAATTGATTTTCCTTGGCCCTTGTTAATTTGATATGGGGTTATAAACCAGTTCTTTATCACATGCTCATGATTGCTTTCTTACTGTCCTATAGCTCCAGCATGGTCTATATTTCCTCCCCACTGATTATTTTCCTCTCTGCCCAACCAATGCCTGCTAAGTTTACTCTCACTAAAGTCAATACTTATATCTTAATAGCTAAAGCCATGGAATTCTCTTAAACTGCAACTTTCTCTTCCTGGGAGAATCTGGACAGACCTGGAGATGCGTAGTCTCTCACTTCCCTTAACTTAGTCATTTGTCCTTTTATTGAGGCAATCCTCTTCTGAGGGCCCTACTTGATGCGTCATATGATAGGGTTTTTTCCCCTCAAAGGAACTATGCCTAGCTAGAAACTATGCCTAGCTATGTATGACCTCCTTAGGTTGTTCTGCCTGATACTGTTTGGTGTTCCCCACCATACCCCACACCCCCAGCCTCAAGTATTTTCCTCAAATGCATGTGCTGATTACTACTCAGCTGAAGTTTTAAGGGGTACTTTTTGAAGATATCCAGAGGTCTCTCTGTAGCTCTCTCCTCTCTTTTCAATGCATTGCAAATTCTTTCCACTATGGCCTCTCTGAATTCTGCCTTCTCAACTCTGGGAGAGTGCTGAACTCCATTCGGGTCACCCTCCCTGCATTACAGCCTGGAAACTCTCTCCAGGCAGTAAGTTTATCACAAGTAAGATGATGAGTAAGCTTATTATTTCCAGGTAGTAAGTTATTATAGGGTTTACGTACTTAGTTTCCCCTCTCTTAGGGATCAATGTTCTGAAACTGTTAACACCTGAAACTGTTGTTTCATACATTTTTTAAATTTTATTGTTAGAGAGTACTTCATCATGGACGGTGAACACATCCAAATTGTCAATACTAAGCCTGCTATATGAGGCATTGTGAACAGAGCAGTGGAGAGTAGAGCTATGGTATTTCTCTCTCTGCTCCTGTCTCAGGCTTCTGTCACCAGGCTTCTCCCTTCTTATTCTCACTGTGGACACTTGCCATTTTCTACATCACTGGGCTAGCTATGTCTCTCCAGCCCCTCTTCCCTTCCTCCTACTTTTTACTGCCAACCTAGACACCTTTCTTTGTTTCGAGAGCTTTAAAAAACATCAAATAAAAAATGCCCCAAGCTTAACTTATTTCCAGACTTAAGTTGACTTCACTTTCTCTGTTCAATAAAAGCAGCACTGCATGTTAGAGTTGTGTTTAACTCCAGTTCTTTACTCTTCACATTCAGTTAATTACCAATTCTGTTATTCATTCATAAGGTGTTTATTGATCATTTATTATATATCAAACACGCTTCTAGGCACTGGAGCTGTCCAATGAACAAAAAAGACAAATCCTATAGGGAACATAGTGAATGATATGGTAATAACTATGTAAGGTGCCAGGTGGGTACTAGACTAGCCAAGGGAATCACTTATAAATTATACAAATGTCTAACCACTATGCTGTACACCTAAAAGTAATATAAAATAATATTGAAAAATTATTTCAGTTATTGAAAAATTAAAAACTGTGGGGAAAGGTGAAGGAATAAGAGGTTCAAATTTCTAGGTATAAAACAAATAAGTCATGGGGATGTAATGTACAGGATAGGGAATATAGTCAATATTGTGATAGTGTGGGATGGTGTCAGATGGTTGCTGGACTTGTGATCACTTCTTTAGGTATACAAATGTTGAAACTAATTTAATATTGTATGTTAGCTATATGTTTAATAAAAATCTTTAAATAAGACAATTCCTGATCATTTGTAGTTTACCTTCTTATAAGGGAAAGCAGACCATGATGACATTAAATTATATAAAAAGTTTGAAGGTGATATGTGCTGTGAAGAAAAATAAAGCAGGGGAGGGAGTAAGAAGTCAAAAGAGCGGGAATGTTATAATAATTTTAAATAGTATGATGGGGACTATCTCATTAAAAAGATGACATTAGAGCAGATTTAAAGTAGGCGAGGGAGAAAGCTAAGGAAATATTTAAGGGAGGATTCAGGAGAGGGAACAACTCAAGCAAAAGCCCTCAGGTCGGAGAATGCCCAGAGTATTCCATCAAGGGGACCAGCAAGGATGGTGTGGAGGGAGTTAGGAGATGTGTACAAGGGAATAATAGACACTGTGCTGTTAATGCTTGCAGCTATTATAAGCTCTTTGACTTTGAATGAACTCAGGAGCTTGTGAATCTTTTAAGCCAAGGAGTGACAGTAATTGACTCATGTCTTGGAAGGATGACTGACTGCTGTGTTGAGACTAGAAGGTGGTCAAAAGTAGAAACAGGGAGACCATTTAGGAGGTTATTGCAAATATTAAGGTGAGAGAAGATGGTGGCTTGGACTGGGATAATAGCTATGGGGTTGGGGAGAAGTAATTTTCTGGGATAATTTGAAACCAGAGCTGACAGTATTTCCTGATTGATTTGGATATGGGCATGAGAGAACATACTCTGAGGTATATGTTTGGAGCAACTCCAAGAATAGAGTTGTGGTTAACTGAGATGGGAAAACCATGGGTGGAGCAGGTGTCAGGCAGAAGATTAGGAGCTTGTTTGGGGGCATGCTAGGTTAGAGATGCCTGTAAGATATCCAAGTGGATATGTAGGGAAGGAAATTGGATATACAAATCTGGAGTTCAAGGGAGACATCTGATCTAGAGATGAGAATTTAAGAGTTGTCAACAGATAGGTGCAATGCAATGTTATGAGACTGGTGGGAATACCAAGGGCATGAGCGTAGCTAGAGAAGGGATGAAGTCCAAATAATAAGTCCTGGGAAGCCCAAGGTTAAGAGGACAGGAAGAAGAAAACAAACCAAAGAGGGCTACTGAGAAGGAGCTTCCAGGGAAGCAGAATGAAAATATAACAGTGTGATGTCTTGGGATCGAAAAGAAGATTGTGTTTCAAAGAGGAAAGAGTGATGAACTCTATGTAAAAATGATACTGATGGTTAAGTAAGATGTAGACTGAGAATTGACCATATCTAATACTAGCAACCTGATAAGTAACTTTTGCTTTTACCCTCTCTTTTCCATCCCTAATGTCAGTATCCTTTGCTCGAACTTTCATGATATCTCATCTAGAATTCTATATAAAAATTCCAAACAAGTCTTGTGTTGGCCCACCATCATGCATATATATATACATATTTCACACTGTCACATCATATATATACTGTGTATGTATTTAACATTGTCATCAGAATGACCTTTCTCAGTAATACTTTCATCACATATTTCATAATACATTGTGTTTGTTTTCCTGTCTCTTCCGCCAGATTTAGAACTCAAGGTGAAGTGATAGATTCTCTTGCTTTATGTTAAGCAAATGAATAAAGGAATGAAGAAAAGCTCTTTTTAATCACATCAGCAATCATTATTCTCTGACTCCCTTGCCATTCATGATCATTTAACCCTTGGTGGTCATTCTCAGTTCCTATGGCTTTGTTTTGTCAGATGATGTTTACTGTAAAAGTCAAGATTTATTAAGCAGTATAGTAGTCCCCCTTTATCTGTGGAGGATACATTCCAAGACCTCTATTCCAAAAGCATTCCAAAGCATGCCTGATACTGTGTAGAGTTCTGAACAATTTATATATGATTTTTTCCCTATGCATACTTACCTATGATAAAATTTAATTTATAAATTAGGCACAGTAAAAAAAATAAGAGTTAGGGCCGGCCGAGTGGCGCGATGGTTAAGAACTCGCTTGGGATGCCAGAGGGCCCTGGTTCGGATCCCACATATGAGGGCCAGTGACACTGCCCTCTACAGCTAAGATGCTGAACAACAGCTCAACCTGGAGCTGGGCTGCCGTGAGTCGCTGGCGGCGGCGTAGGCTGCAGCCCCTGTGGCAGTGGGTTGCCATGGGCTACCGTGTGTAGCCAGCAGCCAGCGTGAGCGGCCAGCAGCCGGCGACTGATCTGCCTCGCCAGAGAAGAGCGCAATGATGGTGCCAACTTGGGCCAGTGAAGCAACATCCTCCACAACTAGATTGAAGAACAAAACGACAGCAACTTGTCTGTTCCCCTTTCCCCAATTCCCCAGCACTGTTCCCATCCCCCCAATTCCCCAATAAAAAAAAATAAGAGTTAGCTGAATAAAAGAACTGTGATACCATGACAGTTGGTCTAATAACCTAGATGGCTACGAAGTGACTAACAGGGAGGTACTGTGTACAGTGTGGAGATGGTGGACAAAGGGATGATTCACATCCCCTGCAGGATGGCATGGGATTTTTTTTCTTCCTCCTGAGAGTGACACATGATTTATTTCTGGGGTTTTCCACTTAGTATTTTTGGACTGCTGTTGAGTGCAGGTAACTGAAACCACAAAGCAAAACTGCAGATAAAGGGGTATTGCTGTATCTACAATGTTCTAAGCACTACTCTGAGTATCTTTATCTCTAATTTTTTTAAGCATAATGTTCCCCTCTCAGCAATCCTATGAAGTAATTACCATCTTCCTTTTATTCAGGCAAGGCATTCAAGGCTCAAAGAAGTTAAGTCAATTGTACAAGGTCACACAGGTCTGGTGAATGATAGAGCCATGATTTGAACACAAGCATTCTGTCATTAAACTATATTTGAAAGCATCAGGTATGGGGCATTCCTTGAAGCTACTGGTCATATCCTATATATGTTTCCTGTACCCCTTAGGCCTCTTTTCTATCCCCAGCATACTGAGACTAGAGCAAGGTACATGGTAGGATTTCAAGAAACATAAATATCTGGTTATTACTTTGTGACATGGCCACGGCTGTTGCCAGGAGCACTGGATCCCAGAGTGGCTAACTTCTCCTGCTTAGTCACTGCCCAGCATATGGAAAAAATTGGCAAAAAGCCTAGTGTGAGCAGAATCAATCTTCAGAAAATCTGTCATGCAGGAAAGGTACAAGACTGTGTGAGAGAAAAAATGTAAATACCAGTCAAGCTGAGAAAAGCATTGTTAAGGAGAAAAAAACTTTACAATCCCCAAAAATATATATACATTTTTTTGAAAATGCCTTCAGATTGAGTTTTTTAAAAATTATACTGTAAGAGTCTTGAAGGCATACATTTTTAACAATTTCCTGAGTAACATATGCCAAGCACCATGCACACTCTTATATACATTCTTTTATTTAATCTACATTTATTGTGAGCTAGGACATTTTCTAGGTACTTGGGACATCAGCGGATAAAATAGACAAAATTTTGTGCCCTCATGAAAAGGGAAAGGGTGAATAAGGAATGGATGAGCTATAAACGTAATCAATAAATTATGTGGCATGTTAAAAGATGATAAATGGGGCTGGCCGAGTGGCGCGATGGTTAAGAACTGGCTTGGGATGCCAGAGGGCCCCGATTTGGATCCCACATATGAGGGCCATTGACACTGCCCTCCACAGCTAAGATGCTGAACAACAGCTCAACCTGGAGCTGGGCTGCTGTG
>NW_017731429.1:577739-587904 GCF_001890085.2 Hipposideros armiger | reverse complement strand
CTCCACAACTAGACTGAAGAACAAAATGACAGCAACTTGTCTGTTACCCTTCCCCCAATTCCTCAGCACTGTTCCCATCCCCCAATTCCCCAATAAAAATCTTAAAAAAAAAAAAAAAGATGATAAATGCTATGGAGAAAAAAATAGAGTTAGGGAAATTAGAACCAGGCATGCCAGAGTGAGGGCAACAGAAGATGTAATTTTTTGATCATTGTTGGCTTCCTTCCTTCAAAGGTGACATTTGAGCAAAACTTGAAGGAGTTGAGAGAGTTATCCATGCATATGTGTTTGTGTGTGTGTGTGTGTGGGGGGGGAGTGGCGAGGTGTCCACAATCACCAATGCAGCCAAACAAGATGAAGGAGGGAGTGGTAGAGGTGAGATCACTTAGGGTCATATCAGTCATTGTCACAATTTGATCTCATTTGATTTCAATTGATCCCTAGACAAACTCTATGAGATAGAAATTGCTACCCAGAGAGAGGCTGATTTGTTCAATTATATGGTGTGCAAGTCAGGAAGTTTAAATTCTAATTTCAAGATCAGATCTGAGTCATCTTACAAAGCAGGTTTTGTTTTTTTCAACCTCCAGTCACCTAAAATAGTACCTAGCACATGGTAGTTGTTCAATGACTATTGATGAATGAAGAAGTAAACCTTTTAATCATTCTCTTCAGGTGGCAATTTTCCATGTCTGTGTCCTTTTCTTAGATTTGCTCTATAAGAATCTTTTTTTCTATAAGAATCTTGTATTTGAAACTGAATGTTGATATAGGGAAGAATAAAAATAGAAATTGCCCATTTAGGTGTGGTAGGTAAGAAGAACAGATTTGTATTTATTTTTTTGTCTCAATTTTGGTTGTAATATTTACTAGCTACCTGTCATTGGGGAACTTCTTTATCTAAAAAATGAAGATAATATATGCATAAAACAATGTATCTATACATACACATATGTGTATAAATATGTGTATAAATATGTATAATAGGGTTGTTGATTAATAACAAAGGACTTAGAACAGTGTGTGGAACGTAGTAAACACAATAAGTGATGGTGGTGATGATGATGATGGTACATTGTTGGGACAAAGATAGGCAGGGTTTTTGCTATTGAGTCTTAAATAATCCATATAAAAATATTTCTTAAGGTCTGACTTTTTGGCAAAAGACTTGGCAAAGGAAGTGCTACTTTGAAGGTGGCTGTTTCAGCTCAGGGTCTACCCTTTAAGGAATGAGAGTGTATCTAGGGACCCAGCCTGGGGTCACAGAAGGGATGGCTGTTCATTGTGTGTCATCCTACTTCTGGGGTTGTCAGTCTTGCCATTTGGTGAAGTCACTAACTCTATAAGGTAAAAGAAATGAAAAAGAAAAAAAATAAGAGCAGCTGAGACACAAAGCTGGTCTCAAAAATACAGATATGACAAGAGTTTTGTTGGAAATTTCACTGAAGCATGAACTAAGACAGAAAGTAAATTCAGTAATAACTGGAAAATATTTATGGAGTCCTGAGCCTATGTTAGTCCCTGTGCTGAGCAGTAAAGTTATAGAGACTAATAAAATCAGGTTGATATCGTCAAGGAATGCATCCTGTGGGGGAGACAAACACCAAACCGAATAATTACAACCTAGAGGGCTAGGATTGAACTATGATCAGGAACACAGTGAGCACGTATTAAGTCTTGGTCTATTTTGCTTGGTTGTAGTGGTCCTAGAGGTCTTAGCACTTGATAGCTGTAACTCTCAGGTACCACCCTTTTCACTGATGGTTTTAGTTTCAGGGAAAGGAATTTAAGTTAGAAATTTAAATAGTCAAATGTACCTGATCCCTTCAGGCTTTTCAGAATTCTTGATGCTTCAAGAAACTCCTGACATCAAAATCTAGATTTGGGCAAGGCTCTTTCAATTTACAGCTTCAAAGTATGTATTTGGAAAATGGGACAATAGCAAAACCAGTTTCTGTGGTTGTAAAGAAATCAACCTCTTAGAAGTGTGATTATTTGAGGCAATCACTTCATTTTCCTGTGTTGTTTCCTCATCTCACAGACAGAGAAAGCAGCAATCTCTCAGTGTGACAGGAAAAGAGGCAACTCCGAGGCCCAACTCAGCTTTGAGTATCTTATTTAGGAATTCAGTAATTGATTCCACAAATGTTTAATTGAAGTTTTACATTTAATCGAATGGTCCAGGCATAGTGTTGGGTGGTCAGGACACAATTCTTACCTTGAAGGAAGTCACAACCCGTAAGACGTTATGGCATGACAGCCAGTTGTCTTGAACTATTTATAGACAGACAGTTTGATTCTGCTTTGCCTACTGCAAGCTTCACCCAAGATAAGCTTTCTTTACTCCAGATATTAGAAAGATAAAATAAGGCAACTGTTAATGTCATAAAATATGAAAGTAGCAACAACTTTCCTTTACCCAGACCAACATTCTTTGTTCCAGGACTGGAAAGCTCATATCTAATTCTTTCTCTTGGAGGTCACAGCTGGTGGCAGACATGGTCTTTTGGTTCCTGTCTAGGATGTACTGGTCCCCTGCAGAGTTGAGTCTCAGGCATATGTACAAACTGGGAGCTATATTTTCCTTACATGAAAACCAAACAACGTTCCCTGTTGAATTTGGATTCCTGGCAAGCCTAGGTTGTGAATTAATGAATGAGAGGAAATTTTTTTTGTAATTGAGTCTTGAACCAGTTGACATTTTCTGCTGATGTCAACCTACCTACTCAACTTATGTTTGGGGAGACCATTCTTTATACTAACCATTTCTTTCAAGAAAACCTGTGGATTTGTGATATGGCAAGAATTTAGTTCCTCTCTAATCTGTGTCTGTAAGAGTTACCATCACTTCAACTTAAGTTCTGAAATGTTGAAAAATCTACATTTTGACATGACTGTTGTTCTGAGAAGAGTTGTACTCCTAATAATCTCCTTTTATTGAATACTATCCTTGTGTTAGCTTTACATTATGTTAAATTGTATAAATATGCTATCAGTGGTTGTCTATGGTTTCAAGAATGAAGGCCTCTTTTTTATGTAAAAACATCACACTACTATATTATGACTAATGATAGGAAGCCACTATGAATACAATACCACTTTGAAATTAATTTATTAACTGAAATTAATGTTGATTGAAATGGATTCATCACACATAATCACACACATGTGCGAGACACTGAAGCAGGCTATGACAATGGCTGGTGCAGGATGGATTCTGTGGCCCCCTAAAATAACCCTGCAACTCCCTGAAATCCTTGGCCTTCAGGCTGGGAGCTGCAGCACCACTGCCACTGTGCTTCCCAGTTTTGTTTGCATTGCTTCCTGTTTTTTGAACAACCAATGGGGAGTGATGTTAGAGCTATAAATTCAATTCCAGGGAAAGCATGCTGAGTCATTAGAGGAAATAAAAAATCCAGTAAAGCCAGAAATATAATTTGACCACTTTGGTATAAGCAAAGCAGTAACTGTTTAATGGCCAATAAATTTAATTGTGGAGATGCCTTTTTATAGCAGCCAATGTGATTATACTTTGGTTCCATGTTTTCATGGCCAGATTTAAAAGCCATTTGTCACCTGCCTGGCTGTCTGGGTCACCTGCTCTCTGCTTGCTGTCAGAGGCACTGCTAAGCAGCCCAGAACCGAGCTCGTTAATTGACTCCAGTGTAGTTCTAACAGGTCACCTTCTCAAGCTGCCATTTTGGGAAGAGAACCATTAAGATTATATAAGCTTGAATACTTAGGTTTCACTGGTGTTGAAGGTAGGCATTTGGCTTAATTAACTTTCAAATAGTATGAAGACTTGACTGAATATAAAGTTTTTTTTTTATCAGGCTGGGATATGGGTGGCCAAAAGGTAGCTGAGTTAGCTAGGCATTAGTCCCTACGCCCATGCTTGACATGGCCGAGTAAGAATTTTCTGTTGGACAGCTGGGTATGGAATTTTGTAAAACTGAATATTCTCATTCTGGGCTATGTAGCATGAGGGTAACCATTCACTTCTGTTTTAGTCTGAAGGAGTATGTATGCTGGGCTCTTTGCTGAGAGCGAAGTTTAATTGGGGACGGAAGCATGAGCATAGTGAGTGATGAGAGGTATGAGAGGGATGATAAGCTAAAGGGGCAGGATTAACAAGGGATAGACACAGCCAGCGACTACTGGGCATGTGACATTTCCAGGCATACTGCTTCACTGTTGCCAGAGAACGTACATATATCTCTGGATTTATGAATCTTTCTTCCTTTTTGGAAAAAGCAGCAGGAATGTGATCATTACAAACCTAAGTTTGATTATTAGTCCTGCTGCTTTATATCTGTGTGGGATGCCACATGTGTAAAATGGTGATAATGCTATTTCATGGGAGCATCATTTTCTGAGAATTGACACTTTCCAAGTGTGGCAAGATAGAATTTTCTGTTGCCCTCATCCCCTTTTTTTTTTCCTTCTCCTCCTTACCCCTGATAGAAGCCCCTGATAGAAGGGAAACTATATTATTAGAAGCATTTTTCACTATAAGCAAGATAAAAGTTTGCTTAGTAATAGATACTCCACTCTGTAGATTTTGCAAGAACTGAGCCCACCAGGGCAGAAAGTATGGTAATTAAAGAAGTAGATTGTTATGTCGGTTTACCTGAGGTTGAACCCTGGCTTTGCCACTTACTGGTATGAGACTTTGGGTCAATTACTCTCTCTGGACCTCAGTTTCTGTAAAATACAGTTGATAATACATCCATCTCCTTTGTTGAGCCTGCAGCCATCTGCAACTGGTCCATGTGAAGAGAGTTGACACAGAAAAGATGGGGGGAAGACGGAAGAGGAAGGAACACTAGAGAGAAAAGGGACTCTGGATGGCCAACCGTGGCTACCTTGATGGGAATACAAATAAATGTGTAGAGCATCTTCTGGAGTCTGTGTGACCACAACTGAGACTCTGTTTGAACGCAGTCTGGGTAAATGTTTATGTTGCTGGTTGAGTGCTAGCGGAGTAAGAGGCTGTCTCCTCGCATTATGCTCTGACGATGCATTGTTTGGGCCCTTTGAATACAGAATAACTCTTTCAGGTGTCTGCACTATTTTCCCAAGTATATTTTTCCTTTGACTCTTCAAAATAACTTTTCTCTCATCATTCATATCTTGCCTCAAAGGTTACTCCCTCTCAGAGGCCCTTCTCTGAATAACTGTGTTAGGGCAAAAATTAAGTTAGTTGATGGAATAATGAGATTTCAAAATATATTCTATCACAGGTCATAGTCCAGACCGATGGGGGCATTTTCACTCCCTGAGGCCACACAGGCTTCCATCCATCTTGTTTCTCTGCCATCTCTAGGGTGCTGCGGTCCTCATCCACTTTACAAGCAACTTTAAGCAACTGAGGCACAATTTGCATACGCTTTGTGCACTCCCAAACTCCTTGGCAAGGACTTAATCACATATTTACACTTAGCTCTAAGGGAGGCTGGGAGTAAAATCTCCAGCTGGGCAAAATGTACTTATATTCAGATGTTATTATTAGAGTTATATTCAGATGTTATTATTAGAGCCACAGGTGGCCATTGTCCACATCAGAAGACATTTCTATGTTGTCAGAATGAACTTTCTCTGGAACCTTATTTCTCCATTTCCCCAGGATTATGCTTTATTTGGTTTCAGAATTATATGGACTCATTTTTTAATTTTAATTAATACAGCAATGGTTCTGGTTGAGTTTTTCAAGAATACCCATTGACACACTAGAACTTCAAATCAAGTTACCTGCATATCTTTAAAGTGAAAATCTGGTCAGGTCTTGAAAATCCAGAGAGCCACTCACTGGCCTTTTGTCTTCTGGATTCCTGGCTCTCTAGTTAAGCATATCTATCTATACCTCAGCATTGCAATTCGACTGCCTGTGTGTCACTGTTCCGCTTTCCTCCTGCACCGGAGCACAGAAGAGGCCACACAGCCCTTACACTGCTGCTCCCAGCAGCCTTTACAAAGTGATCGGAGTTGGCTATTTGCCATTTGCTTCTAACAACTTCAGTTTTTGTTGACTTCCCACCAAGAATATGTCTTTTCAGGCAGGAAGATGCTTTGTTCCTTCAGAAGGATTTCAACACCAGGGTTTATAAGCCTATTTTAGTGTTTGCCTTGTTTGAGGTCAGCTTCAGTTATTTTAATCACACTGTAAATAATGGCATAAATACTGGCTCAGCACCACACATATTGCCTGACATACAATAGGAGCTCAATACATATTTGTTGAATGAATTAATACATGAACACACTTTATAGACATACTGTTCAGTAACATTTTTGATCAATGTTAACTATATTTTACAATTGACTTGGCCACAATGATAAGAAAGCTAGATACCACTTACCTGCATAACCAACTGGCCTGGAAAAAAATCACCAAGCAACATTCAGGGCTATTTGGAACCATTATATATCCATTATATATTGGCCTTGCCTTCTGAGCAACAAGGCAAACAGATCTTACAACAGGATACTGTAATTTTCTTCTCTGCTCCTCTACTTCATTAAAGTTAATATTTAAAAACCTGACTACCTCCCACAGCATTCTAAAGTTCTTAGTGTTTTATGTGACTTTTTTGTTCAGAGCACAGATAATTTCATTGTGTGAATGGCTTGACTGCTCTTTCATATATAGTGTCATTTTGTTAGATTTTGAATGGACTTTTTAAATATTTTGTCTGTTTTTTGGATAGGAACACTTAGCTCATTTGCATCTGATTTTGAAATAAAACTAGAACTGATATATGCAAATATGGAGGGCATCTGAGTTTATGATTCAGGAAAGAATTACTGATTCAGGAAAGAAATACAGGGTCACACACAAGTTACAGAGTGTCAGATACTTTCACTTCACTATCTAGTCTAATTATGTCAAAGACAACCTTAGTATCTTTCCTCTTCTATAAATTATCCAATTTTTGGACAAACTTGTATAGAGTTTACCTTTTATTTTGATGTGTGAATGTGTTTAAGGACATACTTGTACTTTCAGCAATTGCTTAATTGCTTATTATAGAATTGATTGGTTGTATTCTGTGAAGAGCTTGCTGAAAGCAGGGGCTGTCTCATCCATATCATTTATTACTTAGGGCCTTACATAGGCCCTAACTCAAAATGTATCTTTTGGCATTGACATAAAAAGTGTCTGTTGAAAGAATGAATGAGTAAATGACATAAGAAAACAGTTACATCTCATACTTCATGATTTCTCTTTATTCTACTAAATTTAAGGAATACCATGTGTTCCCTTATGATGCCATCTGTTAGGATTTTACTCTACTTAAATAAGTTTGACAGTGCAGAAAAGAGATAGCACATAAAAGAGCAGGACAACTGCACAAGCTAATAAGCTGGACTTATATAGTTGCTTGGGGGCTGATAGAAAACACAAGACTCCTTGGTCAGAGACAAAGGGCTTTATTATTCACTATAAAATCAGTGGCAGGAATTGCACCCATTCCACAACCCCTAAATTTCACGTGACAACAGTGAGGACCAGGTAGAGCCTTCATGCTCAGTGGGGTGCACCACAAAAGAGGAGCTCCGAGATTAGGGAATCTACTGCTTTTATAATAAGTGTGGTCTTTGACCTGAAGGACAACATATCTCAGCAAAGGTCCAAGCAGTGCATACTTCACTTTTCAGAATTGCCAGCTGCACAAAAAATTCTGATAAGTAGAACCATGGCCCTTTCACAGAGCAAAAGAATGGGCAGGACCTTGTAATACTGGCCTATACAGTAAGACATGTAGGAGCACAAGATCCCTATTGCAGATTGAATCCAACACCAAGGAGCTGGAAGATACCTTCATGTGACATAGTCACTTTGCTGAGAAGACTGAGGCTCTGAGAGGTGAAATGACTTGATCAAGGTTATACCTGTGATGCTTCCAGGATAGAAACCCATTTGTTCAGACTCTAAATCTAACACTCTTTCCATGACAACACCCTTGCCTCTGTCTCTATTACTTTTGTTACTTAAATTCTTTATAGCTGTAGCACAATTTTCAGCTGCTAATCAAGATCTCTTACTTGTTTCTCTGCTTTACATCCACAAAAGTTAGTGTTATGATCCTGTGGTATAGCACTTCACAAAGCATAGTGCAGCAAAAAGGCTCTTCTAAAAAATTGTTTAATCCTCAAATGTTAAAGAAATAGTGAATATGCTGCCCCATAGCTAAATATTCACAGTGCAGAGAGAGGACAGCATAAAGTTTAAGAGGTAGATGCTAGCATCAGGGAGGTTTGGGGTCAAGATCTGCTCATTGGGTTTATGATCCTGAGCATGGTGTTACAATTTTATGAACCTTAGTTTCACCCTCAGAAAAATGTAGATGACAATATCTATTTCACAAATGTGATGAAATATTAAATGAGGTAACATATTTAAAGTGCTTGGCACATTGTCTGACATATAGCTTACTATGGCTCAGCAAAGTAGCTGTAATTAATGAAGAATAAAGGCTCTGAGAAATCCTGTACTCAGGAAGCCCACCAACCATTAAATCAGAGTTTCTCAAATGTTTGGACCATGAAACAGTGAATGTATTTATTTATTATGTTACTCATCCAACATCACATAGGTCTATTACTCTGAAAGACCCATTTAAGGGAAATTTATTAGAAAAGCAAAAGGACTTTGCCCCATTTAGAGATGGTTAGATCAAGGAATTAAACTCTATACTGAGGAGTTAAATCTTGTAAATATCTCCCCTAATATCCTTAAATTGCTGTATAAAACATGAAAAGTTTGGCTTTTGAGATATTCGCACACTCTGGACAGGCATCCTGGCAGTTTCCGAGATGTGTTAAAATACCACTGCTTACTGATTTAACTGGATTCCACCAGCGACGTTGATTTCATTCTGCCACCGCAGGAGAAATCCTTCTGACAGCAAGTTCACTGAGTCTTTATTCTGAAGGTGTGCAGCTGATCATCTGAGCAAACATACCACTCTAGAATGCTAAATGCTCTTCCCAGACACAGGTAAACAGAGGTGGAACCCAACAGTCAGGCATCTCGGCCCTCAATGACAAAAGAGCTCTCTGAGCTTTTGTTGGTTCAGGCTCCCTGCCTGGAATTTAATAAATATTGTGCGTCCTGAACTCCCCAGCTTCTTGGGAGAATCTTCCTGTTTAGAAAACTTAGTTGAAAGGTCAAACACATAAGAAAGCCTTTGTCAGTGCTTTTGAGCACCTGCCCTTTCCTGCCAGGGTGTACTGGCTTATAAGAGCTAATTATGCACCCCTTTCCCCAACTCTGTGTTCACTGATGTCTTCTTGAAGGCTTGAAATAGCCCTTGGTGGGAGTTTTTATGCCACAGAAATCAGCAAATGCTATAAATCAGAGCTTCTTCCATGCCCAGAGCCCATTTATTAGCACCCTGCCACCTCACTCCCTCAAATGTGCTTGGGTGCTGTCATGGTATTGTCACCACCTTATCACTGCACTGGCATCACATTGGCTATTTCTCTTGCCCACCAGACTAGAGAACAAAACTGTGTTTTCATTTCCCCCGTATGTTTAGCATCTAGCACATTGGCAAGCATTCAGTAAAGGTGATTGAATCAATAAATGAATTGAAGATTCTGTGAATCAGTCACTTAGGTGATTGAGTTTTCTATGAGAAATGGAAAGAATTGTGTAGGTATATGCTCTACATTATTAAACAATGTTGTCAGCTCAATTGGAGTATTTATTCTTGGATTACATTACAGTGTCTGGAGCTACTCCAAGGATAATTAGTATTTGTCTGTATCCCTGGAGCAAGATTCACTGGGTTGCTATGCCATCTCCTTGTGGCCATTTGGTGGGAGGAAATCTGAGCTAAGTCTAATTGCTTTCCCAGGCTACTAACCCCTCCCGTTCCCTCAGGATCTAGATGCAAATACTTCTTTTTCAGAAAGAAACTGAGGTTACAGTTTTTGGTAGAATCACAAATTGTTCATTAAGGTAGAATATCCTTTGTTGGTACAGTTTCAACCCGGATGACCTACCTGTTGAGGACTTTGTCATTAAGAATCACTGCCCTGGGCAGGCCAGGTGGCGTGTTGGTTAGGAGTTGGCTTGGGACACCAGCTCTGAGCAGCAAGGCCCCAGTTTGGATCCCACATGAGGGCCAGTGGCGCTGCACCCTCTACAGCTAAGATG
>NW_017731429.1:561904-575422 GCF_001890085.2 Hipposideros armiger | reverse complement strand
GAATTTTCTCTTTTTATTGCTGATACTCTCAAAATCCTCCACCTAAGAAACAGCCATTTTCTAAAATTCTTCTGGTCTCTCGCTCTTTTGAAATGAAGAAATACTCTCCAAAAACAGCCCAGATGATTGGTAACCCCTATTCTCCCAAAATTATTTTTTTCTTCTAAGCGCTTCTTATCTCTTTTTTAGAGTAACTCTTCTTCCTCAACCTCCCCCATGCTTTTGTCTGAATCCTTCTCATAACAAAGCTCATTCATCCATTATCTGCATCAGCATAACAGGGCAACATAGACAGTAGTGAAGAGCTTCGACTCTGCACCTATTAAATCCATCATTCCTCAATTTAATTCCCAGCCCTGTCAGTTACCAGTTATGCCTTACTTCCTCTTCTATAAAATGAGTAATCATAGTGCCTACCTTATAGGTTATGATAAAGATTCATGTATGTAAAGTGGCTGAGACCCATGCTTGGCATATAGTAAGCACCATGAGAGTATTAGGTATTCTTTTATTTTAAAAAGCACCTGCTGTTAATACATGACAAGAAAAAATTTGTAAAACATTCTCTGCCATTACAAGGCAATATGAAATATAGAGGGACCAGATGCGATCTTTTTCTTATACGTAAATTGCCAAGGAGATAAATGTTAATCTTTTGTCATGATTCTCTTCCAGCAGGCATGGTATTTCAATTGTCTGTCCAACAATTTGGCACTATCTCAGATCCTTCCCTCATTTACTTCAGTAAGTTGATTTACCTCCCAAATGAATCCTAGAGCAATTGGTAATCACTAATCTGTCCTATAAAATCAAGTCCAGGAAAATTCTCAAACTTCAAACCAAATATTGCCAAGCTCTGCAATCACAGCATAAGAAGAGTAAAAAATTATACTTCAGCCCTTTGACAAGTTACTCCATTCATTCACTCACTCATTCATTCATTCATTCAACATAAATATATTGAGTACTTACCATGAGATAGACAGTAAAGATACATGAAAGAGCAAAGTTAACACTGCTTACTTTCATAGTTTATACTATGTGGAAGTAGATAAGACATTTATCAAAATGTAAAATTACAAATTAGAATAAAATTACAAATAGGAAGGAAAAATGTATGATGAATGCGTGCCAATGTTAGAATCTGATGCCACAGACATAATAGTACAGCCTGACCTTTAAGCTGCGCTGTAAGGAATGAGGGGTGCCAGGCACTCCATCCTCTACTATGTTGGGGTTTTCTGCCGAGGGAGCTGTGCTTACAAGGAACAGAAGACAAATGGAGAATGGAATACCAATTCTTCTAGTCATAGGGCATGTGTCCAGTCCTCCCCAGCACAGGTCTTCTCTGGTCCACTGTGCTAGAGCACAAAGCTTCTGATGGGAAATCTGAGCAAGGCTTCCTTCTCTTTCCTCAGTACAGCAGGTGAGTTTATGGAAAAGACGGTCTCTGCTGCCCAAGTTAGACACATGAATGAACTGCTAGCACTGGCAGCCCAGATGAGGCAGGAACAGCCTCTGGAAGGCAGGCCCTGCCCATAAGTGCTTACGCCATGTAGCTTTATAGCACAAATAGAAGTAGAGGTCGGCTACACTTGAGTGCAGTAAGTTTTACAGGAAATTGGTAGCCTCTGCTTCAGTCAAAGGCAAGGAGGGAAGTGGAAGACAGTGAGCTCACGTCATCGGTGTTCGTTGGCCCTTGCATCCGATGGTAGATCTCTGAGGGGAGAGAGTCATTACATCCCTCTCCAGCAAATGGAAGTTGAGATAAAGTGTGTGTGTGTTGGGGGCGGGGGGCAGCGTGGAGCACTCCAGGCAGCTAGGCAGGAGAAAGAACACGTGCCAAAGGCTGAGATGGAGAATGTCTGGACATTAAGGAACTGAGAGAGTGAGTGTGACAGTGGTGGACACCACGAGCTGGAGAATAGCCAGGGCTCATTTATAAATGAGGGGCCTAGAGGCCCATTCTAAGGAGTGCGGTGTTCTCCCAGCAATAGGAAACTCTGGATAGATTTGTCTCAGTGTCCCCATCTTATACAAGCAGGGGATAATTTCTAAAATCATTTGTGTGCTTAAAGACTATGATAAAGGCAGTAGAGCTAGGATGACCATGTGTCCTGGTTTCCCTGGGAATGCTCTGGAATACTGCCTGTTTTCCTAGCTCAAAGGTGTTCTGGGTTGGATAGTAAATTATATGACCACCTCAGTATAGTTCTAAAATGTGTGGTCTGTGGAACCACACAGCCTGAGTTAATATCCCGGCTCTGACATTTCCCAGCAGTGTGACCTTGGGCATCTACTTTGTTCCTTAGTTGCATCATCTCTAAGATAGGTTAATATTAAATCTACATTTAGGGTTGTATTTTCATTAACTTATTAACATACATAAACAGTACCTGGAATACAGTAGATGCTTAATAAATGTTGACTATCATTATTATGATTGTATAGTTTTTTCTGTTACTTGATTTGTTTTTGGAATAAACACCTACAAAATCCTTCTTGCATTCTGCTGAGTTTACATTTTATAATAGGAATGGCAGGGCCGGTCAGAGGTCCCAGAGTTATAACGTGGGAGGATGTCAATTAATATAGGCCATCATCAATTCACTGCACATGATGTGTCAGTCCTCTGCTAAGTGGTTCATAGAAAGTTTTTCATTTCCTCCTCCCCAACTCCTCTGAGGGGCATGCATCACTGGTCTAATTTATAAATGAGGAGACAGGCTCGGGGAGGTGAAGAATTCATTCAGTGTAACAAAGCAGCAGAGTGGAAATTTGATCCATGATCTAAACCATCACATTCCACATCCCATGGAGTCCAACCTTAGAGTCAAGGCAGAGTTGAGTTCTTAGGAGGCAACCAATGCTCCTAATCCATTTGTCTAAACTTCCCCCATTCACACATATTTATATTTTTCATCTGTATCATTCTGGGGCAAGAGGAGAGAAATAGATTCTTTAAGTCTGCCATCCGCTACGCAGAGTAGGAAGGGCCTAATTTAATTGGCCCAGAACGTCTTTCTCTTATTCTCCTAACGGGATTTCTGGTTCTTTGCTGTCAGAACTGGGCAACCCAGTTGGGGCTCTGCTTATACAGGATGGTCATGATGTTAGGGTTTCTGAGCATGTCTTCTTCCTTCTTCGACCTTCCCCTTTCTTACTGGAGAGCCATAACTTTTTCCTCTCCCGTCATATGTCCCAGCTTCTCAGCCTCATCTGTGTCCATGTTGGAAGTATAAAGGTTGTAGTATATAAAGTATGAGAATGAATAGATGCTCTTTTTGTTTTGTACTTGAAAAGTTATGTACAGGAGAGTATTAAAAGGTTATACCTTATGTACTCAACTTGAGAATCACAAAACTACATTTCTTTTGCCATAACTACAGTTTTTGCGGAATAAAGGTGTTATCTCCTTGGGAGTCAAGCAGATCTAGGGTGAAGCCTTGGTTCTATCACTTACTGTATGTCCTTCAGCAAGTCATTTCACTCCCTGGGCCCTGATTTCCCCATCTGGACACCCACACAAGGTACCTGAATGCCTTGTACCTGTCAAACATAGTTTAAAACCATTTCATAGACACTTTCTCATTAGCACCTCTCAGTAGTACAGAGCCATCGGACAGCTTGGGAACAGAGCTAGGAAGCCAACTCAGAGCTTCTTTCATTTCCACGTCTAGAAGCAGCTGGTACAAAGGATATGGACTTTAGAAGACCAATCTGTATTTGGAAATCATGTCTCACATTTTCATCTTTTTGTAACTCCTCCAAGACTCAGTTTCTTACTGTAAAATCCCCTTACAAATATTTCACATTTCAATCTTGGGAGATGTGGGATGCGAATAATGGCCCCCTCAAAATGTCTGCATCCTAGTTCCCAGACCCTATGGAGATGTGACATTTCATGGAAACAAAACAAAACAAAAACTTTGCTGATATGATTGAGTTAAGGGTCTTGAGATGGGAAGGCCATCCTGGATTATTCTGTTGGGCCTGATGAGATCACTGGAATCCTTATGAGAGAGTAGTTAGCGGGAGTCAGAGGAGTCCGAGAAGGGGATGTGATTATGGACATAGTCTGGAGTGATGCAAGGGAGGGGCCATGAGCCTGGGAATGCAGGTGACCTCTAGAAGCTGGAAAAGACAAGGAAACACAATTACCCCTGATCCCCCTGAAGGAACACAGCTCTGCTGACACCTTGACTTTAGGACTTCGGACCTCTAGAACTCTAAGATAATAAATCTCTGTTGTTTTAAGCCACTAAGTTGTGGTAATTTGTTACAACAGCAATAAGAAATGAATATAGGAGATTTATAGTAATAATGATAATGATGATAATGATTTATAATGATAATGACGAGAATGACAATAATAATTAATAATAAAACTTCATATTGTATACCTATCCCAGGCATTTGTCTAAGTTTTATAGATTTATAGAGTTTTATATACTATGTAGTGTACATTTTAAATATTTACCTATATTTTATATATTGACATTTTATATGAATTTTATATGTTTTGTATTTATGTAACCCCCAAAACAATGCTCACAAAAACAACATTTCGCAGATGAGGTAACTGGGGCACAGAATGGCTAAGCAACATTCTCAAGGCCACACAGCCAGGAATGGGCAAAACTGGCGTTTGTATCTAGGCAATTTATAAGAAATTACAGAGAGCCTAGAACATAGTACACCTAGAACATAGAATGGAGGGCATTCTTACTGTTATTCCCACTATATCACATTTCTTCTAAGTCTCTTCATCTGTCAGAGCGCTTGCACTGAAGCAATGACCTGCCCTGAAGAAGCTTTCTTCTCCTGGTTCCAGAAACAGGCTCCAAAGCCGCTCGGGCTCTCCCGATCCCAGGATCAGATAGAACCAGTCCAGCCCCTTTGTGAGGGCCCAACCAGGAGAGAGGACACGTGGGAAGGAGGTTGTCCTCAGGCTCTGTTACCTATTGTATTGCACTTGCACGCCTAGCCCAGCGTCCTTCCTCCTTTGGAAACCACAGATTACCCAGCCGAATCCCGCTGACAGAATGATGGAGCTGGGCTGGTGCCTGCAGCTGCGCTAAGTCAATAAAGGTGATAATGAACACTAAGCAGAATTTGAAGAATGACTGGAAAAATTGCTGCTATTGATATTTTTTGGCAGCCATCTGCTGCAAAAGCAAGCTGAAGCGGGTTGTTTCACATGGCAAATCCCTTTGAGACAAACGGTGGCAGCCATGATGAGAGTATTTGTGCAGCTTCTGTAAGCATTTCAATGTATATTATCGAATGTTATTTCTAGAAACACCCTATGAAGTAGGTCTCATTTTACAGATGAAGGAAAAAACAAAACAAAAACAGAAGTGTTGATGTCCTTGCCTGACCTCCTAGCCTGGTTGTGGCTTCAGACACACACAGTGATTTTGGAAGTTAAGTAAGGACAAACTTTGAGTGAGCTTTGTCAGCATGCTTGGCCCAGGACTGTGTGGTTGGGATGGGGGGAGGGAGGGGGCGCGGGTGGTTCCCAGCCTCCTCATCAGGACCAGGATAGGGGCTGAGGTAGCTTTGTCTACACTGTTGACAAGCCCAGACGCGTGGAGCTTTGCTCATTAGGAATTGTCCCACTTTATAAATATTACAGTCCTTCATCCAACTCTACATCTTTAACCTCCTCTTGATGCTTAGCATGCTCTTGTCAGATCAGTCCTCAGGTCCTCTGCACCGGCACTGTGTAGCGGTGGTGTGCAAATTCTGTAGTTCTACCATGCATGAGCTTGCCCTGGAGGTTTTCCTAGCTTTTAGAACTGTGCTCTGCACATAGTAGGTATATTATAAACATTTTTGAAGGGTCAATTGATCTTGAGGAAAGAGATTCATGAGACACAAGTTTCCATTTATGATCCTGTATAATAGTTTTATGGAGAGCCACTTTCAGATAAACTCACTGTTTTTTTCTTTCTTTATTTTTTAGTCTTCTAAGTTTTATTTCAGTTACATAAGAAGTCTGAATTATTTATCAGCCTGTGATAGAACCACGAAGGTCATTATTTTAAAATCCTAGCTTGTTGGAACAGAAGGATGTCCTAGCATGCAGATGAAAAAACAAAGGCTTAGAATGGATGAATTCAAGGTTATACAGTGAATTATTGGTAGAACCAGGACAAAAAATAACAATGCACATTTCTTACACAAAAAGCACTGTCGTAGTTCATATACACATACATTATTTCATTTAACCTTCAACAAACCTACGAGGCTTAGGAAGATTAACTTGCCATACATAGTTTGTAAAAACAAACAAACAAAAAAAGATAAAAGGAATTAAGTTCAGGCCTTCCTGAGTCCAGAGCCCTGGGCTTTAGGGACTCAACTTTCCTGACTGTTCCTCATACCTTGAATTATTTATAATAGGGTCACAGTTTATTCCTACATCTTCTGGAATTACTCTTTAACTTATACATCTTGTTGGTACAGAATTACTGTCTTACTGTGTTATTAAAATAAATGTAATTTCTAGCCAGTAGAATTGATTTCTTTCACCACTTTAAAACATAAATTGCAGAAGTATTTGTCTCAGGTAACAAATAGAGTGACTTTTATAACCCTCTATGATCAGAGCTTTGTTATGCCTGTTTTCAGTTGTTTGTTTTGTACTTTACATTGTACAGAATGCTTTCATATGTATTATTCTGTTGGATCGTTGTAACAACTCTCAGAAGCAAGTGTTATTCTCACTATTGTCCAGATAATAACACTGAAGTCTGTAGAGCTTCACTGTCCAAGGTCACAGTGCCCACTTTCCATCCTTCCCTATAAGGCCTGTTTCTGCACTGGCTCTTGATATAGGTGTGCCCAGGGGGGAAAGCAGGTGCACATCTAGGTATGCAAAGTAGGATGTGCATGACTGGAATATGTATCTTGGTGCCTCAGTTCACCTTGATACTGACAGAAGAGATGCAATACTCTTTCCAAGCCCGTTGGAAACACCATTGCACAGCAATCCTCAAAGGGGACTGGGTAGGTGGATGCATGAGTCAGGCCAGGCTGTCATAGCAAAATACCACAGCCTGGGTGGCTTAAACAACAGCAATTCATTTTCTTATAGTTCTGGAGGCTGGAAGCCTAAAACCAAGGTGTTGGTAGGTTTGGTTTCTCCTGAGCCTCTCTCCTTGGCTTACAAATGGCTGCATTCTCACTGTCCTCCCTCACATGCCTTTTCTCTGTGTGTGCATGTTCCTGGTGTCTCTTCTTCATATAAGGACACCAGTCCCATCCTTATGACCCATTTAACCTTAAGGGCCTATTTCCAAATAGAGTTACATCAGGGGTTAGAGCTTTAACATATGCACTTTGGGAGGACACGCAGTTAAAAGGCATCATGTTCAGAGAGAGAGACCTTCCTTCTTGATGCCTGTTTAAACATCTACAGCTGCCAGATTTATGGGCTTGGATAAGTTGTTTTTGAAGCTACTAAGTTACATTGTATTTCCTCCCTAAATATTGTGCTTAAAGGCAAACTATTTACAAATTGAAATGAGGAAAACAAGAATAAAGAAAGGTTGCCATAAACCTTCACATAAAAGGCGGGGGGGGGGGAAGACTGGAGAAATGGAAATAAGTAAACTAATAATTCTCTCAGAGCTGGGAAAAATCAATTGTTACCACATCATCCCTGACAGTGATCTAGTTGAGATCAATTCGGTTAAAGTTAATAACTCCTGCATGAGTTCCGCTGTAGCATATTGTCAATTTTATTACCAGTACCATGAGCTATGGGTGCCAGCTCCCAAAATGAATACAAATGAATGCTGGGATTTCAACCATTACAAGAGTATCTGTTAAAAAAAATAATTCTTGCATTTTTTGTGGGGTTTGTTTTTTTTAAAACTGTCTGAGACAGCAGTCAGCTTAGCAGCAAGTCGAATCACTCCAAGGAAGCGGCTTATTAGAGTCCACACCAGATGTACTGCTCGCCCCAGAGGTTTGATAAGCAGCACCAAGAGGAGGCTGTGCCAGGACTGTCTGCCTTTGATGAAAGGCTCTAGCGTTCTGTCACTGCCTTCTTGCTATTTTGTTTTTGTAATCTACCGAGGACTTGTTTTAAGCGGCAGAACTTTTGCAAAGCCTGTTTTGGCAGGTGTTTGAGTGGTGCTCTGTACCCAAAGTTCAAGGCTAGTGTTCCCGATCAGCCTCCTGCCCAGACACTGGGTTGGAAGCCGTGCCTCTCCCTATTGTGACGCAAAACCTAGCTTGAGCTCTACCACAGACAGCTTCATTTTTAATCTGGATGAGTTCTCTAATTTTTTGCATGTACATATGTCTTATTTCCCAAGAGCTCAAAGTGTGTTCCTTCCATTGCCTGAAATAGAGCGACCTGGGGCACTGGTTAAAAAGGAAGATCCTGATTCCCAAGATTCAAAAGGAGTTGGAATGGCTGAAGCTGGGGCAAGGAAACTGACTTTATAAATAACTAGCATTCCAGAAGATTCTAATGCATGCCAAAGCTCAAGAATCACTCTTTGCTATTACTTCTGTAGGTCCTATAACACCTGTAGTGTGGAGAAAGAAAGAGAACTCAATTTTGTTCATTTCTTACCACAGTATGGACCATTAGTTGCTTAACAAAATCAACACTCTCTTCTTGGGAAACAGCTAAACTATATTTCCCAGCCTCCTTTGTGGTTACATGTGGGCCTGTGATTGAATTCTAATCAATGGAAGGTGGCCCTATGATTGCTAGATAAAATACCGGATGCCCCGTTATAGTTGAATTTTAGATAAATAACATAATTTTTTTAAAAAGCTTTTTTTTTTTTCAATTGGGGAACAGTTTGTTTTTTCCAGGACCCATCAGCTCCAAGTCAAGTAGCTGCCCCAATCCAGATGTGGAGGGCACAACTCAGTGGCTCATGTGGGGATCGAACCCACAAACTTGGTGTTATGAGCACTGCGCTCTAATCAACTGAGCTAACCAGCCACTCCAATAACATGATTTTTAGAATAAATATGTCCCAAATATCACATGGAACATACTACTTATAAAAAATTGTGTTATTTACCTAAAATTCAAATATAATGGATAAAATGCAGGATGCCAATCCTGTGTTTTCATTTGTTAAATCTGGCAGTCTTAAATATGAGTGAAAACAACAGGATGCACTCCCGCCCACAGCTCACAGAAGCCCACGGCTCACAGAAACCCCCGGAATGTGCTGCTCTGTGTCCCTCCGCATTTGAGCTGGATGGATACAGAAGATACCTGGGCTGACTGTGTAAGCCATGTATTGAAGATGGCAGGACCACTATCAGCCTGGGTTCCTGAGTGACTGCCTAAAGGGGAGCCACCTGTTAACTCGTTCACCATCTCTGTCCTATTATGTAAATGAGAAAGAAACATCTATTGTGTCTGAGTTATGATAAGCGTTGGGCTCTATTTTCTTCAGCAGTTAGCCTGCCCAGCTAACGCGTTTAATAAATACAACAGGAACCACATATATGAAGTAGCAATTAATCCTCCCTACAACTGCCTCAAACTGCTGTTTGCCCTACTTTACTCTTGGGGTCAGAGAGGCTCAGAGCTGTCAAGCAACTCACTAAGTACTTGATTACTGATGTATTCTAAATATAATAATTACCAAACTGGTTACTTTTAGATGCTATTTGTGGTCATTTGTGAATTTTAATGATAAATAAATTCTCCTTATAATCTGGAAGTCTTCATAATTTAGTGAGCTTCACTTTAACACTTGGTTTTTAAATTAATTCATTGATTTGATGGAGGTGGGGCATCCAAAAGGTTCAAAAAGGAACACACTGAATACTCAGGCTCACTGTTATCTCTATTCCCCAGCTCACCAATTCCCTATCTGGGAAGCAACACCATTTCTGTGTGTGAGTGTGCGCCTTTTCTACACATACGCATACACACACACACACACTTCTATTTTAAACCAAATGATAGCATACCATTGTGGAAATAAATGAAGACCACCCATATAAGGAAAAAGGACACTGTTTATTCAGAGCTTGCTATGGAAAGAGAGTCAGCCATCATCTTTATGTTGGACAGGCTCAAAGGCAGGCAGGAGAGTGGGAAAGCTTTATGGTGAAGAAAGGAAGTCTCCAGATGTGCCCTGATTGGCATCCTATGGAACTGGTTTGGCCTGCTCCAGTTGATCCTGAGTTGGAAGTTGGGACAAAAGGTAGGGAGGCTGGCAGTCACTGACCAAGTTGTGACCCTTCTGAGCCAATTACTTACAGAGGTTGTGATTTGGCTTCCCGGGCTGGTTGCTGCAGGGGTTATAGGTCAGAGTTTCATTGTCATATATGATTTGACCATTGTCTGTATATTCAGTCTGTCACTACATAAGGTTTCTGCATGTTGATTTTTTTTCTATTTCTATTAGGCTATAGTAATAATGACTTTTGTTGTATAGTTCTAAGAATTTTAATGTAAGTGTACACTCGTGTAACTGTTATCTTGGTCAGGATACGAAACAGCTCTTGCACCCCCAAAGTGCTCCTTCTTGCTAGGATAAACAAGGCATCCCTGACTTTTCTACAATACCTACCTACCAAATCTGTTACACCATACAATTCCATTATTAATTCATTTCAATTTAACAAACATTGAACACCTCCTTGTCTACTACAGAGTTGCAATAAATAGAAAAAAGATGTGACTAAATAGTACCAAATAGGGACATAAATAATGAGTTGTGATTCCAGAAGCCTGGGAGGGGGTGAGGCTCTCATGGTCACCATGGAGGCGTGAGGAGGGATGAACAGATGTAATTTAAAGACGATCAAGCGCCTCCAGATATACATTTCATTGCATGAGCATCAATAGGTCTGTGAAAATCTGTTGATTGTGAATTCATTTTGCAGTTATATCAACTATTCTGGGTCATCCTTTTTGCTAAATGACAGGGTATGGAAATTAAGGTCACATTTTTACCCCCTGGGATTTACATTAGTAGGGAAGCCTGCCAATCAAACAAAATAAAAAAACAAACCAACAGTGTACTCAATGCTATGACAGACATATGAAAACAGTGCAGCTAATCCAAAATATAGGGCAAGAGGTGTCAGGGAAGGATTCACATCTAAATTGAATCCTGAAGTATGCATATAAGTAGAATTTAGTCAAAGCAGCAAGCAAGTGATATGCATTGAAGGATATGCAGAGGTCAGATAAGAAAGTGTGATGTATTCAGTGCAAAGTATGGAGTGAACCAGGGCTATCAAGAAATGCCTTGTGTGTCATGCTAGTATTCTGGATTTTTTTCCCCCTGAAGGCCATGATGATTTCAAACAGAGAGTTAGCATGACCATTGTTGGGCTGGCTCTGATTCACTCAGGGAGAGTTAGGGACACCTTTCTCTGTGCCCTCACTAAATGTTCTATAAACCTCTTCTTTAGCAATTATCTTAACTGAATTCCCTTTGTTTGTAACTGAAAGGCAGAAAGGCACATAGGGATTACATCAGACAGATAAGGGTTCAAATGCCCATTCCAGCATTTATTTTCTTCTTTCCATTATTTATTTCCTAGTTTCCCTGGACAAGCCACTTCACATCTCTGAATATCAAGTTCTAATCTGTAGAATGGACTCATTCCCACATCATAAAGTCAGAGTGAATATTAAATGCCACGAGTAATGCAAAGTCCTTTTTACTTAGTAGGACTTCAATAAATAGTCACTAATAATGGTCTGCAATCTCATCTCTCCAGTTGACTGAATTCCAGAGAACAGTTATCTTTGCATGTTGGCAGCCCACATCTACCAAGTTTCTGTTGCAAAGGATGTGCTCAGTAAATATTTGTGGAATGACTGCATACATCAGATTCAGAGTTTAGAAAGGTCAATCTGGGCTTTGGAGAAAGATTGGAGGGATATAAGCTTGTAGGTTAGTTTACCCAGCAAAAATGTCATACTCCATTTTAAACAAACAGGATAATTTATGAGACTGAAGGAAGCAGGTTTAGTTATAAACAGCAATTAGTATTAAATACTAAAATAAAGTCTCCCTTGGCATTATAACTCAACATGGTCTTTTGTTATAAAGCATTTAAAACGATTGCTAGTAGCATAATGATAAAAGGAAATATTTTTTGGGAACTTATTATGTGTCAAGCACTATGCTTAGTTTTTTATTTGGATTGCTTCATTAATTCTCACCACAACCCTAAGAAGTAAGTAATCTTTCCTGCCTTTTACAGATGAGGGAACTGAGGTTTAGAGACACAGAATAACCTGCCCAAGTTAACCCAATTCATATACATGAACTGATGTGATCCAAATGACATCCTAGGTGTAGGTAAAAGAATAGTGTGATGGTTAATTTTATATGTCAACTTGGGTAAGCTATGTGGTCCAGATGTTTGGTCAAAAACCCATCTAGATTTTGCTGTGAATGTGTTTTTTAGATATGATTAACATTTAACTCAGTAGATTTAGAATAAATTATGTTACCCTTTATAATGTGGTTGGGCCTCGTCCAATCAGTTGAAGGCCTTAAGAGAAAAATACTGAGATTCCCAAGGAAGAAGGGATTCTGCTTCCAGACTGCTTTCAGACTTGAACTGCAACATCAGCTCTTCCCTGGGCCTCTAGCCTGCCCTGCAGATTTCAGACATGCCAGACCCCACAATCACATGAGCCAATTTCTTAAAATAAATCTCTCTATATATATCATGTATACATTATAATATATAATAGGCTATGCAAATATTTGTGTATATACACATATATGTCTATATATACTATATATTATACACACATATCACATACACTTATCTTATTGGTTTTTTTCTTCCTCTGGAGATCTTGGACTAATACAGGTATTATTATTCCATTTTACAGATGAGGAAACTGCAGCTTCAGGTCCCACAGCTAATAAAGCTTGGAACTTATAACTCAAAAGTATTTCTTTCTGAATTCAGATCTGAAACATGCCAGACCTGATTTCTGTATGATGCTCCCTTCCCTCTCCCACTTATTTTTGGAAGAGAAGGAAAGGAGATGCTAATAAAGAAACATTAATAGAAAAGGGGAAGGAATCATGAGGAGAAAGAGGGCAGGAAGTATAGATAGCTGCAAAGCAAGCAGCCTTAATCTCCTAAAGATATCAATTCATCTTCCTGGCCTCTAGAATGGCTATCATTTAGCATGTTCATTCCCATAGAGCCACATTATATGCTGATCAGTAGGTCCTCTTTAATCCTATCAGACATATCTCTTCCCAGCCCACAAACATTCTTGTTATTCTCCATCATGCAATCTTGCTTACTTCCTTTGCGGCACATATAATGATCTCGCATTATGTTATCTAAATTACTGGGTTTACTTGCTTATTGCCTTCCTCCTCACCTGTAATGCACATTCCATGAAGGCAGATATTTCCTATGTTCACTTACTGCTTTTCTTTTTTTTTTTTTTAAAGATTTTTATTGGGGACTTGGGGGGATGGGAACAGTGCTGGGGAATTGGGGGAAGGGGAACAGACAAGTTGCTGTCGT
>NW_017731429.1:548631-561604 GCF_001890085.2 Hipposideros armiger | reverse complement strand
GGCCCCACTTACTGCTTTTCTTAATGTTTTCTATTTGCACTTACTGCTTATCTTTTAGTATCAAGCACATAGTAGAAGCTGAATGAATGAATGAATGAATGAATGAATGCATGCATGCATGCCACGTTTATCCTCACCTTCCTGTCTTTACTCCTGTTCTCTTCATTGCCTTCTTAATAGTATCCGTCCCTCAAATTCCAATCTAAGCTCCCATATTTGCCAAAGCCTTCCCTGATCATGTGTCCCAGCCACACCTGCCTTCTTGCAGGGCCTAAAGCATACATTGCTCTTCTGTGCTTCTCAATGATCCCTTTGCCTGGAATGCTCTTTAACTTTCCTCCTCCCTTTGCTCAATCAAATCAGCTTGAACATCCCTTCTTCAGGAAGCCTTTCCTGATGGACAATATTAAGTTGATTGCCTGTTATATATTGTTGTACAGTAGGTCCTTGAATAATGCTGTTTCATTTAATGTTGTTCATTATAACATTGATTAAGAAAAAAAATCGATTCTTGGAGGGGGCCACTGTCTGTGTGGAGCTTGCATGCTCTCCCCATGTCTGAGTGGGTTTTCTCCAGGTATTCTGGTTTCCTTCCGCATCCCAAAGATGCTCACGGCAGGGGGAGGGGGGGTGAACTGCCATGTTTACATTGTCCTTGTCAGAGTGAGTGTGGGTGTGGGTGTGAGTGTGCCCTGTGATGGAAGGGCGGCCTGTCCAGGGTGGGTTCCTGCGGGGACAGGCTCTGGCCACTCTCAACCCTGAACTGGAATCAGTGGGTTGGAAAGTCATTATCTTACTTGGTTTTATTAATCTTTCTTGAACGTATGTATAGCTCACATTTATTTCAATGTCTAATATTAGAGGAGTTTGGGGTCTTCATTAAGAAGTTCAGTGATGTTTCTGTGATCAGAACTATGTTGGAGGAACTTAACTCTTGTTTACATCTACTAGCCTAGGGGAAAATGGGATTCATACATGTTTCACTTAAAGCCGTGGTTTCCAAGAACCTATTGAAGACGCTAAGTGAAGACTTATGCAGTTACCTTATTACCCTCTTTCTATGTCTTTATGATTGTTTCCTTTGTAATGGTCAATACATTTAAAATAACTTCCTATTTATCATTTTTAAAGCAGCTTAGTCAGTGTACACCTCACCCACTCTATTTTAAATAATATAGGAGCAGCCCTGTTTCTCTTCCTTTTTTTGCTGCTATATCTACAGTAATATACTCTTTGTGTCTACAATAGAAATTATGTTTAAGAAATATCTACTGGTTGACTAACTGGAGAGTGCTCAATGATTTGTCAATTTGCAGAACCATAAGAACAACTATGTGCTCAGGGATGGAATATAAAAATAGCTATAAATTTTTAGGTGGTTACTATGTGCCAGGCACTCTTCTACATACTTTCCATGTCCTAACTCATGTAATTCTCCCAAAACTCTAAGAAGCAGGTAAGATTGGTATCATCCGCATTTCACAGATGAGGAAACTGAGGGACAGAGAGGTTATGAAGCTTGCCAAAGGTTGCAGAGTCAGGATTCCAAGCCAGGCAATTTGGCCCGGAACTTAACCTTAACCCAATGCTCTAGTGCTTATAATGTTATTGGGTGGCAGCCAAGAGTTTAAGGAGATAATTGACAGCCTGAATTTTATTATTTTAGTTCATCCGTTATTAGTCATTTATTCATTCAAGAAATATTTGTTGAATGCCAGGTTCTGTGTTAGGCCCTGGAGAGAGAATGGTAAACCAGGCAACATGGCCCCTGCCTTCACCAGGAAACTTGAGTACGGCGTTGTGGCTCTCCAAGTTGACTCCCATCAGAACCACTTAGGATGCTCTCATTGACTGCACTTAATTAGCTGGCCTAGGACCTGAGTCTTTCTATTTTTTTAAATTCTGCAGTTGATTCTAACATTCAGCCAGGGCTGAGAACCACCTCCTTAGTGCTTGGTGCCAAACCAATTCAATATCACAATCGCCCGATAAAGTTATTTAAATCCAGTGTCCTGACCCAGGTTCTTACATCTTCCCACCTACTCTGGCTTAATGACTCAGAGTCTTTGAGAGTAGAACCCAGGAATCTGTGTTTTAAAAAGTTCCCTTTGTGATTCTGGTGCAGTTGGCTAGCAGACCCGCATTTTAGGGTCATCAGCACAGTTGCCAATAGTAAGACTTAACAGATGTTAAGAAGAAAGAGTTTACAGAGGGCTGTGATAGTCTGAGCTGCATTGATAAAATGTATTTTTTGAAGTGGTGTTGAAGGGAGGATAGGAGTTAGGTATGTGAAAAGGGATAGAGGCTTTCAGTCATGGCATGTATCATGCTTTATTATATAGTATTTTTGCTTTAAACAAGTTTCTTCTATAGCCTTTCTACTTAAAATCTGGTCTGGGTGTATGTAAGACATGTAGCATCTTGGGTTCCACCCCAGAACCTGCATTTTTAACAAGATCTTCAGGTGAATCATCTGTTTCTTAAAGTTTGAAAATCATAGTTCTCTTTGTCAGCCTTAGCCCCTCCCACTCACCCAAAATACTGTGAGGTCCTTGAGGGACTAGGGCATGCCTTATTAGATTAAGATCTATAGAAATAGTTTAGGCACACACTAAATTCCCTTTACAACCCTGAGCAGTACATTATTGTTATACCCATTTTTCAGAAATGTCAACTGAGGGTTAGGGAAGTTACATGTTACTTGTTCCTTAAAGTCTAGCACTCTTTCTACTATAAAACCAGGATTTCTTTTATGCTTCAGTCTTCTCCCCAACATCTGAAACCATGATAAACATAAGATTTCAGGTTCAGAAAATTCCTGAAGAATCATAGATTCTTATAATAAGTGGGAAGTGACTTTAGAAGTAATATTGCCCAACTCTGTCACTTAAAGTTGAAGAAATTGTGGACCAGAAGCTTAAGGACACTGCTCAAGGTCAACAGAGCAGTTTGTGAATGATACAATGAAAGTAGCAACCAGGTCTCCTGCTCTGGGTCTGGGACTCATTCCTCTACACCCTGTGCCTACATTCTCATCATGCTTATTGCTGCTAATGCCTTGCTTTGCCTGTTACAAGATAGCTTCTTAAAAAGCCTAATTGTTAAGCTCATTCTAAGACAGAGCCAAATAAGCACTTTGGGTGGAAAACAGTTTTCAAATGACCCTGGGTGAAAAATTACCTACAGTGAGCTGACCTTATAGAGTCGCTATATGGTTTCCATTGATCCCGCAGATGCAAGAGGACCGGGCCACCCTTGATAAGTGTGTCCGACTCTGAGCCCCCAGCACAGCCAAGCTGTTTGATGAGCTCAGCCACCTGGATTCTTGCTGGCGTCTTCATTTCCCATCAGAATGTCTTCCAGCCCTGAGCAAATGGTGAGTTTTTGCCTCTTCCTAGAATGTAAAATATTGTGATAATAACTGTGTTGTTGTTGTTTTTTAAGGGAAGATACAGTACTGTCAGTTGTGTTCACCTTTGATTAACCTGACCTGTCATTAACATCACATATGCATTGCGGTGGGGGGGTAGAGGGGGAGAGGGTGGGGAAGGGCAGTAATTGCCTGAAATAACAAAGGCTGCTGTGGCTGGCTCTACAAATGCCAGTGTTAGACCAAGTTTTTAAAATCTTTCAAGAAGCTGCCCTCTAAATCAGAGCCTGATTCTGGCTTGTAAAATCTCTTTTATTCCATTTTTTCCCCCTTCATCCTCCTTGCTTTCCCTTAATGCATTTTTTAAAGCATGCAATCAACTTGAAAGGGCCAAGTGCTTAAAATCAAGATCGAAATGAAAGGTGTCACTTTCTCATTTACTTTGAACTTGTGAAATTCCCTGTGCCAGTCTCTTACTTTGGCTTGGTGTCCCTCCACAGCCAGCAAAACTATTCCTAGGTTTATAATAAGCAGTTTGACATCCCACTGCTTTCCTTTAACCCAAGATGGAAGTAATTAATATTCTAATTGGGTAGAAAGCAAAGGAGGATCTTTGAGATGAAGCAGGGAACAAAGTCATTGTCACCGATACCCAGGCATGATTTGTGTGCTAAAACTGTCACGTGCTTCAAATAACTGCTTGATGTCTTTGGTATTAGTCTTTTTAGAGTAAAACCCCATTATCCAAGAAAAAATTCTCCAATTCTGAGCTTGTGCATAAGACTGGGGGAGAGGTGTAGACTCTTACATGAATTACTGAACACCTAAAAACAGTGGAAACCAATGAGGGCATTGAAACCCTGAAGGTCTACCATATTGGTGGGTTTTCTACTCGATGGGGAGTCGGTGGGAGGAGAGAACTTTCTATTAGCTGGTGGCAAGTCTATAAAAGGTCAATATTGCCAAACAACAGATATGAAGGAAGAGAAAAATGGAGAGCAAAACAAAGAAAGAAGCAAAGCAATTGTGTAGAAGTGGGACGCGGGTGGCTGGTCTTAGGTATGCAGAAATACTGGCTGCTGTTGGCTCGAGTTTAGATGAATGCTCTGGGGCTCATGTGGTATGTGTCGCTCTGACCACACGCAATCCAACCAGCTTGGTTTTCTGGTTTCCTAGTCCACAAGAGATTCAAACCAACAACTTAGAAAGCATAAAAGAGGCTGCGAGAGGCAGGCACCTGACAGTAGCCAGAAAGGACATTGTTATCTCTGAAGGCAAAGAGAGGAAATCTGTGACATGTAGGCTGAGGAATCTGAAAAGCACAGATGTCAACAGCCAGCCAATGTTAAAAAGAAAGTCCAATAATTAAGATGTCTAATAAAGACTCAGAGTCTTCAGTTAATATTGAGTTATTTCCAGTATACTCTGTCTTCTTAGGCAGAAAAGAAAACATATTTTAAGAAATGCTTTAAAATGAAGTATACTTAATGGCAGCCCTTTTATTTATCTGGAACAGTCATTGCCATATAGTTTTCTTTCTGGCATTTTGTTTCTATCCTTAAATCATTTTTGGGTTCATAGTCTACACCAGGTCCTATGATACGAGCTGAGGATATGCTGATGAACAGAATACGACACTCATGTCCATGTCCTCATGTTGCCAACAGTTTAAACTTGAGGCCACAAAATGAATGTTTAATAAAAGTTTACGGAATAATGACTATTCCATTAACATACAGACAAAGTTGCCATGAAAGAGAGAAATTCCATGGGGGAGTCCTGGGATGAGAATGGGGAGGCAAAAGTGACACCACATTGTAATGGTGGGCCTTGTTAAAGGGCTGCTGTCTTTAGTTTGAAATGAAATGAAAGGAAAGACTGAAGGTTAACCTGATCAGATTGTCATCTTACAAAGATCACTTTGGCTGCCTTATAGAGGTTGAATTGGTGGAAAAGGGTGGTGGGCAAGTGGGTGTGGAGAGAGGCATTGTATAATTTTCAGCTGAGTGATGGCAGTAGTTTGTTTTAGCTCATGGGTGAGCCTGAGTGAGCTAGACAGATTCTCAGGACATTTTAGGTAAGATGAACAGTAGTGATTGACTTCCCTCGGGGAGTGAGGGAGAAAGGATCCTAAGGATGATTCCTGTGTTTCTGGCCTGTGCACGTGGGTGGTGGGACTTGTTCACAGAGACAGAGAGCTCTTAGAAGAGGACTAAGGGTGAGGACCTGAGATTGTTGGGTTTGTGGGAACTTAAGATACCTTTTTCAGCCCTCAGGCCTCATATCTGTTATCATCACTTCTGAAATCCTTTCTCTAAGTGCTCACCATCCCCCTCTTGGGGGAGACCTGCGGGTACCCTTACAGAGAGCACTGGGTGCCTCTGTTATCTACCTGTCCCATTCAGAATGTGGATCCTCTGGGGGAAGGCATGTGATGGCATTGTTTTCTTTTGTGCAGCCCCTTTGCGGCATGTAGTGGGGGCTTAACAATTATGTCTAGAATGTAGGATAAGGAATGAACAACTCCTGCTAAGCTCTGCTAGTGGAATTTCAGAGGTGAGGATCTGAGCCTCTGAGACACTGAGACCCTTCTCAGGGCACAGCGCTGGTACATTGGTATTCAAATTCAGGTCTCATTAGCTCTAACTGTCTTCATTCGAGTTCACAGGGGAGCCGTGTTAGTCAGGATCCAAACAGAAGAGCACATTTCAATTAGGGTTTTAGCAGAGACCATTTACAGAGATGTGGGTGGAGTATAGGAAAACACAAGGGTTCCTGCAATAAACTGGCAAGTGGCAGTAGTGCTGTTCCATCCCTTGCGTCTGAAAGGTGGTACAAAGTCTAGTAGAGATGGTCACCTTTGAAAGGAACCCTGAACTTTGGTGGTGGGGACAACAGGCCTGAGGTAACCCCCGAGTGGGGAAACCAGGGAGCCGCAACCTCATTTTTCTCTCTCCTTCTGCTTTCCTAGTGAATCCAACATTAAGCCAGAGAGACCCCCTGGTGTAGCCCAGGGGTCGGCAAACTACGGCTCACGAGCCACATGTGGTTCTTTGGGTATGTACATGTGGCTCTGAAGTAAAATTGAAAATGAAAATAAAACTATCATAGTTTCATTCATAAAATTTTTAAAGGATATCATTCACATAATGGTGATTATGTAAAAATCTATTTATGGCTCTCGAATAATTTTTTAATTGTTGTGAGGGACAGGATTGGCTTTTCCATCTCAAAAGTTTGCCAACCCCTGGTGTAGCCCATAAGCTGGCCTCCAGGGTGACGTGCAGGATGGAAAAGTGTGGGAAGGTAGACAGTGGCTCTGGAAGGCAAATGGAGGACTCTCTTCTAGCACTGAAAGTAACCTTTGAGCTTGGCATCAAGAGCTAAATATAATGTTTGCCTAAAGAGTCTAAACATGAAATAGACTTTAATAAACTTATACACAGTGCTTGAGAGTTTTGAAAAAGAATTCCTAGAAGAAAACCAGCAAACTGTTAGGCATATAGTACTGGAATCAGAAAAATGTTTTTTTTTTGGTCACTTGCTAACTGTGGACTTCAGTGTCTTATTGTTGCAAATGAAAATATGATTCTCCTACTTCACAGGTGTAGGGAAGGGACCAAAGTAGAAACTATATATGAAAATCCCTTCTAAGATGTAAAGCACTGTGTGAAATTCATTATTGTTAAAGGAGAAAAGACACTAGAAATGCTAGTGACTACCTGATTGTGCAAGCTAATCTGTGCCTCAGTTTCCTTATCAGTAACATAGGTGTGACAATCCCTACATCATAAATCTTCTTATGAGGATTCAATGTGATGATTCATATAACATCTTTAAAATGTAACTTTCAAAGGATTAAATGAGATGACATAGAAAATGGACTTCAACATGAAATGCTCACCCAATGAAAGATTATTATTTTACACCCATTTCTCATTCCCAACCCTGCAGTCACTAAGGTCCCTGAAGGTAACTGTGCTTGACCCACTTCTGTATTTCTCCTAGAATCCACAGTAAGACTCCTTCTACTCCATCATAGCTTTCCAGAGGGAAAGTGACCTCACTTGGCACTTACGCAGTGTTAGTGCCTAGAGGACATTTGGGTTGTACTTCCAAGCACTCTGGAAATTATGGAAATATTTTCTAGGGAACCTCTAGATAAGCCCAAACCTTCTGCTGTTCAAACCAACTAGGGCAGGACCATTAAGGTTTGGGGCATTTCTCTAAATACGGCCTTGTTTGTACTAATGTGTAGTATTTTCTGTACTAATATGTTTGTAATAATATGTAATACATGTGGCCGTGTTACATGGTTAGGGGCATGGTGGTAATTCTCAATGCTTAGTAGAGAAGAAGATAAAAGAGGGGTTTGGGGTAAGGAGGAGAGAGAGCACATGGATTTTCTCACTGAGATTGAAAATAGCAAGTAAAATCATTAAGTAATAAATTACTAAGAAGTGGTACTTAGACCAGAACATGGAGTAGGATTAGTGAGTGAAGAATTCACCTCAGGCCCAAAAATGTAAGGCAGCTGCCAAAAAACTCAATAATCAATATAAAATTTCAGTGCACTGTTTAAAAAAAAAATCAACAAACTACAGCCCAGTGCTGGCTCCTGATTTTATAAATAAAGTTGTAATGGAAACAGAGCTGGGATTTAGAAGAGGCACCTAAGACAAGGTTGTGAAGTACGACATCAGGATCTCTGTTTAAAATTCAGGTATTGTGTCCATTATAAGCTTTTTTGTATTAATTTTCATTTTAAAAATATTTTTTAAAATAAATATTAACTGCAGGTGTAAACTTTGTAATGTACTCACAAGCATGTTGTTTCTATTGAATTTTACTGAAGAAAGGCCACATGCTGTTAAGGAGTATCTTATGATATGTGTAGGGAAAAGCCACTATCATTATTTGTTGTTTTAGCGTTGATTTCATTGCACTTGGTAATTCCCTGCAAGACATTTTGACAATGCTTGAGAAATCCATCCCTTTGATTCTATAGCTTAGTGGTAATCTGAAAATCCAACCTCAGTATTGTAGGTAATGGTAGTTGTGCTGTTTTCTGTGTTCACTTCAGTTTAGCATGCTTGTTTAAATTATGGAAATTATTTTATATTCTACAAAACTGCTTTTACAGGATTCTAACCATGTTTCAAAATAGAAGGAAGTTCTAAGACATGTCTATGTCAGTGGATGTGGGAACATGATTTCTTGGCACTACTATAAATGTCATTTCAAATGCCATTGTAACTGCTAAAACATTGTAGGTTTAATTGTAAGTTAACCCACAGAAGCATACAATTGAATTACATTTAAAATTGAAATAGGGTATGTATTTCTGTTAATTTCAGAAAACGGTTGTGTATGTATGATATTTAGTCAACTTTTGAGTTCTGATTCTATCTAGGCCTCTCAACTTCTCTGCCATTTTAGACTCTGATAAACTTAGTAAATTTTAACTTTACATAGACTCGGTTACTGAGTTTTATCTCGGTAACTGAGATTTTTTGTTGCCCCTTGCATGTGTGTCCGTGGAGAGTGCCTCACTTCCCTTCCCTTTGTCCTGGCCCTAACAGAACTACCCTTTTGGGGAGCATATTTTACATGCCAGGAATTCAACATGTACTACCTTGTTTAGTCCTCTCAATATCCCTGTGAGGTAGCTATTATTATCTTCATTCTTTACGTGAGAAAACCAGCTACTAGAGAAGAGTCACTTGCTAAAACGGCATGTCTGATTCCAAAGCTCCTTCTTCTACTCCAAAGGCATGACAAACTCGAACTGTTTTTCGTATGCCTAAGCCACCCATCCCAGAGCTGGGCTCTCTGCATAGGTGGTTATCTATAACTGGTAGCTTCCAGTCTCTTTCCTGCCTGTCCCTGCCAGACAACACTACACGGGCCAGAGAAAAATTACATGCCTTGCACGGCTTCCGACTTTGTAGCAGCTCGAGGGAAAATAGCAGATCCTTTCAGCTGCAACATCCTGGCTGCCGGAGGACAAGGGAGGCAGCTGTTCCTGCAAGCATATCCTGTGCCCATTATCCAAATGGGTGTCAGCAGGCTCCTCACTGAAGCTGAACAAGCATGTTGGTTTCATGGTTTGAAACTAGATTCCACTCTAAGGAGGCTGATCTTAGAGTTGACCCTTGAACTATTTCAGAGTTCAGTGGTGCATGGCTACCTTCTTTAGGGCCCCAACAGCTAGAATATGGCTGAGGGATCTGCATTGCCTGGGGATATGCCAGACCTCTGACGTTGAGGATACTCAGAAAACCACAAATGGCTTCAAGTTTAAAATTTGACTCTTCCCTTAAAAAGCAAAGGCACTGGGAAAACAAAGTCTGGGAGACATCCTATGGCAAGAATCTAGGAGCAGTTCTAATTCTACTACTTCTGAGACTTGTGAGGATGGATTGTTAACAGTAATTGGTTTCAGAATCGTGTGTTACCTCATGAAACAGAGCAGTGTCATTGGCCTGAAAGAGGTAGGGGCACTTTTCTTTTATTTTCTGTTTCCTTTTGGCTCAGAGACCCAGGGCTTTATCAACCAGAGAATTATGTCCCCACCTGTTATGGACTGCATGTTTGTGTTCCTCTCCCACCCATCCCACAAATTCATACGTTGAAGTCTTAACGCCTAACATGATGATATTGGGAAAGGAGGCCTTTGGGAGGTGATTAGGTCATGAGAGTGGAACCCTCATGAATGGATTAGTGCCTTTATAAGAGCACTTGAGAAACAAGAGATTGTTCTCTCTCTCTCTCTCTCTCTCTCTCTCTCTCTCTCTCTCTCCTTGTCTCCCGCTCTCTCCCTCCCTCTCCCTCTCCCCCTCTCTCTCCCTCTCTCCCTCTCTCCACCCCCCTCTCCATCTCCCTTCCTCCCTCCCTCTCTGCTATGTGAGGATACAAAGAGAAGACAATCATCTGCAAACCAGGAGCAGGGCCTTCACCAGAAATGGGATCTGTTGGCACCTTGCTCCTGGACTTACCAACCACCTAAACTGTGAGAAACTTATGTTTGTTGTTGAAGTCACCCAGTCTATGGTATATTTGTTATAGCATCCTGAATTAGGTCATCACTCCTTTTCTAAATGGGTACTATTTTGAAGTAGTGCAAATATTGTCCCCTTCTGCTCACATCTTTTGACCATTATTTTTAGACTAATAAGACTCAGAAAATAAGGAGAGAAAGATGCTGGGATCAGTGCTTTACAAATATAAGTGTTCAGTAAATACTTGCTAAATGAATGAATAAATGATGAGATGTTGGCCCTGTGGTGAAGACTGTGGGTGGATGTTGAGGCTGGCAGAACGCTCATGGTAGCACACATTGAGTTATGAGTATAGAAGGAGTGTAGACATGATCCCATCTTAGTCCAGCAGAAGAACATTAGAATAAAGCAGGCCAGAAATGAGAGACAGTGCTTGGAGCTGTGTTCCTGATAATGTTATGAGAATTGGATATGAATGAAGCCAAGCCATTCTGTCAAAGGCAAATGTGAGCCTATATAGGAAAAACAAAAACAAAAACTCAAACAAGCAACAAACTAGCAAAATAAACACTTATAAAAAACAGGGAAAGAGGCAATGGACCTAATGACTCAGAGAAAGAGTGTATCTCTGTAAGTGACTAATTATGGAAATTCCCCCCAAATAATTGGAAAACTCTTAAAAAGATCTGAGAGGTCTGGTAAGATAAGACATCTCTGAAACAGGAGCAGAAAACTAGAAGAGAGAATCTGTTAAGATGCCCCATAAGATGAGGATGATTTGTAATGACATGACAGGGAGATGAAGAGGATGAGGAAGCAAACCACAAAAGCAAAATTAGGTAGTAAAATTAAAATGCACAGTGAAGGAGTGTGTATGTCTTAATGAAAGAAATAATAAGGATACAAGCAAAACTTAAGGAATTGCATAACATTATAGAGTCCAAGAGTTATTTCTTGCGGACAAAAATAATATTTCAAGTCAAACTTTTGACACTCTTAAAAAATAGAAACCCAAAGGAACAAAAGCTGGAATGAGAAAGTGTTTATAATAACAAAGACAGAGTTTAAATTTTGAAAAACACATTATATAAAACTCCATAACAATAAATTGGAAAATTGGTGACAGAATAATTCTGCCTAAGAAAAATGTCTTATCATATTGACTCAGAAACAAGTAAAAAATTTGGATAGATCAATAACCAAGGATTAAGTGGATAAGAATGATCAAAAATTACCCCCCCAAAAGGCTTAGATAGTTTAAAACTTTGAGGAAAGAAATGATTCTTTTGTAATATACCTTTGTTTTGTAAACTATATAAAAGTTTAGAAAAATATGAAAAGATATTCATATTATTTTAGAAAGGTAACATGTTTATTCACAAGTCTGACAAACATAGCCAATGCAGATAAATAAATAAATAAATAAATAAAGGATTTAAATAAAAACTAGCAGATTGAACTTGGAAGCATGTTTAGCAAGTCATCTGTCTGTAGCATTTATCACAAGAATACAAGATGATTTAACAGCAGGGCATTTGTAAGTAAATTTTTCACATTGACAGTTGATAAAACAAAGTATGTGATAATCTCAAATTAAGAGATGGCATCGATAAAAATTAATATCCAAAACTTTTTTTAAAAAGAGGATGATGTCAGGAAACTTGTTATCAACAATAAAAAAATACCTACCTTAAACCAACAACAGGTATCATCCTTGGACTGAGCGATTTATTAAACAAATCTTTATGTGCCAGGAAATTTTTTAGCCACTGGGGATACACCAGTGAAAGAAACAGACGAAAACTCTGCCCTCCTGGAACTTAAATTGGAATGAAGTGATGTTTAATACAAAAGACAAATAAGTTATTTATATATATATATATAAATGCTAAGAGGGAAAGTAAAGGATGAAAGGGGAATAAGGAAAGTCGCGAGTGGGAGGTACTACAAATTTAGATTTGGTGGCCACGGAAAGCCCCATTGAAAGGTGACATTGGAGTAAAAACCTGATGGAGCTGAGCAATCTGGGGTTAAAACAGTGTGAAATGAGATCAGAAATCAGGATGTAAAGAGGGTGGCAGGGAGATGGTAGTAAGAGGACAAATCATGGATGGACTTGTAGGCCATGGATATGATTTTTCACTCCTAATTCCAGTTCAATGGGCCATTGGAGGAGGCTGAGATAAGATCATTTGCCTGCTGTGTTGAGACTAGGCAAATAGGGATGTGGGCAGACACAGGGAAACTAGAAGGGACTTTTGCAAAAATCCAAGCAATCTATGATAGAGCCTGAGACCAGGGTGGTAGCAGTGGTGATGCTGAAAAGCCATTCAATTCTAGATTTATTTTCAAGACAAGACAAACAAGAATTTCTGAAGGATGAGGTGTAGGGTAGGGAAAGAGGAGTTGAGAATGATTCTAAACTTTGCACAACAGGAAGGGTGAAATTGCTGTTTCCTGAGACAGGGAAGGCTGTGGGTGGAGTTCCTTTAATGGAAATACCAGGAACTCCATTGTGGAAACATTAGTGTTGCTTTGTTTGTTAGACCTCAAATGGAGATGTTTGTGGAGTCAGTTGGCTAAACAGTCTGGAGTTCAGAGG
>NW_017731429.1:502380-545971 GCF_001890085.2 Hipposideros armiger | reverse complement strand
GTGTTACCTTGAACCAGTTGACTTGGGCAATTACTGGTACTTAGTGACAGTCCACTGCTATTTATTAAGCACCACCACTATGTGCCAAGTATTATTTATCACATACTTGTCCTAATTCATGCTACAAGAACCTGATAAGTTAGAAAGTTTTTAGGTGAGGAAAAGGAGTACATTAAATGGTCAAGGTCACATGCATGGTAAATTCTAGAGCTAACACTCTTCTTCTATAGTGCACTGCCCCTTGCATTTGCTTAGTCTGGGGATCACATTGGGCTGCCAGACACTCTGTGTCTATTAATCAGGGTGGAATATAGGTTAGGGGCCGATTTGAAGAAGTGTCTATGCACACTCCATTGTCATTCTGTTGCATTAAACTAGCTACTGTTAAGATACTCCACAGTGCTAAGCACTTAATATGGATTACTGCATTTTGTCTTAGTAATATAGTGCTACTACATTACATAGAGCCCAACAAACAGGCAGACAAACCCACAACCAACACTCCGAGGGAAATAAAATTTGATTCTTAATCATATCCATTAAGTGACAAAACCTATTGGGAAACAATTCTCTATGGATCTTTCATGTTTCTGTTCATTAGTTGCAGAGGCACTGATTACCTTTGTTCTGGACTATCTTTTCAAGGATGTTTGTCAGGGAGAAAGTTTTGGAAAATAGGGGTAGTGCCCACTCCCTCCACTGTCCTCCCACCCCCACCTCCCAGCCCTCGGTATACCCCAGCCCCTGGAGCAAAGGTCAGGCAGGCTTAATGTCTAGTATAGTAAACAAAGTAAGATAGTGTCTCTTGAAGCATAGAGCAGGCATTTTTATTGCCCATTATAAAAAATTTGGTCCTTCAAGCTCAGAGTCCCTCTCCTGTAACACAGCGCACTATATGTACAAGTGTTACCTGGCCCTCTGTGCATCACCCCATGGAAATTGGAGTTTGGAGAATGGGCAAAAATGGCTGCTACTGCTATTGCTGTGAATAATAAACTGTCCTTTGTCTCTAATCCAGGAGTCATGTTTTATATCAGCAAGCCCTGAAATTGTGGCAAGCTAACTTATCAGCTTGCAAGTAGGGTACAAATCTCAACCCTTTCATAGAACCTTGATTCAAGTTCTAGTCAGTCTGACTCCAAAACCCATATTCTTTACCATTGCACTCTCGTGCTAGAAGTTGTGTGTTTAGAGGTAAGTGATATAAGTGGAATAAAATTATCTTGCCTCCTTCCTCATTGGACCATCTTTTCATTCCAAGCGTTTCTGGGTGAGAATGGCAGTTTCTGCTTTCCTGTTCTCTTGCCATTTTTAAAAATTGTTTTGGACTGTGACAGTGAATCCCCTTTTAGTCACTAGGTGGAGTGTAGAGGAAGGCATCAGTGAATCTGCTGGCTCTGTGGGGATAAGATAGTAGAATTTATCTGGGGCCAGGACAGGAACAATAAGAAGCAACATGTCACCTTGTTGTCTGTCTTAATTGTCCTCACAACATAGGGGAAGGGATAGGTCTAAATTACACAATCATTGCCTTCTTATGCCCAGTGGTTTACAGTCTGCTGGCCCTTCTGAACTTGTCCTGTTAGCTGAATTTATCAACAGCACTCTCTATATGTGTAGTTCTTTACAGTTTAGAAATTGCAAAAAGATAAGTATTTGGTTGTCTATTTAATCATAGTAATCATTTTGAAAGATAGAAAAAGGTTCAGGGAGGTTAAGTGACTTTCCCCATGTCACACAGTTCCAAAATTAGAACTTGAATCCAGATCTACTGATTTCCTGCTCAGTGTCTTCTCTGCAAAAATCTCTCTTGTTGAATTTTTTCAATGAGGACGAGCCCCCTTTCCCTTTGTTAAGTTGTCCATGCTTTAACAACAAATGAGCCCTGAGGTAACCTCAAATGAGCAGCAATCAAGATAATTCCAGTCAAGAGGGGAGTGATTGAGATGTTGCCTCTACAGTCTTTCAAACTGAAGGGTAGTATGGAGGTGCAGCTTGGGAGATCAGGGAGCACACAGTAAACCCCCTGATATGGATTGACAGAGCTACAAATTAATGGAATCTCTCTGTAGAATAATGTATCTCATCTCTGCCTCCCACCTTCTTATTATCAGATAGGTGCATATTTTATTAGCAAGTTTATTCCTACCACATAGGAATGTGGTCAAGTAATTTACAGAGCAAAAAGTATCTCTAGATGTACCACTGTCTTGAGAAGTTTTCTTTTCTCTTGTTCCTGTTTAATGCCCTCGGAACTTTTATGGGGAAAGTGCTCTCTTAATGGTTGAGGGGACTAAAATGATGACTAACAAGTAATCCCCCACCTTGAGTATTGTGCATTCCAAATGTGATTTCAGATATATGCAAAATCAGCTCCAACTCGAAAAAGAATGGAATAGTTCTGTTATGGAGAAAGAAGGAAAGCACTATATCTGAGCAAAGAGATGTTAAATGATGTCCAGTTAGTGTTATTGGTATCAAGTTGATTAAGCAGATGCATTTGGACTGACTGAGTATTCCTGGATGAGTAGAATTTTGGTAGGGAAAGAGAGGAGACCATTCCTGGCAGAAGGAACAGCATGGATATAGGGATGGAGAATAAAAGTGAATGTTATATTTGAGGAAAAGGCAGGATTATAGGGCTCAGGGAAAAATGATGAGCAGTGAAGATGTGGAAGTAGGACAGGATTAGAGTGAAGAGCTCTGAATGTCATATAATGACTCTGTGACTGTGCATGGATTTGTTGGCTATGAGGAGTCATAGATGTTTTCTAGGGAACAGTGTGGCATAATTCATGCCCTTTATGTCATAGCGTTCCCTCAACACTGTGACACTATTGATTCTATGTATTGGCCTCATTTTGCAGAAGCAGAAATGGAAACTTAGAAAACATCAGGTCATAATACTGGTGACAGAGCAAAGCCTCCAGCCCAAGTTTTTTTCTTACATCGCAGCCATCCAACATGGAAAATGACTACCTTACTAATACTTCCCATTACCACTAAGGAGTTAAAAACACAGAATGCTGAAGGTCAATGGCCTGGTATAATTGCAGTAGGAATAATTGGCAGTATATCCTCATTTTCTAATTCCGGAAGTCTCAGATTTTAGGATGCATACCAATGACTTGGGATTCTGATTCAGTAGGTTTGGGAAAGCACCTGAGATGCTGACTATCTAATGAGCTTCCCGGTGGTCCTGATGCCTTTGATCCTTTAACCAAATTTTGCATAGCAAGGCTCCTTAACCTGCCTCTTGCCCCCAGCCCTATGTGGAAGACACACATGCACTTCAAATGTATATCATACCTGCCCCCAAATGCACTCAATCACATTTTCCCTTTGTGTGTTATTCCACCTGGGTTGTGTCTCTGAATTGTGAAGGAGGATTGCAATTGAATATGCAACAGCACCTTCCAGTATCTGACCCATTCTAGGGGCCCAAAAAGGTTGGCTAACTCTGTTCTTATTGATGATCACTTTTTCCTCTCTAATCTCTACAGCCCACTCTCTTCTCTGACTCCTCCTAAAATAAAATGTGAATTAAGTATTTTTGCAACAAAACTGGTGAAAAATTAAGGCTTTCTTGAAAGAAAGTTAACATTTAGGGAACTTGATGAATTACCATTTCTAAGCTAAGCTCATTGGTGACTTGGAAGTTCAGACATGAAGCTATGATGCTTTAGGCAGTTTCTGCCTTGGAAGATCTGAGCCCTGCTCAAAGCACCCCCCGCAGCCCCTACAGGTTCTCCCCTCCCTGTCTCATCTGTAGGAATTCTGATGAGCAGAATTCTCAGCTGACAGTGCCAACAGCATCTTATCTCTGAGCCTTATTTGTTCTTTACCATTAGCTTCCACTTCCTTTCCATTCCCATCACTCCTCTTCCTTCTCTCCATTCTTTGAGGCTTGTCTCAGTTTTTTTCTTTGATCTCTTGTTTCCCTTACTTCTTTCTACTGCCTTTTTGTGAGTTGTCATGGGGATTGGTGTTAGGGGAGACATGAGTCATGAGGCTCTAGGCAGACCGAGTCTGTATTCACAGACCCATGGAATGTTTTTTGCACTTGGAGATAACTGAGTGATGCGCGATCAATTCCCCATGAGAGAAAGAACAAAAAATCCCCGAGACTCAGAGGCAGACAGTGACTTTTCCAGAGCTCCAAATCTCCTGACCCTATTAGATACACGAGCCTTTCCATACAGAGGCCTTTTTATTCAGTGATACGGAGAGGGAAAGAACTGACAGCCACCAGGCACTGCCCTAGGTCATTTACATTTATAACTCATTTAAGCCTCACAAGAGCTGTATAAGAAGTGCAAATTACTGTCCTTGTGTTATAGATGAAGAAAATAAGTTTCGGAGAGGGTAAGCAAATTTCAAAACCCAGCTGAGCAAATCAGTAAGTAGCAGAACCAAAATGAAAACTCAGGGCTCGGTAAGAGCAAATCCTTGGAAATGGTAAAGATTAGAGTGGGAATTAATGAAGGACAAAATGAACAAATAGTAGAAAATAGCAACAGAAGTAAATGTTGGTCCATTAAAAAATCAATAGCACTGTTAAGCTCCATGCTAGATGAATCATGAAAAAATAGAGAAAACACAAATTACCAACATCTAAAGTGAAAGTGTAGGCATAGTAAGGGACTAGCATAAATAAAATGCCCATAAACTGGATAAATTAGATTAAATTGAGAAACCCCTTGAGAGACACAAATTACCAAAACTGATACAAAGATAAAATTTTATATTGTATTTATTATTAACTAAATAAATTTTAGAATTAACAAATTTTCCACTAAGAAAATTCTAGGGTCAGACTGTTTCACTGGCGAATTCTATCCAACATATAAGAAAGAAATAATACTAATCTTATACAAACTCTTTTAGAAAATAATATGAGGCCTGCACTTGCCTGATACTAAACCCAGACAAAGATTAGAAAGACAGAAAACTACAGACCAATATATTTCATGAACAGAGATGCAAAATCCTTAAAAATATAGTACCAAATAAAATTTAGCAATATATCAAATGGATAATATAGCAGACACAAATGAAGTTTATTATCGGAATTCAGGCTTGGTTTAACAGTCAATATATTAACATTAAAAGAGAAAATAATTTTGATCATTTTACTGGGTGAAAAAAATTACTAAAAATATTCAATACCCAATTGTGATTAAAAATACAAAAACCACAACAAAAAGACCCTCTTAGCAGACTAGGAACTGAAGGAAACTTCCTTAACTAGATAAAATCATATATATAAAACCTATAGCTAACATATACTTAACGTGAAATATGTAAGACTTTGAAAATGTAAGGATGTTTACTCTTATTACTACAACTCAGCATTTTACTGGATACTAGCCAGTAGAGTAATTCATAGAAAATAAATAAACATAAAAAGTAGAATGGATAATAAAAATTCAGACACCATACTTGTTATGTTGAAATTCTAAGGAATTAAAAAAATAAGTACTAGAACTAATAAGTGAATTTATCAGACACAGCATACAAAATTAAAAAATAAAAATTAATTCTGTTGTACAAACTAGCAACAATTGGAATATGATATTAAATAAATAAAATAAAATTTTCTATAACATCAAAAATATGAACTATTTAATGAAAGATATGCAAGCACTCTAGAATTAAAACTGCTGACAACTACTGATTTCAAGACTTACTGTAAAATCACAGTAAACAGGGTTTATAAATATAAGACTCACACTTATGTGTTTAATTGATTTTGACAAAGTTGCCAAGGTAATTCAATTAGGGTAAAGATAGTGTTTTCAATGAATGGCACTGAAACAACTCAACTGGTTACTTATATGGATAAAAAAAATAAAAAAATAAAAAAGAACCTTGGCTTTTGCCTCATACAACACACATTTGTTCAAAATGGATTACAGACCTTAATGTGTATGTTGAAACTATGAAACTTTACAAAGAAAACATAGAACATCAGTATTACCTTGGAATAGGCAAGGATTTCTTGTCTAGTATTAAAAAAACATGAAAAGTAAAATAAAATAAAATAAAAAATTCTATTTTTAGATGCTTTAAGTAATGAAAAGACAAGTCACAGGCAGGTAGGTTATATTCATAATTCATATTATTAAAAAATAATTTGTCTTCAAAATTTATAAGTAATTCCTATAGCTCAATAGTAAATAATTATTCTTAAAACAAGAAAGTTACATGAAAGTCTTAAACAGATATCTCACATAGCAGTATTTTTAAAAGGCCAATAAACACATAATAAGTTGTTTAACATCAAGTGTCATTGGAGAAATGCAAAATAAAGCTACAATGAGAAACCAGTGCATACTTACTCTAATGGCCAAAATTAAAAAGACTGACCATATCAGATGTTAGTGGTGACAGCCAAGTAGCCAGAACTTTCATACATTGCTGGCTGAAATGTAAAATAATTCAGCTACTTTGGAAAAAGTTTGGCAATTTCTTATAAAGGTAAACCTAGACGTAACTTATGACCCCACAATTTCACACCTAGGTATTTACCCAAGAGAAATAAAAACATGTGAAACATGGTACGGCCCAAAAAAGGCCCTTGTATACACAAAAAGATTTGTATGTACATGTTGGAAATAGCTTTATTTGTAATAGCTGGAAAGAGCCAAGATGTGAATGGATAAACAAATTGTAGTGTGTTCATATAATGAAATACAATACTACCAGCAATTTCTGATAAACCAACAAAATGCGTGAATCTCAAAAATATGCTGACCAAGAGAAGCCAGACAAAAAAAGAGTACATATAATTCCATGTATGTGAAATTTCTGAGTAGGCAAAACCAATTTACGTTGCTAGAAATCAGCGTAGTGGTTGCTTCTCAGGAGGTTCAGTGACTTGCTTGCAGGATCACAGGGATCCTTCTGAGGTAGTGGAAACGTTCTAAGTCTTGATAGATGTGTGTTACAAGCACATATCTCTGTCAAATCCTTTCTACCCATACCGTTGGTACCTATGAATGTCACTGTATGTAATTTATACCTTAATAATAATTTGAATAATGTTATTGTCAGCTCAAGCATCTCTCTGGCTAGGCGGAGGACATCAAACCTCTGAGGAGAGCCCTTTATATGCTACAGGGATAAAACATGCAATAAGCTCACTGCTAAACAGATCTATTGCAACTACTACTTCTAAAGTTATGAGAAATGTGGAGAGAAGAAAAGAATCAAGGGAGTGAGACAAAATCAAACATGGAAAGAGGAAGAGAAGCAGATGGTAACTGTGATTGAGTAAGGGCAAGCATAGCGCTAGAGGAATTCAATTGTTTTGGATATGTGTTTATTTTCCTCTCTTTAGGGCCCAGGGTCCTTTCTATAGAAATAGGGTGCTGGGCCAGGTGAATCTCTACTCTCTCCCCTCTACCTCATGGTGAGGAAGGAAAGGGGGTGATTCATGGAGTGTCTCTTGCTCTACAGGCGTGGGACATCCTTTCCCCAGGTTTTGTTCATTGGTCAAAACATATTATCTAGAACGTTTATTCACTCCGTAGGTATCTATCTTGCTGCTGTAACATGCACAGTGCTAAGGATACAACAAAACCGAATCAGGCAAAATATTCTCATGGGGTTTACATTCTAGTACAAATGTAAAGACAACCATCAGTAAACAAGCTAATATAAACATACTATGTGCATGGTGATAACACTGCACAGAAAAGTTAACCAAACTGAGGAGGATAGAAACCGCTGGCCTGGGGGCAAGGAGCTTTTATATAAGGTGGTCAGAATGCCTGTTCTGAACATATTTCTGCAGAGAACAGACCTGAAGTAAATGAGAGAATGCATGACGTGGCATCGGGTGGGGAGGCAAGGGCACACCTGAGGTGGGAGCATGTCTGGTAGTTTGAGGAATACCAAGGAGATCCGTGTGGCTGGAGAAGAGTGAATGAGAGAAAGAACGGTAGGAGGTGAGGTCAGAGGAGTAGCTGGGCAGATCATGTAGGGTCTAGGCCATTGGAAGGACTTTGGCTTTAACAGAATGAAATGGGGAGCCTTTGTTTTGTTCCGTTTTTCACCAGATAAAATTTGACTTAGGTTTTAAATGGATAAGTCTGACCGCTGAGCGGGTAATATAATGGATTGTACAGAACAAGGACAGACTTCAGGGAGCCCAGTTAGGCGACTTCTGCTTCTCCAGGCAGGAGCTATTGATGGCTTGGGCAGGGTTGGTGCGTATGCATGTGCAGGATGTCCAGATATATTTATCTATGTGCAGGGTCATGGTTTAATGAGCTCCTTATCCACAATCGTTCAGCCTCCAGTGATTTCCCTTCTCAAAGCAATCCTTCTATCTCATGGCTCAGTCTTGCAAGGGACATTTTCATTGCAGACAGGCTCCTTGCTCGGCTGCTCCAGAGGGTCCACGATGCAATGGCCATGCACCTCACAAGGGCAATCCAGGGTCTGGGAGAGGCAGTCGTAGACTTCAGGGCACATGCATTCCCTAATCTAGTAATCCTCCCACTAGCCTGGGTTTCTGTTTTATTATGGGATGCATTCATATTGTTCAAATGGTTTTATTTTCTCCAAAATAAATCCGATGAGCTCTCTTTGTGATAGTTCAGCCCCATTTCTGCCAAAGGAGGATGGTTAGAGTGAGAGAAGTTAAAGTATCCACTAAAGATTGATTCTTCACCTGGAATGAAATAGATGATCAGCTCCTAAAAGAGAAATGTAACCTGAATATTAAGCAGCGTGAACTTGGTGATATCCAGAAACTGGCTTTATTTTGTCCTCATTGCTGTCTTAAACACACTCTGTCTGATCTTCTCAAAGCTCTTGACACCATCTGGAGAGCTTACGAAGTTTCTTGATCACATTCCACTATAAGAGTAGGTCCACTTTGATTATTAAGCCTCACTTTCAGTTATAAAGAAATCCTGTCTAGTTTAAGTAAAAACTTCAATCTCATACCCAGTTCAAATGTCCCTCTATTCCTGCACCCAACCCTTCCCATTCCAGCTCAGGCCTGCTCTGTGGCTGGGCGGTAGCAGTCTGCTGAAGAGCTCAGCAAAAGCCAATTGTTAACATCTCTTCCTACCTCCAAGTTCAGGGATATCATGTTGGTGGGTTAAAATCAGCCGTGGTGGGAACATTTGCCCCATGGAAATGCGGAACTGCTACAAATCGTGGTTTTCCACTCCAGGGGAGCCAGCTGCAGACCACTTTTCAGAGACATATAGTTGGGAAAAGAACATTTTTTTAACCCCCCCCCCCCACACACACACACCCTTTCCCCTCTTTCCTGTCTCTTTCTTGTCCTGAGTAAGTCAGGCGTTGAGACTTGGAAGATTAAGGGAGAAGGCACCATTGAACTGGTGCTGTTACAGTCTGGCTGTTGATGTTCTCTGAATGGCCTGACATCCATTGCTGCTTTTTAATGATAATCTGATGTTCAAGTACAAGGCTTTGATGAATTCATTTTCATTGCTGTTGTTATCCTAGGGGGTTGTGTTGGGGGAGGGTAGAAACTGGAATGCCCTTCTAACAGATAAGGGCTCTATCAGCACTGACAAGCTAGGCAAACATCCAGGGAGGCTGTCCGGAATACGAAAGGTGAATATGATAGATGACAAGCTCCTGAGCCTTTGCCAAACACTGCTGAGAGTCAGGGCAAGGTGAGTTCCCCAAGCCACCCATGTCTCTGCTCAGTCAATATCTGTCAGGGCCCAGCAAGAGGGAGAGAAATGCTGCAAGGCGGTCAGACTTCTCAAGGTTCCCTCAAATCTGCAGGCGGAGCCCATCGTGGCAGAGATGCCTTTTACAAGGACTCCTGAATGTCATGGGATGGACAGCAGGCAGATTTACGACAACTTTCTGATTCCACAGTGAGATTTAGTGGAAAGAAATGGGGAAAATGTCCAGGATATGTATTTCTCCCTGCAGCAGCTGCCTGGACTGGATAGGGGACTGGGTGAAGACAAGGAGACTCATGTCTGCTGTAAGGGTGTTTCTCAGAGTCACAGGGATTCTTAGAGGAGGGGCTTCTCATGGCCCAAGGGCACGGATCCTGTCAATGTCACACAGGAAAAAAAACGAGTCCTCTGCTACCTCCCTGCCCTCCTTTCACTGTTTCTCTCCTCTCCTGGTGCTTCTCCTCGCCCAGCCCTTCTTAACAGTCATTCCAATTGTCTCTGCAGAGCCCTGGGCATTCCCCAAAGTTGTCTCCATGGCTGCAAGAGTGATAAGTGAATGAGGAGAGAAAGGAGAAGAGGGCTCAATTGTTACCTCCTATCACTTCACTGAGAAGTTCCTTTTGTTGTTGTTGTATTACTTTTTGCAGGCATTGGTCTAAAGTTTTGTTTGAAAAAAGCATTTTGTTCTCCATCACACATTTTGTTCTGCATCACTGGGAGCGGCAAATCCATACCAATCATGTGGGGTTCTTTGCCTTTCTTAGGGCATGGTACCTAGCAGGTGCTGGGTAAATAGTAACTGTTGTTAATAATGATACTAGCTCCGGGGCCCCTGCCCTCACATGTGTTAGGGGGCACAGATGTGTTCCTCTTCCTATTTCATGAGAAGCTGGGCTAGGATGTGTCACTCCTCACACTCCTTACTCTCCTTCTAGAATGGGTAGCGCAGCCCTGCTTGCCTTCTGGAATCTGGATTCCAAATGGAGCCTCTCTTATCCAAGGAGCAAACAGCCTATGCTGGAGATGAGACCATGATGTCAAAGTGCTTTATGGATTGTAAAAGGCTATACAAATATGTGGTGATGTTGCCCGTATTGTATTTTTAGGAGGAAATAGTCACAATTAATATTACTAGTGGGAATTGGGAAGAATTCCATGGAGCAGACAGACTCTAGTTCTCAAAAGCAACGTATGTTCCCTGAGCATGAACCCTGGGGCACTGATAGAGATGCTAAGAAGCCTGTATGATGGGGTGTTTGCCTAAAAAGCACCAAGTATAAAGCCTCCGTTAACCAGCCTCTACCTGACAGTGGCTCCAATGAAATAGAATGACATCATTTCCCCCCATTACACATTTATGAGAAAGGTAAATGGCAAGAAGACAAGATTACATTACATATATACATATTTTAAATTTTTGCAAGCATTTGCTTTGCAAAGGTAGATTTAGGGGGAATGCCTTGGGGTAGTTCATTCTGTGCACACTCATGAGACTCACCAGGATCATTGCCCAGGTCATGGGGTGGGGGCTGGAGGGAGAGGAAAAGGTAAGGAGTGACCTCAGGCCCAGATGCTGTGCTCGAAGCAACACAAACATACAGGAAGATGACTCAAGTGCAGAGTGATGACCAGTGACCTACAGGAAGTCCAGGGCAACCAGGAAAGTTAAAGGGGCAGCTTCCTCCTGGCTGGGGAATGTCAGAGCATGACAGCCCCACACTTGTAGGACTCCTGACTAAGAACTATTTCCAGTGGTACCATTTGCAGCCCTGGGCAAAATTGGGAAATTAAAAACCTTTTTTATATTTTTAAAATCCTTTTTCCCTCCTGCCTTTTTTATTGCTCAAGAACTCCAGTGCCCTTGTGCTTTCTTTCCACTCTCCTGTAACTCAAAGAGACTCCTCGGTCCTTTGGAAACTTGCCATAAATTAATTAATCAATTAAACAAATACCCAGCAAGTACCTCTTCTGTGCCAGGTACTGGGGACTGTTTTCAACCCTTGGGGAATAGCAGAGAATGAGATAGACAAGTTTCCCTGCCTTCCCAGAACTTATCCTCCAGAGTAAAAGATGGGAAATAAACTTGTAAAAGGCAAATTCAATTATATGTTTAAAATGTTAAGAGCTATACAGAGAGTGACTTCAGGGTGTTGTAACAGGGAAAGTCAAAATGGCTACTTTAGATAGGTGGGTCAGGAAAGGCTTCTATGAAGAGGGAACATTTGAGTAAAGACCTGAATACAAGAATCTAGGATCCAGTGTTCCAGAAACAGGAAATGTAAAAAGACGCTGAGGCAGAAGTGAATTTGAAGTGTTTGAGGAATAGGAAGAAAGATGGTGTGTTATAGAGGAGTGAATGAGAGGGAAAGCACTAAGGGAAGAAGTTAGAAAGGCAGACAGGGATTTGCATTTTAATCTAAGTGTGATGGAAGTATGTATTTCCTACTTCTAAAATAAAGTATGCCTGAGTGTTCGTTGAATCCTTCCTCAGGTATCAGTGCTGTGCCAGGCACATAATAAGTGCTCAATAAATTGGTGTTCATTGATGGAGCAAGGATCAAATCATAAACCAAAGCCACAAAATCCTTATAGTAGAAAATCAGGCATTTCAGCCAGGAGGTGGGAGAAGACTTGAGGGGTTTTCCAGATGTCCCAGAGAGCAAGCACACTGTGAAATGGCCTGGGTCACAGAGACCTTCCTGGCTCTCCTTTCCTTTTTCAGAGGTCTTGGGCATTCAACATTCTTTTTCTCTTCCTGTCAGTGGGAAAATGATGGAGAGCGTTGAGGAAATATAATAAAAACAAAGTCTGCTCCCAGCCCAGAAAACCTTCATACAAAGGTTAGAAGAGAGAGAAAACCATTTTATTATTCAATAAGCATTAAAGTAGAAAGTGATACACATCACAGGCCATCCCTAAATGGATACAACCTGCTACATTCATGTTTTCAAGATAAATTTGCTAATTTTCTCCTATGATTCTGACTGGATGTAGGTTTTGGAATTTGGAATCAAATGATGGCTGAAGCTAGGACCATTTCCTCCTAGGAAACTGGGAGATTGGCCATTTTTATCTTCCTCAATGATTACATTTTAAAGAGATGGCTCTCAGCTCCTTGAAGAAACATTTCTGAGTTGTGAGACCAGCAGGAGGCTTATTTAGCACTTGTGCTTACAGTAGGCATTTGGGATGCTATGGGGCTGGGAGCTCAACGCATTCAAGTATAGGTCCCTTAGATACATAGTCTGTATGTGAGCATTGGCTCAAATATCTGATCTTTCCCTTTTGCCAGACATTCAAGTCTTCAATGCTCTCTGAGTACTTACTGCACACGTACCAGCTGGTAGTAACACAATTCCTTCTTGGAACTACTTCTAGAAAACATTAAATAGATGTCATCTGCTTTGTTTGCTAAAATGAAGTTGGCTACATCTCTTCCCTCATCTATCCTCTGATTCGCAAACTGGACCCTGGACATGGAGGGCAACGAGGGATGGAAGAAAGAGGCAGGCCAGTGCAGATTGGCAGGTGACAGGTTGAATAAGCCAGGGAGCTTACATAAGAGGCTTGTCTTGGGTGGCCACAAAATGAATATATCTCCACACGTAATCACCAGAATCTTTAAAAGTTTATAGAAAAGCCTTAACCTGGGTTCAGTCACATACACAGTTCAAATGGTGTCAGTGACACAACGCACTCTCCAGGCTGCGTCCCACAGTGGGGACAAGGGGTAGGGGAGGTAGTGAGGGTCCTCCATTGCCCAGGTCCAGCTCAGGCATCAACCAGCTTCATGTTCTCTTGATAGTCTGTTCCAACATCCTCTCTCCCAATTTAGGAGAAAAAATCTGAAGACAGTTTCTCTCAGGCAGTTCCCTTCTTCCATCTACACGGGACTAACAGATAAACTACATCCTGAGTCTCAGATGGGAATCTCAGTAGCTGGACTTTGGAGGATAAAGATGTGGATCCTGTCTCCTCTCACTAGCAGAGCTGTTCATCAGTTGGGGCTTCAGTTGCATCATCTATCAAAGGTGGGGGATAATAATCACCTTCCCCGTCTAGGTAATTCCTATTCATTGCGTATAGCTTGGCTAAATGTTTTGTCTTCTAACACTCTACGTTTCTTTTTAAGCTCATTCGCCTGTAGCTGTTAGCTTATCTGTCTTGCCATTCTGTGAGTACAGAGGACCTGGACTCTATTTTATTCACTGCTTATCATTAAGGCCTGCTTCTAATAGGGATTTAAAGAATTTGTGGATCACTCGAGTGACCCTGTCTGTTTGGGTGGTTGTAAATATGGAATGCTACAACAGAAATAAAGCTTCTTACACACAAGTTCCATCCTATTGGCCTTTCTTTGGAGGTCAAGCCTAGTAACGTAGGCTTCCTTTCTCCATGAGAGCAGCCTTTGAGCATTTCCTTAGCCTCAGCTATTGCCCCTATTCTTTATCTGATGACTATGCTAAGACATGGTAGGCTTTTCCAAAATTCAACACTGATTCAGGATAGCCAAGCAATTGGACTATCCTTTTTGGGGAGAATTTTTTTCAGCCAGATGCTTGGGGGGAAAAAAAGGGGGTGGGGAGGAGGTATTTCTGAGTATTCATCCATTAACCAAACAAAGAAATTGGCATCCAATTCCAGGGCATTTTATTTAGTCAGAGTTGTATTCAGTTTTGGAAGGGAGAGGGGAAGGGTTTGTGTGGGTTCTTTTCCCTGGGTGAGATTGTTCCCATCCACCCACTTGCTGGGGCAGTGCAGGGAAAGTCTCAGTGGAGTGAAGCTGACTTGCCCTGGCCCAGGAGAACCACACTTCCCCCGTGACATTTACCGTTTGGAAGCCGTTTCCGATCATTCTGACATTAAAAACTGTTGGCTAGCTTCCTTCTGGGCTATAGGTAAGTGCACACTCACTTTAAACATTAGTAGGAATACAAATTCTGGCAATAAGGCTGTTGTTCCCCCAGGATGTTCAAGGCTTCTAAGAAACAGATGAACATTTGCATAATCTCCTACGTGAAGACAGCATCTAGTGCTATTTTTTAATTTATTCACCCTCAGCCCCCACTGGAGTAAATATCTCTTGGCAACTCTTGGTTACTCAGACAATGAGGGTTCAGTGAAATCATTTAGGAGTCTGGAGAAAAAAAAAAATCCAAGGTGAAGGGAAAATAAGCATACAAGAAAGACCTTTTCCATCTAAACTTAGGTGAATAAATGTTATAGAAATAGAAGGTTTGCATTGTACACTTTATTGAATGATGTTAGCATATTTGAATTTGCTGGGTTGTCACTATTTGGTATAACACTCTTTGTTATGGACTGAACGTGTATGTTCAACCCAAATTCATATGTTGAAATGTAATCTCCAATGTGATGGTATTTAGAGGTAGGGCCTTTGGAAGGTGGCTGGGTCAGGAAGGTGGAGCCCTCATGAATAGGATTAGTGCCCTTATAAGAAAAGACCAGCTTACTTTCCTTCCACCTTTAAGGATACCATGAGAAGGCAGCAGTCTGCAACCTGGATGAGAGCTCTCACCAGAACCCAAGCATGCTGGCACCCTAATATCAGAATTCTATCCTCCAGAGCTGTGAGAAATAAATTCCTGTTGTTTATAAGCCACCCAGTCTGTGATACTTTTAATAGTAGCCCTATCTAAGACACTACTCCACTGCCCATTTAATTAAAAAAAAAAGCTATAATAATTGGTCTTTAATTATTTGAGTGGATACTGCTAGAGAGCTTTCCTATATCTTATTGAAATTATTTCAGATATTTAAAATAGAATAATTGATCACAAGACTATTCCACCATTTTGACCTCTGGGTCTGTGCAAATGACTTTCTTTGGGGAGGAGGAATATTATACCATAGCCTTTATTCTGGAAATTTTCCATCTACTACTATCTCACTACCAACAAAGGAATGAGCCCTATAACAGGACCATACAAATATAAATGATCAATATTTGCATAGTGTTTTATCATTTAGAGTATATATTTGTTAATTGTAGTTAACCCTTTCAGCAATGCTGTAAGAAAAGTATTATTACATATTGGGGAAATAATAAGTAATAGCAATAATAACAACAGCAGCAACACAAAGAAGGTACAAAGATAGTGACTTGCCCAAGATCATTTACCTGAGGGCATAGCTAGGATATAAGCCCCTTTCTTCTCATTCCAAATTTAATGCTCTTGCCATTGTGTTTACATTTTTAGTTGAGGATAAATGGGTGAGACTGACTCCAGGTGAGAGGATTCTCAGAATTCAGAATTGCAGAGTTGCAAGGAAACAGGGATCATTTAGCCAAAGGTCCCTTAGAAAGGTGAAGAAAAAAAGAATTGCTGCCTGTGCCCAGACCTTTAGTGGGAGAGCCCAGCCTTGCAGGAAATTTTTGGACCTCTGGTTTAGTGTTCTCATTTCAGTGCCTCCGCTGCCCGCACTTCACAGCACGTGCTATGTATATTGTGTGTTTATTATTTATTTTTATTCTTGCTTATTTGTGTATTATTGCGTGCTTCTCAGTTGGTTATCTTCTAGAAAGCCAAGATGACATTTTCCAGTAGAAGAGAAGGCCTAAAAAAACGTTCACCTTATATATTTAGAATGCTGCAAACTTAGGTTTTATTTTGAACAGGCATCATTTTTCTATTTTGGCTAAAAAAAAAAAATGAAGTGCCAGAGTTCTTAATAAATTATACACTTTATTCCTGTCCCTTTCTGTTTCCTGAATCTTTTCTCAATTATTAAACTTTTATACTGCTGAGGTTTCCAGTATTTTCACGTAACTTGTACAGACTGCCAGATGTGGGTCAGAAAATGTTACAGTAAAAATAAGAAAAAAAAAATATACACACACGTGTGTGTGTGTGTGTGTGTGTGTGTGTGTGTGTGTATGTATATGTATATGGAAAACTGACCAATTTGTAGGGTAAACAAGCAATGAGATGCATTCTTTCATTTAATTATTTATTTTTGGTGTTTGCATTAACTTGAATCTACCCAGTGCTGGCTGTGACCTTCTTTTCCTAGACAAATGAGTCAATAAGTTAGTTAAGGGAAGAGCATTGATTTATTGGAGTGGACGTATTTCAACATCAGTTTGGATTTAGAAAGCATTGCTGCCCTGTGCTGTCGCCAGGCACACTGTGGACATTATTAAGCTGGGTCCGGCAGAGATTTTTACGAAGAGGCAGATGAGGGAGTGGTTTTTACTATAGGCCAGGGACCCTTGGGGCTGAAGGGTTTCTGTAAGTCCTTACCATTTCCACAGACTGAAAAAATTGTAGTCACACACCAATATGATGGGCTCACTATATACTCAGGCAGCTACGTCCTCCCCCAGCTTTCTTGGGTAAGAATTCTTGTGATTCAGGGGTTACTAACCCTGGGCCTACCTGGTTCCGCTCAGGGAACTGGGTAGAGCTACAGCCTGGAAAGGGGCCGTTGAAAGAATGGGTCGGGGGAGGGAGAGAGAGGCAGCTGGTGAGACTGAGAGACGAAGACAGAGACAGGAAGAGCACTGATGGCTCCGTTTGGAGAAAGTTCAGGAGCACTTAGACAATAAGACTAGAGAGTTAAGGCAGTCGTAGCAGGATATGGAAGGTGGGAGGAAAAAACTGAGGCGAAGAGGATTTTAAGACAGTTTGCTGTGTTTCTGCGGCTCTTCTCGACTCCTCTCATGGAGACTTGAGATGTGATTTCAATTTTTTAAGCTATAAATTTTGTATTTTGAATCTGACATTGTCCTTAAATGGTCCACTAAATATACAGGTCACGATATGCCCAACCACTTTTCAAAAGTACATAGATACTCTTGTGATTAATAAAATAAAATCAGTTTAAAAGTGATATTAAAATTATAATAGTATTATCATTATGTATTTGCAGAATCAATATATACTATATTTCTATCATGGGTGAGGGCAGTGGTGTGTGTGTGTGTGTGTGTGTGTGTGTGTGTGTGTGTGTGTTTGTGTTTGAAAACAGTCTAACTCAGAAAAAGGTTAAAAGCAAATATTATAATGACCATAACAAAAAATCTGCAAAACCTTATGTAAATGCAAAGCTCTCTTATTATCAGTATTGGCAACATGAGACTTTCTTAGAGTCAATTCAGGTGATAGGCTCCATATTTAAGACAAGTTGTCTCATTAATCCTAGACAGCTGATGAGCTCTATGAAATGAGCATAGACTACTGTGGGAGGAAAGACTCTTTCTGTCAGAGGTGGTCGGGGCTGACTTCAGAGAGGACATGAGAGTGGAATTTGGCCTTCAAGTATGAGGCGGATTGAGAAAGCAGGATGAAGTGGACAGTAGAAAGAAAGGTGTGAGCAAAAGTGGAGACATTTACCCAGTAGGAACACCATTTTTGCCATGTGGGCTACTTGGACCTGAATAAAATGGAACATCCTCAACAAAATAGATCGTCTTGATGAGACCAGAGAAGTGGCCTCTGTCAAAAGTATAGCCTGGCATTTTGGTGAGGGCTGCAGCAGCTGGAACTTGCATCGCTTTTTGGAGAGGGGTGAGGGGAGATGTAAGTTGGTGGAACCACATGAAAAGCTCATTTGGTTATATTTAGTAGTCTCAAATATTCAGGCTCTGTGCTATGCAATTCCACCCCATTTTCCAGGGGATGGGTTACAAGAATGTTTATTGCTGTATTGATGCTAATACTGAAAAGATCAAATACTCATCAACGGGAGGACAGTTGTTATCTTCTTTCATCTGAACAGATACAGCAGTTAAAAGGATCTAAAACGACACTTCAGCATGGTGAAACCTCAGGAACATAGTATGCAATGACAAAGCAAATTGCAAAATGACGTGTACAATATTGACGCTATTTCCATAAAGTTTGAAAGCCTGGAAACAATGCCATATTGTGTTTGTAGAGGTAAACCTATGTAAGGATGGTATGAAAACATGCAGGGGCCTGAAACACAGCAACTCCTCTGGGGGGATGGAGAGCAGGAATGGGAGTCGGGTGTAGGTACCCCCCAAAACCTTCAACAATACATTTTAAGACAATCTGCCACAAGTATGTGAATTTGCTATGTGAATTCTCTATACTTATATATATTAGAAAAATTAAATAATACAAAATGACTATTAAAATAAGCAGTTCCTTTTTTTTTTTAAGATTTTATTGGGGAATTAGGGGAGGGGAACAGCACTGGGGAATCAGGGGAAGGGGAACAGACAAGTTGCTGTCCTTTTGTTCTTCAGTCTAGTTGTGGAGGACATTGCTTCACTGGCCCATGTTGGTATTATCATTGCGCTCTTCCTGGGTGAGGCAATCAGTCATCAGCCACAGGACGGCCTCTCACAACGGCTCTTGGCAGCTCACGCTGGTTGCTGGCCACTCACACTGGCTGCCAGTCACTCATGGTAGCCATGGCAACCCACTGCCACAGGGGCTGCAGCCTATGCCGTCTGGCAACTCACAGCAGCCCAGCTCCAGGTTGAGCTGTTGTTTAGCATCTTAGCAGTAGAGGGCAGTGTCACTGGTCCTCATATGTGGGATCCGAACCGGGGCCCTCTGGCATCCCAAGCCAGTTCTTAACCATCGTGCCACTCGGCCGGCCCTTGTTTCTTGTTTATAACTCCTATTGCTGTTCCCCAGAGGAAGCTCTGAAATTCTTTGGGTATTTATGATCATATATTTAAATAACATGCTTTTGCTGTTATATATTTTCTTTATAAAATTTCGACATTATCGATTATCTTCCTAGCTGTGGTTGAATTTAGATTCCCCCACCCATTGTCCACTCCTCCCATCCTTTAAAAATAAATACATATCTCACAGTTTGGGATTAAATCAATGGTCAATGTTTACTTTATTAGGACCATATATATATTGTTTAGGACTGAGCCCAATAGTGTCACTTTACGGACTCATCTTGTACTTTCCCTGTGGTTACTCATTGAGTTATGTTTTCATTTACTGACTTTATATATACCTAGTGGTAATTTTCTTAATAGCTTTATAGAGTGTCTGTTCATAAATTTCCACATATCTGACAGACACAATATTATTTCCCTGGAGACCTCCTCCTGTAAGTCTGAATCCTCCTGGTCCAGTAAAAACTAGTGCCTCTTTAAGCCTGGCTCACATTTTCTTTGAAGAGACCTCCTCATGCCAAAACCTTGTGTTAGAAGTCTTCTTTCCTATATCCTCTGATTTCCCTCTTCTAGATTTATTCTTCTAAATTGGTGGGACAAAGATACTTGGGAAGTAACATTTTTGAGATCTTACTCATTTGATTGATGAGTTGGCTGGATAAAGAATTCTACTGGAAAATCATTTTCCTCAGAGTCTTGAAGATGTCGCCTACATAGTTTATATGTTCATGGCTGCAGTATCCATTGCAATTTTGCTTTTTAATTTGTAAGTGTGAGAGCTCTTTTTCCTTGCTGAAAGTTTTTAGGATCATCGCCTTAGTCCTGGTGCTCTAAACTTTCATGGTGATGTAACTTGATACGGACACCATTCATTTATGTGTCAGACACTTGTCGAAGATGGGGGTGGGGTGGGGGTGGGAAGGAGGTGGCTTTCAGCTGCACAAGAGAAACATTTTATAATATTCTCTTTCCTTTCTTCCTGGAATTATTGTTAATTGGATATTGGACATCCTAGATCAGTTCTCAGATTTTCTTAATTTTTTCTCTTTTTTGTATACTATTTTATGTTTGTTCCTTTTTCTGTAGATTCTCTCAATTTTATCTTCTACCATTTTTGTTTTCCTTTATTTATGATATTCTCTGATGATTTTTTTGTGGTATCTTTTATTTGTTTAATGATGTAGTGCCTTCTTTGCTCTCTATGGAAAATCATCTTCCTTATTCTTCCCATATTATATTATTTTCCTCAGTTCAGTTTTTTTTTCCTTAATTTTTTCATGTTAGTGGTGATATCAAATGTTCCTATATAAGAAAGAGGCACTCAGAAACTATTGGGAAGTCTCTGTTTGTGTGGGAAAGACTTATTAGCAAGAGGGCCCTACAATGCACCGGCTGGAGAGTGAGTCAGCCTCCGCAGCTGGAGGCCCCTGAATGTCTGCATCTAGGGACCCTTTCTTGGGATTGCTTTGTTTCTCCAAACTCTTGCCTAGAGGATATGGTCTGGCAGCAAGCCCTCTGGGATCAGGATGTGGGAATGAATCAGTGTCCTCCCCGGCGCTGCTTTTTACCTCTGTGCCCACATCCAGCCACTATGGCCCAGTTTCTCCAGACCATAAAACTCGCTCCCCTCAGTGGCCTGGGAGACTTATTCATGTAGCTGATAAAGGGTGGAGAGGAGTCCTGGTGTCTTCAGGCTCAGGCCTCACCACAAGCCTTCATTGATACCTGGAAGCTCTGATGACTGAGCCACCCTGGGTTTGGCTGGGATTTTGATTTCTTTCTGAATTTCGCTTAGGATTCCACGTTCTCTGTGTATCAGCCACCAGTCCTACATCAACTTTTCTTTGTCTGAAAAAAATTGACATCTCTATTAGCTGTTCTCTTTTCCCCTTTATTTTGTCCTTAGAGGTTTATACCTTTTTCTCCTTTTCATTTGAGTGGATTTTCTGAAGGCAATGGAGATAAATTCCCATATTTAATAATAGATGTGAATCGAGCAAGTCACCTAACTTCTCTGTTCCTCAGTTGCCTCATCTATAGAATGGGAATGATAATGGTACCTACCTCATAGAATTGTTGTCAGGGTTAAATGAGTTATGACATGTCAAATGCTTAGAACAGTGTTAGCACATGGAAAGTTATCAGTAAGCATTTGTCATTGTTACTTAGATTATTATTCAATTCACCATATTCAGCTAATGATTTCCTACTTGGCTGTTTGTACTCTAGTAGCACATATGATTAAAAAACAAGCGCACACACAAAAACAGTGTACCTTGAATTAGGACATTGGGTAACAAACTAGAACAATAGTGGATACATAGTAGGTTCTCAATAAATGTTTGCTAATTCTAAATCTGTATCTTTATTTTCTCTTCCCAATTAGACTCCAAGAACCTCTGTATATCCTATAGGGACCAATGCAGTACTTATACATACTAGCTGTTTCCAAAGATATATCAAATTGAACCAAGTTGAATTTGTATTGGCATCAATTTTTGGAAACAGAGATACACTATAAAACTTGATTTAAATATCAGTATATTGAGTTAAATACAGATTTTTCTTTTTACCAAAATTTAATGATGCTACCTCAAAATAAAAATATTTTGAGGAAGCACTTTTGTTACTGTATTTCCATTCCATAAGTGTATAAAAGAATTCAGCCCACAAAACATTTCATTGTGCATGCTGCAGTTCTTTGTGTATGTTTCATGCATTTCTTTGAATGAATTTGTTTCAGTACCACTTGCTCATCAGGATGTTGAATTTTCTCTCTTATATTAATTCACCTTAGCAAATTTGAATCTGTGACAGTGTTGAAATGTTTACTTCTAAGCTTTCCGGATTTGGGGCATTAAATCAAGATTCCTTCTTTACTTATTCTTAGGAAATAGATACTGTTTTAAATCCCAGTTCAGTACCCAAGAAGAATGTTCCTTCGTGATGAGTGTTCTGCACAGCAAGCCATGCAGATACACATCTATTGTAGTATTCAGGATGGGTGGCTGATAAGCCCAGGGACAAGGTGGACCCTACTGTGCAGACGCTCGCCAGGAGCTCTGTGATCTAATATCAGGCAACCTCAGGACGTGACTTTAAAAAATATATTTGTTTTTGATTTTTCAACTACAGTTGATATTCAATATTTGTTTCAGGAGTACAGCAAATTGGTTAGACATTTACATAACTTATAAAGTGAAACCCCCGATAAGCCTGGTACCCAACTGACACCATACATAGTTATTATAATATTATTGATTATATTCCCCATGTAGTATTTTAAATCCTCATGACTACTTTGTAACTACCAATATGTACTTCTTAATCCTTTCACTTTTTTCACCCATCCCCACAACTCCCATCCCATCTGGCAACTATCAGTTTCTAAGGATGTGGCTCTGTGGTCTCAAGAGCCCATAAAGGAAAGGAACCCAAGACTGCGTGCTAACATACACAGAGGTCACCATAGTGGAGTCAGGAGAAAATCCTGGACTATGAGGGCAGGCAACTAAGTGCGCAAACTTGTTGCACCAATGTTGCTAATCTTTTTTACAATCAGAGGGATTATTCATTATGAATTTGTACCAACTGGACAAACATTAACCAAGTTTACTATTTGGAAGTGCTGAAAAGGCTGCATGTAAAAGTTAGACGACCTGAACTTTTCACCAATAATTCATGGCTCTTGCATCACAACAATGCACCAGCTTACATGGCACTGACTGTGAGGCAGTTTTTAGCCAGTAAACAAATGACTGTATGGGAACAGCCTCCCTACTCACCTGATCTGGCCCCCAATGACTTCTTTCTTTACCCAAAGATAAAGGAAATATTGAAAGGGAGACATTTTAATGACATTCAGGGCATCAAGGGTAATATGACAGCAGCTGTGGTGGCCATTCTAGAAAAGGGTTCCAAAATTGCTTTGAAGGGTGAACTAGGTGCTGGCATTGGTGCATAGCTTCCTAAGGGAGTTACTTCAAAGGTGACCATAGTGATGTTCAGCAATGTGGTATGTAGCACTTTTTCTAGGACGAGTTTCCGAGCTTGATTGTCAGACCTCATAGCCTCTACTCTGCTGTCTAAATATATGGCATGCCTTTTTCTTCTGCTTTCCAATGTATGCAAAACACAAACCAAGAAAAGTTCTCTTTTTACAGTGAATCTCAAAATGATTGAACAACATTGTACAACTCCCTTGCATCCCCTCAACCCCACTGTTTTCCTGCGAAACTGTATTTGAAAGCTATTTTAAATTGCTTGAGGACATAGTCCTCTTGTCTTAACTGCTTTTCATGTCAAGTCACATTTGGGGTAACTGAGGCTGCAGAAACTCAAATCTGGGAGAGCATTAAATAAGATTCTAGAAGCTTAATTCTACCATCTGTTAAAATAGTCTTCTACCACTGGTGCTTAAAAATTTTACCAAACTATGTGAGTTTGTCTGCCCAGGTAATCTTTTTGTTTCTGGGCTCAATTCTGCTCGAGCAAACCCTCTGCATAAAATTGGAGACCAAGCTGTCCTAGAAAGTCTTGGAACAGACATAGCCTCATGTGAATCCTTCTTTCTTCTGCTCTGAGTGTACATTTGGCCTGGAGGAAATAATGCCTGAAATTATATAATGGAAAAATTGGTTGTGAGACTCTTTGATCTAGCCAAACCCATACCGAATCTAATGAAACAACTCAGGCTGAATTTAAATTAGGGAAGCCGCCTCTTTTTCATAAAGTCTATAAGTCTCACCTACCCCGAATAGTAGGACAGTAGGCATACTTTCACTTTGAGTTTCTGGAGCCAATCCTGACTTTAGGGCAAGGTATCTGCAGTGAGAGAGCTGGCAAAGAATGAGCATGCTCGTAATTTCCTGGATCTTTCCCTGGAGGCTTGGTTGGCAACTGTAAGAGAGTAAACTGAAAAAACCCTGAGTCACAAGACAAAGTGGAATACACTCCCAAACCTATAAATATTTATTTATAGACCTGGATGGTTATACAAATACTGGCACTTAAGCTTTCCCTATAACAGACATAAAAAAAAGTTATAGCACTTCTCAAAACAGTGCAGCCAGAAGATACTACCAGTGGGGTTAAAGATGGCACTCAAGAGGAAGCCGCTGCCCATCATGGAATCAGCTGCCCATAACTGACAGAGCTGTGTGCTCAGAGGAAAGGTGATTTATGACTCAGAGGAAAAGAATAGTTACCTTTTTCAGATGTGTGTTTTAAAGGGACCTGAAGGGAGTAACAGGCCAAGGCATGGAAGCAGAGGAAAGATTCTACAACACCAATCAAGAATAAAGCCAAATGTACTTTGTTTATTTTCTGACTGCTTTTTCCAGAGGTTGGATGTCCTCAAAATTATAAGTTATATTAATATTCCTGAACAAACATAGCAATGATTGGTGTGTGGGACTTGCACATATTTTCTTAGGATCTAAAGAAATTGAACACTCCATGTTAAGTGCAAACTATGGGAAAATAAGGGAGAAATCCCCAAACAATATGTCTAATGAAAATTATCCATTGCATTTTCGATAGAAATGAATGTCTGTGTGACCAATTTGTAGGCCTGTAACATTTTAGAAACCTTTTATATGCTAAGCAATTCACCATTCTCTAGAATGTCTGGAGTTTCTTGTTATTTACCATATTTTCAAGAAATGCTTCATTCTTCATGTTTCAAATAGTCACTGATGGTTATGAAAAAGCCATTCTCTGGATTCCAACTGATGAGTTTACTCTGTAACTCAAGGAAAGGCCAACTTCAGCATCTTGCTTCCTCTGAAGAGGTTTTTTATGCCAATGTAGCCCAAGATGACTCAGCCATTCCATGGGTGCTCCGAACGCTGGGAGCATGTGCACGTATACTTAATATTCCTATTCAATGTGACACTTGAATTAAGCTAATTTATTCAGTGCAAACATGACCTTGAATTATAGAGTAATATTTTAATGTTGTGCTAAGAAACTTTACCTACTGAGGAGAATTTTAATTAGAGCATGATAAGAAAAGGCACTTAATTTGGCTCATTGACTTGTCGCTGTTCAGAAAATAATGGGCACTGTTTGGAAGGTTCACAGAGGATTTCACATTAAAGAATCATTTGGACAAATGGATAACCAGGTATACTTTGGAGTGGGAATACGTGAGGGCTGAGATTCCTAGTTCTCTTGCGCATCCATGAATGAAATTAAACAATGTTCAGTGTTTTTAAAAATCCTCTACTTGAACACGGATCTTTGGTAGAGATCCAAGTTCTTCCTGTTTTTTTGTTTTGTTTTGTTTTTTTGTTTTTGTTTTCTCCATCATATTCAGGATATCCACATGCAATAAGTTATTTAAAAAGTTCAAATATATCACTGTTATTTTCAGCCTATTCATTAATTCACAAATATTTATTTAGGGTCTACTGGGTACTGTGAGTATTGGTAGGGTTTGATTTGTTTTACAGTAGTTAATAAAGCATGCTCCTGTGGTCCAGAAGTATTCAGCCTTCTGGGAGAGACTGACATACGAGATCTGACAATTAAGTTCATGAACTCATCCTTGAAAAAGTGCTACATACCTCATTGCTGAATATATGCACAAACGCCAGTGCCTAGTCCACCCTTCAAAGCAATTTTGGAACTCTTTTTCTGGAATGGCCATCAGAGCTGTTGTCATATTATTCTTGATGTCCTGAATGTCATTAAAATATCTTCTTTCAATATTTCTTTGATTTTTGGGTAAAAAAAGAAGCCATTGGGGGCCAGATCAGGTGAGTAGGGAGGCTGTTCCAATACAATTATTTGTTTACTGGCTAAAAGCTCACTCACAGACAGTGCCGTGTGAGCAGGTGCACTGTCGTGATGCAAGGACCGTGAATTGTTGGTGAAAAGTTCAGGTCATCTAACTTTTTCCTGCAGCCTTTTCAGCACTTCCAAATAGTAAACTTGGTTAACTGTTTGTCCAGTTGGTACAAATTCATAATGAATAATCCCTCTGATATCAAAAAAGGTTAGCAATATCGTTGCAACAAAGCTCACGAACTTAATTATCACACAGTTGTAGAAGCAGGCATTAAAGTGTACTGTCATAATTGTCATAACAGGCAGACCAGATTGCTTGTGTAATCTCAGCACATCCCAAATGAGGTCAAGTAGTGTATCAAAGGTTATTTCAAATATCCCACTTTGTGTGTGTGTGTGTGTGTGTGTGTGTGTTTAATAATCATAAAAAGCTAAGCTTATTATAGTATATAATGTAAATCTGAAAAGAAAACAGTACTGCATCATAAAAGTAGATGACATATTGACATATAGTTTTAACCATCCCTTTTTAACACCCTTTATAGTTTTCACAGATATTTTCTTTGAGTTCCAATCTAGGGGGAAGAAAAAACAAACAACTCTTCAAAGGGCTTCACAACAACACTGAGAAGCCTCTCCTTCACTTTTTTATTATGGAGATAGTTTTATACTATTCTGTGAGAATATTTGATTAATGTTTACCCGTCGCACTATATTATAAATTCCATCAATGCAGCGAACCAGTCTCTGTTTAATTTGCTTTTGTATCCAGAGTGCCTTGCAAAGTGCTTATTCCACAGTAGGTACTAGATATTTGTTATGGATGGATGGATGGATGGATGGATGGATGGATGGATAAATGAAATAGGAATATGAAGTAGACTCAGTTGCAGACATGATGGTGATCTGAACTAGGGAAGTGACCTTGGGACTGCAGAAAAGTGGATGGGTTTAAGAGGTAGCAAAATAATGCAGGACTTGGTTATTGATTAAAAAAATGTATAGATTGAGAGAGAAAGAAATGACAAAGACGATATCCAGATATCTAGCCTGAGTAATGGGTAGGATGTTCTTGAGACAGATAAATTATATCCCAGTGCACTAAAAGGACTTGCAAATGTAATCAAAGAAAAATTGTTAGTAACTAGTGAGAAAATGAAAGAAAATGAGAGAGGTGTTAAAACATGGGGGATCAGATATGTTCTGAAGAGTCTTCAGGAAAATTACTAAGAAACTCTGCATCTTGATTTAGTGAAACATTTTATAAATCAATTTGTATTGATTTCTTAGGGCTGTCATAACAAATTACCCCAGACTCAGTAGCTTCAAGCAACAGAAATTTATTCCCTTACAGTTCTAGAGGCTAGAAGTCTGAAATCAAGGTATCAGCAGGGCCATCCTGACTCCGAAGGCTCTAGGGAAGAATCCTTCCTTGCCTTTTCCAACCCTGGTGGCTACTGGCGTCCCTTGGCTTGTGGCAGCCTAACCTCAATCTCTGCCTCCATCTTCACAGGCATTCTACTTTCTCTGTCTGCGTGTTTCCTTATAAAGACCCCAGTCATTGGGTTTAGGATCCACCCTATTCCAGTATGACCTCATCTTAACCTAAGTACATCTGCAAAGACTCTATTTCCAAATAAGGTCACATTCTGAGGTTCCAGGTGGATATAAATTTGGGGGGCAAACTATTAAATCCACTATATTACTCAACAGTTTTGTGAGCAAGATGGGAAAATATGAACCAAATGAAAAACTTTCAAAAAAATTATTGACTGATGGATGTGTTTCAATTGTTCTTTTTGTTTTTTTTGTTTTTTTAGTAATATTGTGGAGAGCCCTAGGGTAATTACTTTTACCTATGGCTTTGATGTGGGAAAAGAATAAGTGTGGTAGAATGTAAGGAAGCCTCTTTAAAAGCACTAGGTCAGCCACTTATTGGCTATATGACTTGGGCAAGACACACATCCACATTTTAGATTAGGTAAGTATAAATCTTCAGGTTCACTATCTAGAAATTCTGAATTAAATATAACAAATATCATTTTAACAATATAGCCAAATTCATAAAATAGAAGAGATTGCAAGGAGCCAAAAAATAAAGAGAAAAGTACAAAGAAGTTAGTGAAGGATGTGAGCCCAGAAGTCTAGGATATTGCTGTCTGAGGTGAAGAAAATATCAGGCTTGGCAATTGACGGTGTTAATGAAAAACATCCAGCCTAAGAGAAAAACTATAAGAGTTTATTTGAGCCAAACTGACGACAGTTGCCAGGAAGCAAATCCTCAATGGATTGAGAAAATGCTCTGCGAAATGGCGGTTTGCAGCTTATTTTATTCATAAAATCAAAGGAGGAAGGTTATATGAAATCTACTGGTGCTCAATTAAGGGGGTGGGGAAATCTTTGGAATTGGATAAAAGTACATTGGAGAGACAGGTACTCCTCCCACACAGGTGGGTGCAGGATAGCTAACAGTTTGCTTTTTACAGCACATAGAGATGGTAATCAGGAGACAAGCATGATAATGAGGAATTTTGCAGTTTCCAAGCTCTGGTCCAGAAAAAGGATTACTGACATTTCAAAGATACTATCTTAGGTGCAAAAAGACAACAGACAGACCCACTGAAAAGGCACAGATTAACTTTATGAAGGAAGCTAAAGATGTGACTTCCCACCATGGCCCACTTGGTTATGAAAGTTTTTTATGCTCACACCACCTTATGTGGTTATTTTCAATCTCCCGAGCTTGTCAAGTTAATATGTGGCCCCTTTACCGTCCACAAAGGGCTTGGAGACAGAAGATGAGGCTTTCAGGATGTGATATTGTGATTTATAGTAAGAGGCTTGATCACTGCACGGTACACCTGAAGCTGATGTTGTATAATATTGTATGTCAATTATAATTGAACATACATATAGTCACAGGATGTGAAGTATAGTGGGGGAGTGGAGTCAATGGAATTGTAATAGATATGTATGATATCGGTGGGGGGAGGGGTGAGTGGGGCAGCGTATTGGGGGAGGGGGATTGTCACTTCGAGGGGTAAAAAGTATAACTAGTGCACTGTGTTGCACAGCTGACACTAATTAAAAAAAAAAAGTATTTGGTCTTCATCCCTGCTTCTGATGCTGAGGTCCTAAAACCCTTGGAATTTTCTAAGTGGTGAGAACTATAAAGGTGTCTTTTGTTATGTTAATGAGGTGACTTTTGGACTGCACCTAAGGATGGGGGCTGGTTGCCAGAAGAACAAATCCTATGATTAGAGAGTTGGAACTTTCAGTCCTACCCCCCTGACCTCCCAGGAGGAGGGACTGGAGGTTGAATCAATCACTAATAGCCAATGATTTGATCAATCATGCTTATGTAATAAAGCCTCCATAAAAACCCAGAAGGATGGGGTTAGGAAAGCATCTTTGTTGGTGAACACGTGGAGATTTGGGGAGAGTTGTGTTCTAGGAGACAGCATGAAAGCTCTGCACCAGGTACCTAGGCTTTGCCCTGTGCATCTATCTCTTCCATCTGGCTGTTCCTGAGTTATAGCCTTCTACAATAAACAAGTAATCTAGGAAGTAAAATGTTTCTGTGAGTCACTCTAGAAAATTAATCAGACCCAAGGAGGGGGTCCTTGGATTCTCCAATCTATGTATAGCCAGTTGGGCAGAAGCATAAGTGGCAACATCAGCAGTGGGGTGAGGGGGCAGTCCTGTGGGACTGAGTCCTCAACCTGTGGATCTGATGCCATGCCTGGACAGCGTAAGAACTGAGTTAAATTATAAGACACCCAGCTGGTTTCTGGAGCATTGCTTGCTGGTATGGGGAAACACTGCACCCATATACACACAAATTAAACTTGTGAGCAAAATTATGTTACAGGCCTATGAGGCAGGGTTTTGAAACTGAGACAGACCTCTTCCCCCAGTACATCTCGGCCTATCCACCTTAAGTGAAAAGGTGGATCAAAAGAAAAGTTCCCAGGGAAACTAGTCTCTGGCTAGGCTCTGGGTAGGAAAAAGCCTCCCTGATAATTCATTATGACTCTGAATCTTTGTGTGTGTGAAACGTCTGACATAGATATACAATTGATATAGAATTGGTCTGTGATCCTCCTCAGGTACCCACAAGAAGCAATGTTAAAACTATTCTGGAGAGACACTATTTCAATGTAGGCTGTAAAGAATGCCCTAAGATAGAGTCTAAAAATATATATATATATATATGCAAGGTTTTTATAAAGAAAAGTATAGAGTTATTGAAAGAGATAAAAATAAACTACATTAACTTTAGCGATAGATCATATTCTTGGGTAGAAAGACAATATTATAAATCAAGTGATTATCCCTAAAATTAAATTGGAACATTAAATGCAATTCCAATAACAATACACAAAGGGATTGATTTATTTGAAACTATTAATAAGTCAGTAACTATAAGGAAGAACACACATAACGACCAGTTAGGGCAAATGTGACAAGTCTTGCTAACCTAAGTTAGTAAGACAGTTGCAAGAAAACATAAATAGATGACTTGTTGGGAATAAAAAGCACAGAAACAGAACCACTACATATGAAAACTTGGGTTACAGCATAGATTACATAATAAGCAGTGGGGAGAGAATAGATTATTCAATAAATGGCCCTAGAAAAACTGGAAAAGAAGTAAATAAACTGGAGATAAATAAAATTCAATCTCTACTTCTTACCCTGTGTACAAATGACTTCCAAATGTGCTCATGACATAACTGGGAAAAGCCAAATCTGAGTACAGAATATACAGGACTTATGAGCTAAGGAATCATTTTTTAAACAAATGGAACTGAACATTAAAAATCTGATACATTTGGTTGCATTAAAATTTAAATCTTCTGTGTGACCAAGACCTATAGATAAAATGGAAGGAAGATAAACCACAAACTTGGAGAAGATATTTCTGATACACATAACAAAGAATTATTACAATATTGAGGCTATATATGTACCATGAGTGAAAGGTTTTAAAGGTTAAACAATCAAAAGAAAATTGGAAAAAAGAAAAGAAAAAACAACGTCTGATGAATATACTAAAAACAGTTTAACTTCATGAATAATCAGGAGAAGACAAAGCAATGAAGATATGCCTTGTCACTAACAGATAGGCAAATACTGAAGGCTGAAAATACCAAATTTTGACAAGAATACGAGAAATGGGAGCTCTCATACTTTGCTGGTGGGAGTGTAACTATGATAACCACTTGGGAGAATGATTTGGCAATAACTAGAAGTTAACAGAAGTGCATACCCTTCAACAAAGCTATTCCTCTAGGGCTGTAGTTTATTTTTTTTAAAGATTTTATTGGGGAATTAGGGAAGGGGAACATTATGCTTTTCCAGGACTCATCAGCTCCAAGTCAAGTTGTTGTCCTTCAATCTTACTTGTGGAGGGCGTAGCTCAGCTCCAAGTCCAGTCGCAGTTTTCAATTTAGTTGCAGTGGGTGTGCAGCCCACCATCCATGTGGGAGTCAAACTGGCAACGTTGTTGTGCGCTCTCACCAACTGAGCCATCCGGCTGCCCTAGAGCTCTAGTTCAGATTGGAATCATTTGCACATGTGTACTTGGGTATCTGTATGAGAAGATTCATTTCAGCATTGTTTGTAAAAAGCAAAATTTGGAAGTCACCTAAGTATCCACTAAAGGAAAAATTGATAGATCAGACACTACTAGTCTCAGTTTGCTCATCTGTTGAATGGGGGTAATAACACCTACGCTGTAGGGTTCCTGTGAAGATAAAGTGCCGTTTGTTCCAGGTCCACGATCCTGCTTGGAAATGTGCGCTGGGCCTTTAATTAGATAGGAGGATAAATTGTTGCCAAAAACTCTAACATGAATAGGCCTTCAGTTGATTGCAGGTTTACAGAAAAATGATGAAAAATTCTGGCTTCGACAGTAATGAAGAGGTTCAAAACAGCAATTCTTCTTTCACACAGAGCAGTAATTTAGCTTGAGTAAGTTAAAGCACTGGTGAATAATTGATTGCAAAATATGCATTACGATGTGCATAATTTAGTCAAATAAAAGCTCATAAAAAGTCAACTTCAAAAGGAAGCACATTAATTCAAGCTATTGGCACAGTGTTTCTGTCTAGAGCAGCGGTTCTCAACCTTCCTAATGCCGCAACCCCTTAATACAATTCCTCATGTTGTGGTGATCCCCAACCATAAAATTATTTTCGTTTCTACTCTATAACTGTAATTTTGCTACTGTTATGAATCATAATGTAAATATCTTTGTTTTCCGATGGTCTTAGGTGACCCCTGTGAAAGGGTCGTTTGACCCCCAAAGGGGTCACGACCCACAGGTTGAGAACCGCTGGACTCTAGAGCATCCCTTGAAACTTTAAAACATAAGCACATTCAGGGAAATTTCCAATTACTTATTAGAGGAGAAACAGTTTTATGTACACGTGAAAAACGATCCTATATAATTAAATACTATTATATAGTCTATCAGTGTGGATACTGTATGTCCAACATATTATATATAGTAGGGGCTTTATAAGTCATGTTTTTGGTTAATACTGTATGTGGTATAGAAATATACATGTACCTAATATATGTAGGCACTATATACATTACATAACCTCATACCAACCTTGGTATACTTATGTATAGCCTATATCTATAAAGAGACTATGTATCTACAGTGCCTACCTTGTATATAGCAGCCAATAAGTAAGTATATGTAAAAGCATTTTGCACACCTTAAGAGACTGTATCCATTGTACTGTGTATGTTATATGTATACATACCATAGCTGACAAAAGACCCAAAAAATATGGAGAAGGACTACCTAATAGGAATTTTAAAAACTTTTTTTATGTAAAATGGGTCTATTCCCCTCTTCACGATGGATAATTTGTCAGGGTTCAAAGTCTCCAGTGAACCCTATCTATGGATCTTAAGTATTCTGATCGAAACCAAATAAAAGTTTAAAAAATGTGAACCAGTTCATGCTGATACCAAACCTTTACATTTTCTAAAATATGTAAGCCAAAAATGCTTCCTCAGATTGCAAAAATGCATGACTTATTGCATGTTGTAAATATCCTTGGGTCGTCATAAAATACTGAGTATACAGGTCCCTTTAGGGGTGGGGGCTTCATTTCACCTCCATCTGAGTTCTGCTTGGGCTTTGGATCCACCGTCTACACATTGACTAAATATCACAATTGACTAAATATCACATTGACTAAATATCATCATTGACTAAATGTCACAATACCAACGTCTGTCTCAAAAATTTGTTTTCACTCTTCTCTGGGCACCTGACTGCCTGAATTTTCAGCACTCCAATACATGAAAAACTACACATTCGTGTGTGTGACTCACAATTAGTAAGCCCTTGCTTTGCAGTCAACATGGTGTTAGGCACTGGGAATACAAAGATCAATACCATATACAGACTATCTTAAAACAAACAAACTTGAAGACAGCGAGTTAACGCAGAGCTACCTGCAATATAAATATGACATGTATAATGCTCATGTAAGCAGAAACAGTGGGAGTGCTAAGGAGAGTAATCAATTCATCTGGAAGACCTTCTCAGTGGCACAGCAGGATAGATAGGGTTTTATGAGTGAAGAAGAAAGAAGAAGTTATTCAAAGCAGCATAAGCAAAGTATCCAGCACAATGGTGGGGCTGGCCTGCAGCAGGCAAGGAGAAATGGAAAAGATAACTTGGAATTGGATGCAAGAGATGGGAAGTCCAGTGTGATTTTTGTCTCGTGCACAGTGAGGAGATGCGATGGCATTTTTGTGAGGGAGGGTGGCAGAAACTGAACTCCAGTTTCCCTGAACTTCACTCTTCTTCGGTCTGAAGAGCAAGCTGTGCTTGGTCCAGATTGACACTAATATGCAGGCAAGCCTACACACTTCACCGTTTGGGTCAGTAGCTCCAAATAAATGATTCTATAGAAAGGGGCTGCCTGCAACCGGACGTCTTCTATAAAGCTGTGGGCTCCTGTGCAGACTTGGAACAGAATCACTTTGATGTTAATTGATGCCAATTAGAGAGCATTACACTAATTTGGAAGATCAAAGAAAATACTTTAAAAGTAATTTTCAAGCTCAGACCACATGGCAGTTGTAAGTGGGGAAGGAGCAACTGGCACGGGCGTCAGTACCAATCACTCTCAGTTCTTCCTGCGGGGGTTCTCTGGTCACTGAGGTCGTCTGCACTCTGGACACTCAATCAGCAGGCTCACATGGCTCCAATGTCCTGTCAAGGGCACAGAGAACCCCTGCTTCCGAAGCCTGTCACAGAAAGTCAGAGAATCCAAGAAGGCGCGAGCTGAAAAGCACTCAGAACCCCTCCAGTCTCCCTGTTTCTGACAAATAGAGGACCATAGCCACAGGCTGCAAAGCAGAGAAGCCTTAATCATGTTGCCTGGGAGCCAATGCTAACAGCTGCAGGCTGGAAGGGACAGAGAATCACAGCCAAAGGCTCTACGCCCTGTCACCATATTTCCAAATAAAAAGTCAGGGCATGTACTCTGACAAAAGATGTAGCTCAGCTTGTAATTCGTTTTCATGGAAAGACAAAGGGAGACAAACATTGGCAGTGTGAACTGTCCTGGAAAATCCACATGGTAAAGGAACACACAGTCTGAGGGTCACGCTTTAGGTGAGAGCAGTTTGAGAGGAAACTGCTCCAAGTTGCAGTCCCATTGCTGAAGGGGTAGGCGTGCCAGCCACAGCAGGACAAGAGAGAGAGTGTGACTTGGCCTTAACGATGCAGTTAATAAATATTTATTACCGAATAAATGAATAAATCACGTAATAGCAACAGAGTGGTAAGGGAAATCAGCAGTAGCAGGGAGGGGCAGATAAGCAATCATGTCCTCAGCTGTGGAAAGAATTGCAGGCTTCCTACTTCAAAACTTGGGACTGAGGCAGCAACAATGGCCTCATCTGGGGACTTGTTAGAAACTCAGGATCTGGGGCTCCACCACAGACTGCGTTATCATCTACATTTGAATTCACTCCCCAGGGACCTAGGGGGGGATCTGAAGCTAACCAATTATGGTCTACAGACTGTGAGGACAGGAGGTCCCAAATCACAGGTTTCCTGGAAAGACAAACACACACAATAGGGAGAGACAGAAACAATCACAGGTGGAAAGAGATGCTCATCATCACAGATTACTTGAGAGAGAGGTCAGGCACAGGAACAGAACAAGAGCATATACAAATCTAAACAAAATTTTCAATTGAAAATTTCCCCTGGTGCTAACACGGAAATGCCCCCCTCTTTTACTTTTAGCATTCTTTTAGAAAATGCGAAGTTGCAAATGCTTCCTCTGTCTGTTTGAGATGCGTGTAAATCTTTTTTAAAAGTTAAGTAAGCCTCTGACCAGTTTTGCCTAGGCAAGAATGTCTTCCTGGAAAGCCTACTGGCGTCTCTTTGGAATGTGAGCAGCAGGCAGCATGGTGTCCTGGGCTCCCTGTCTCTGTTGTGGGAGTCTAGCTTAGGCATCTGACTCCAAGTGGTAACTAGCTGCTTGTCATACAGTTAAAGTTTTATTTTTCCTCTGAATAAAGACAGTGAACATATATGTAATGGATTGTATCTGACTGGCTATATCAATGAGATTTCTTTGTCTTTGCAATCTCTTTAGTGGATTGCCTGTGATCCTCATTGCAGTCTGGCTTATTTTTTAATCACCAATATAACTGTTTCATTCTTTTCTATATTTTGTAGAGGATTCTTTGGGGCTGGCAGGGGATCTTATTTTGTAATTATTTCCCAACACCAATCGCAGAAGGCATGAAGACCCGGGTGTCTTTGCTACCAACTGTGTGTAGGCAAAATGGCTTCCATCATGACTGTAGGAAAAGGCAGCAGCAGAGTCAAAAGTGGGTTGTTATTTGATTTGTATTTGACAGTTCATGATGTACAGGAGTAGATGTTCATTACATACCTTCAAATGGAATTAAAGCTATGGGACAGTGAGAAACAGGAACTGGTTTTTTTTAGGCAGAAGGACAAAACTCTAAGAGCCTAAATCTCTTAGAACCCTTTTTCTGAAGCTAGAAAAGTTGTCCACCTAGTTTTGAAAGTCACAAATGATGACAAAGTGGGAGGATAACCTGAGCAGCCTGCCCTCCCCACCGCAGAGACCCTGCCCCTGAGGACCTGGACTGGAAGGCCCCAGGGACACTGATTTTGCACAGGCGGTCAGAACCCAGGGTAGTGTAATAGGCTACACAGATGGTATATCACTTCTAGAAGATTCCCACAAGTGTTGGTTGGTCCATTTATTTATTTATTCATTCATATTCCCAAACATTGATTAAACATCCCAGGGGACCAATTTCAGCACTAGGTGCTGGACTATAAACTGATTAAAGCTCAGATCTTGCTCTCAAAGAGCTCAGTTTATTGAGGAAGAAAGATTCATAAGTGATTGTAGCAAAAGTGATAAGTGTTGTGAATTGAATCCATACAAGAAGGGATGAAAATTCAGAGGACAACTGAAAGCTTGGGACAGGGGCAAGGAAGTCTACTGGAAGATATGCCAGCTCAGCCCTGGCTTAAACCTGGGACTCCAATCTCCGTAGTCCTCACTTTCACATTGCTTCCCTTCATCCTGGCTAATTCCTAAAGCCTAGATCCTCCAGGTCTCAGTTTATGTAACCTCCACCAGGAAGCCCCCAGTGGCCCTGCAAAGCTGGGATAGGTGCTGCTCCTTTGTGTTCCCATGAGGCCCTGCAGTCCCCATCACAGTATAAGTCTTCACTGTCAGTGCTTGTTTACCTGTCTGTCAGCCCCACAATACATTGTGCTCTCTTGTAGGAGAGCAGCTTTGTTCTGGTCCCCTGTGTATCTCCAGTACCTAGCATGGTACCTAGCATACAGGTAGTACTTAATAAATACCTGTGAAATGACTGACTGTCAGGTAAAAAGCAGTTATTGAGGTATGCGAGGGAGGGGTTAGGAGGGGAAGAGGAATTATTGATATTCTCAGTAGAAAGAACAACATGAGTGTATGAAGGCAAAAAACAGTTCAGTATTTTGTGTGTAAGGAATGACAAATATTTTAGAGTTGCTGACCATATATTGCAAGGGAGAGAGTGGCAGGAGATAAAATTGGTGCACTAAGCAGAGATCCTGCTCAGTCTCATGGTAAATGAGGAAGTGCTCTCCTCCCTTGATCTGTTCCCCTTTGGCAGGGACCTGAGGATGGCCCGCTGAAGTCAACAGCTGTCTCATGTGATAGATAGTTCTCCCATGTGACCCAAGAGATGCAATATTTCTAGCAGTAAAATTCCAAAACAAATATAGTAGTCCTAACTGCAGCTCATTGTAACCTTCTACAGAAAGATAGTTATCCACCTTAGAGGGGAACTCATACAAACTGGATCCAGGAATTAGGCACAATATGTAATCACAAATGTCTAATATGTGCCAAGTTGCAGAATGATTGACAAGACCCTACTTGGCTGCTAATTGTTTGAATATGCACTCTTTGATGGGCTAGGCCCATGGTGGTGGAAATAAGAGGCCAGCTGTAGCTTAGTGTCTACTCAAATGTGTCCATTCTGACCCGGTTTTGAGGCTTAGCACAGTATAATCCTTACTAGGACAAGAATTGACCTCAGAGATGGTCTTGGGAGGAACCATGGAGATCAGGCAGCTTGGTGCTCTAGGATGGGGTCTGGATGAAAGGTTGGAGGACCTGAGTTCTGTTTCTTGCTCTGTTTCAAATGAGCTCTGTGTTCACGAGCAAGTCATATAACTTTGTTTTTGAGAATGCAATGAGATCTTGCCTGCAGAAGTCTAAAATGCAGAGACATAGCATTTTATTACTTGTAAAAATCAGTGCTGAAACCGATCAAGCAGTCACTATAAGCCCAGCCAAATGCCAAGGACAGTAGGGGATGCAGGGAAGTAAAACTTTCTATTCTTATCCTCAAGGCTCTTTTTACTTTGACAGTAAAAACAAAATCAACACACACATAATAGAGAACAATTAATCACTGAATCTTAATGTAATCTGAGTTCAAGTGAGAGAAAATCTCATCAAGAGATGGAATTGCTGATGAAGGCTGCAAAATGAATGGCACAAAATGTACTTACCTTTTCTTTTTTCTTTCCTTTTTTATCTTTTCTATACCTATTTTCAGGAAAAGAAAAACAACTATACTTATACGTCATAAAAACTGTCAGCAAATTAAGACTAGAAGGGGACTACTTTAATTTGACAAAAATAATTTTGAAAAACCTATAGCCAATATCATATTTATTGGTTAATTTCAAGGTTGTCTGCTCTCACACTTTAATTCAATACTTCACTGGACATTCTGACAATGTAATGAGGCATGAAAAGCTAATAAAAGTCATTAAGTTTGGAAAAAAGTGTAACTGTCTCTTAATGCAGAAAACATGTTGTCTCTACAGAAAATGCTAAGGAAACTACAAAGCAACTAGTAGAGGTAATAAGTGAATTCATCAAGATTGCCGGATACAAGGTCAATATACAAAAATTAATTGTAGTTTTGTATATTAGCAAATTTTTGGAAAAGGAAATAATATTTATTGTAGCTTCAAAAGAGGAACGTAAAATACTTATGATAGATATAAATTTAACAAAATATGTCTAATACTCATAAACTGAAAAGCACTAAAATGGCAAAAGAAATTAAGAAAACCTAAATAAAACAAGATATACCATGTTAAAGGATTGGAAGACTCAATAGGCAATTATCTTCAAATTATTAAAAGTTCTAGAATAGGCACACCTAGAGTTGAAAAAATTCAGAACACTCTGGAGGGTGTTGCTTTCAAGGAGCTCAGTTTTTTGAGAAAGGAAGACCCATAAATGATTGTAGCAGAAAGTGATAAGTGCTGTGAATTGAATCCATACAAAAAGTGATGAAAATTCAGAGGACAACTGATAGCCTGGGACAGGAGCAAGAAAGTCTACTGGAAGATATGATAGCTCAGCCCTGGCTTAAAGCTGGGAGTCCAACCTCCATAGTCCTCACTTTCACATTGCTTCCCTTCATCCTGGCTAATTCCTAAAGTCTAGATCCTCCAGGCCTCAGTTTATGTAGCCTCCACCAGGAAGCCTTCCGTGGCCCTGCAAAACTAGGATAGATGCAGGGATAGGTATAGGAGTGTTTGATTGACTGGAAAAAAGACATGAGGAAATTTTCTAAATTCATGAAAATATTCCATGTTATTAACAGGAGTGTGAACCATAGACCTATGCATTTGTCAAAATGTATGAAATTTTATATCTAAAATTACTGTGTACAGGTGAATGTAAATTTTATCTAATAATGTAAATCATATTGAATTCTAGTTAGTAGGTTTCCTTTTAATTATGCTATGGGGTGGCAATTCTGAAACTACTTTTTGTGTATTCCACGCTGGAGCAAATGAGTGTATGTATTGAGAAAATGGGAACCAGGTTTCTTAGTACTGTGCGTATTCGTGTGTGTGTGTGTGTGTGTGTGTGTGTGTGTGTGTGTGTGTTTAAAAACACATGTGGGGCCAGCCGAGTGGCGCGTTGGTTAAGAACTGGCTTGGGACACCAGAGGGCCCCGGTTCAGATCCCACATATGAGGGCCAGTGACACTGCCCTCCACAGCTAAGATGCTGAACAACAGCTCAACCTGGAGCTGGGCTGCTGTGGGTCGCTGGCGATGGCGTGGGCTGCAGCCCCTGTGGCAGTGGGTTGCCATGGGCTACCGTGTGTAGCCAGCAGCCAGTGTGAGCGGCCAGCAGCCGCTGTGAGCGGCCGCCCAGAAGCCGGTGACTGATCTGCCTCGCCCGGGAAGAGTGCAATGATGGTGCCAACTTGGGCCAGTGAAGCGATGTCCTCCACAACTAGACTGAAGAACAAAACGACAGCAACTTGTCTGTTCCCCTTCCCCCAATTCCCCAGCACTGTTCCCATCCCCCCAATTCCCCAACTAAAAAAAAAAAAAACTTTAAAAAAACAAAACACATGTATTTCCTGGATATGTGCCTTGAGATGGACTAAAAGCCATGACACGTCAACAGCAACGAGTAGACCTTGAGCCCAGATCTTGATTTCTAAGTATCATTTTCTATTGAAAGGAACCAGACTCCTCCGAGATATGTGTGACTCCAGGTCCAAGGCCGGGACAGGATGAGTTGATTCTAGAACATTTTATTCAAAGAATGATGAGGACATTATAAAGGGTCACCAGAGACAAGCTGAAGCAGCTCCACTGGCCAGGTCTGGGACAATATAGGCATCAAAATAAATATAATATAATATAATAATAATAATAATAAAATTTTAACCCATTGAATAAAATAAAAATCCATGAGTTTATACAAATATAAAACATGAATAAATATATAAATAAATAGGAGAAAAGGGGAAACTTTCAGCAGAATTTCAATATAGATGATAGATAGATAGATAGATATCTAAAAGAAGGTCAGTGTTTGATGGGTAATATATTTACTTAGTCTCAAATTATTTCCCCACAAAATACCTGTCAGTTCCAAAGGGAAAATGGCACATTCATATTGGAGAATCCTGGTAGACATTACTTAAATCAAGTGATAATATTAATATCAACTGTATTCGGATAAACTGCCATTATGGCCTTTTATGAGGGACATAATCTCACTTTTCTGGTATCCTAACAAAATGCATAAGTTAAATCCAATCATGAGCAAACATAGGATAGATACAAATTGAGAGATATTAAACCAAATAATTACTCTGTTCTCTTGAGAACTCGCAAGGTCAAGAAGGATGAAAAGAAGCTGAGAAATGATTCTAGAGTAAAGGAGACTACTGAAGAGTCCATATGTGATAAATAAATGAAATGTGTGGTCCTGGATTGGATCCTGGACTGGAGTAAATGCTCATAGGATATTATTTGGGGAGTTGATAAAATTTAAAAATAAATTGTGGATTAGAAAACAGATTATGGCAATATTAAATTTCTCAGTTTTGGATAACAATATGGGATTATGTAAGAGAGTGTCTTTGTTCTTAGGAAATGCACACTGATTTTGTTCTTAAAAATAGTCACATTTAAGGGTAAATGAGAAAAATGTCTCCAACTTATTCTTAAATGGTTCATAAAAGAAAAACGTGTATACATACATATATGTATATCTATCTATATTAAATGATAAATGCACAAAATGTAAACAAATGGTAAACCTGGGCAAAGTGTATATAGGATTCCCTTGTAATATTCTTGCAATTTTCCTATAAATTTGAAATTATGTGTAAACCAAAATTACCAAAAATGTGGCAGGATGAGTAAAACAAAAGTCAGGATAATGTTATATCTTGAGGGAAAGGGAAGTATAGACATGTAATTGAGAAAGGATATATAGGGGCATATTGAGACTTGCACATGCTTGGAATGTTCTGTTACTTAGTCTGAATATTAGGTACATGGTTATCTTCTTATTATTGAAACTCTCAATATATGTTTTCTACCTGTTTCTGTAAGTATGACTCATTTAATCATAGAATGTGAGGCACTCAGAGGATAAATAACCATTCAAAATGATGCTACTTATTTTTGGTGAAGTCAGGGCTAAACCCAAATCTTTGGATTCTCATCAAGTCCATTTCTCTGCCAGGTGACAATGCTGGTAACCATGATGAGATTAATATGCACTTGGCCTGAGAACTCCCACACCCTGACCTCAACCAGCCACCCCTCTCTACGTATTCCTAAAGGGAAATACATACTCAGAAAAATGCCCTGTTGACTGACAAAAAACTCCTCAATGTGACTAGGTCTTTGACCCCTGCACCCCATGAAGTTTCTGGTGAGTGAGTTGGACCAGGTAGAGAACTCTTTTCTAGGTTAGAGATGGCCGGGCGCTAGAATCACAGCAAGCTGAAATGCCTTCTCCATCCCACTCTCCCTAAGTACACCCAAGTCTTAGATTGAGTGTGATCCTAATTGTGATAAAAGTTTCCACCAGGGCAGTTCAGCGAACAAGCAGAAGGAAATAAATCTCCCTGTGCATATACTTACTTATATCCTCTAAGGCCCCATTACTTAGTAAAAGCTGCCCAATGAGGATCCTTGTCCTCAACCAAATAAAAATGATACTTACCCTTGGGAGCCGAGTGGAAAATGAGCTGTGAACTTGTTCTGGCTATCAGATACCATTGTGTGTTCCTGTTCCTAGCTATCCCCTGGGCTAACGAGAACACAGAGGCAGGTGCATCACAAGACCCACCGGTCTTGTGACTATAGACAACTTGGCACATTTGAACCAGTGGTAGCTTGTGTGCAAGTCCAATTAGAACCTTTTTTTGTCTGCTTTCCTATTATGTGACTATAAAAATTATCAGCAGTACATTTAAACTTTCCTGTAGAGAAGAGATATGCAGATCATAATCAAAGTAAGAATATGCTTATAACCATATGTTTGTTCTCACACACACACACACACACACACACACACACACACACACACACACACACACACACACACAATGTGCCAGTGTAAGAAATGTTCCATTTTGAAGTTCTCAAAGCCATGTGGTGGTGGTGGGTTGAAACTTCCATGGTGGGCTCTTTTGTTTTTTTCTTCCCCTTGTATTATATCTTTACATTGTTCAAGCTAAAGGTTTCTATACTACCACCTCCTCCCTCACTTCCTTGCTGCTCCCCCCCCCACAACCTTGCTCTTTTGTATTAAGGCACCCCCTGAAAACACATTCCAAACAATGTCATATTCCATATACTTAGCGAGAAAGGAAATGGTTGCTTAGCAACAAAGCCCTGGTAAAAATTTTGAGCATTCTTTTACTTTTACTTTTCATTTTAGGGCAATGCTCAGGAAGCTGATTGCAAAGAGATCCAGGACTGGGAGACGAACTCTGTGTAAAACAGGGGGAGAGGAGAAGATGGGGGAGGAGAAGGAAGGGGAGGTGGGGGAGAAAAAAAGGGGAGAGGAGGAGAGGAAGGAGGAGGAGAAAAAAAAGATTAAGGTTCATTTGTCACAATCTTGTCATTCTCAGTGGCAACAGGAATAGAGGCTTGGCCATACATGGGGTGGGACACTTCACTTTTCCATTTGCTTTCTGGTTTCCCTAATGTTTCCAAAACTTAACACAGAATTCCAGTCTATTAGCTGAGACTGAAAGGCCCTGAGGGAAGCCCACCAGCACTTTGTCAGCCATTCAAGCTCTCTTGTGAAGGCTTTAGGCAAAACCCCGGAGTAGCAGCAGTTGATCCTTTACTTTGCCTGTTAGGACTCCTTAAAATATCTATCTGGCCTCTACAGGATAACTATTGTTATATTTCTTTTTTTTTCTTTTTTTTTTAAAGATTTTTATTGGGGAGTTGGGGGGATGGGAACAGTGCTGGGGAATTGGGGGAAGGGGAACAGACAAGTTGCTGTCATTTTTGTTCTTCAATCTAGTTGTGGAGGATGTTGCTTCACTGGCCCAAGCTGGCACCATCATTGCGCTCTTCCCGGACGAGGCAG
>NW_017731429.1:496798-501015 GCF_001890085.2 Hipposideros armiger | reverse complement strand
AGCTGTGGAGGACAGTGTCACTGGCCCTCATATGTGGGATCCGAACTGGGGCCCTCTGGCGTCCCGAGCCAGTTCTTAACCATCGCGCCACTCAGCTGGCCCGGTTTTATTTTATTTAAGATGCATGCTTTTATGTATTTTTGTAGCAGTCAAAGATCACAGTGATGAAAAACAGAGGCTTTGGTATCTGATTTCCTGGCTTGACTCTTGGCTCTGCCATCTCTACGCTGTGTGATCTCAGTCAAATTAACATCTCTCTGCCTTACATTTCTCCTCTATAAAATGGGCTTCTTAGTTGCTCCTAGCTCATGGTGGGTGGTGAAATTTCATCAAATTAATACATATGTAGAGCACATAGAGTGATGCCTGGGACATACCTATTGAGCACTTAACAAGTTCAAGTAGCAACTATCACATAACCAATACACTATTCATTTTGAGTTCTCCCAAGGCTTTATGCTCAGAAAGTCTACATCCATAGAAAAACTATACAGTGTTCATTTATATCTTATTTTATTTTCTTCATGACTTATTTATGTATTCATTTTTTATGTTTTACTCTTTAACTCATTAGAATTTATTTTGATATATGGTAAGAAGCTTGATTCCCCTTCCCCCCAAATATTTAATGTTCTCTTTTGTCAATTAATCTACCTCTTCTCATTGGTTTGTATAATTCATTTATCATTTACCAAGTTTTTATGTACACTTGGATCTGTTTTTATTTTATTTATTTATTTATTATTATTTTAAAAATATTTTATTGGGGAATTGGGGGAGGGGAACAGTGTTGGGGAATTGGGGAAGGGAAACAGACAAGTTGCTGTCCTTTTTTTCTTCAGTCTAGTTGTGAAGGACATTGCTTCACTGGCCCAAGTTGGTATTATCATTGCACTCTTCCCAGGTGAGGCAATCCCTTGCCGGTCATTGGACGGCCGCTCACAGCTGCTCATGGCAGCTCACGAAAGCTCACACTGGCTGCCGGCCAGCCCCACTGCAGCCTACACTGTCGCTGGTGACTCATGGTGGCCCAGCTCCAGGTCGAGCTGTTTTTTACCACCTTAGCTGTAGAGGGCGCAGCGTCACTGGCCCTCATGTGGGATCTGAACCAGGGCCCTGCTGCTCAGAGCTGGCATCCCAAGCCACCTCCTAACCAATGCGCCACTCTGCCGGCTCCACTTGGATCTGTTTTTAGATTATCTGTTCTGTTGTTCTGTCCTTTGACTTCTATCCTAGTGCTATATTGAAACAAATCAGTATAAGTTTAATATTTACTAGGTCAATTCTGATCTCATTATTTTCAAAATTTTTTGGCTATTTTTAACTGTGAAGTAGTCCAGGTGATTATCTAAATCGTTTTAATATGTTAAATATCACTGGGATTTTTAATAGGATTATACTGATCTATAAATTGATTTAGGAGAAACTGACACTTTTGAACTATTTAGTTTCTTCATTTACAAAATCTTTTATATCTCTCAATAGATTTTTTTTAGTGTTTTCACAAAGTTTTCCACCCATTTTTTTCTTAGCAATTCAACCTTTTTTTTTTTTTTTAGCTGATTGTAAAAAGAATTTTCCTCTCCTAGTACAACTAGATGTAGGAGGAAACAAGTTATGATCATAGTCCCCAATTCAACCTGAATTATTTCATTTACGGAGTCCTTGTGAGTTCTTTTTGTAAGTTGCTTGGATTCTGAATTAGGGATTATTTGCCTAACATCATTTAAACTTGAAATGGGGATACTATGTATCTAAAAAGTATTCTTCCTAATATTCTTCCTAATTTAACAAATTTTTACTGTGTTCCAGCTACATGTAAGGCTTACTTGCAGAGGTAGAAATGGTTCTTGCTACAGAGCTGATATTAGAAAATTGATTTAATGACAGCTGTGAAGAGTATTAAGGAGGATGGTTGAGGTACATGATGGAGGTCTAATTTGTGGCCTGACCTCATGTGAGGCCACAATAACATTTGAACTGGGCTCCGAGAGATGAGTAGAATTTAGCAACTACGGATGCCCCTGACAGAGGAGCGGGCCAGAATGCAGGATATTCAAGAAATGACAATAGGGCATATGTGGCAGTAATGCAGCAATGGGGAGTGAGTTGGCAAGTGACATTAGATGAGATAAGTCATTGAGAGTAGGGTCATAGTAAGCTGTTTAACCTTAAGAGGAAAACAAAATTCACTTTGAAAAAAGTTAAAAATCATAAAAACTATCAAAGTATCTAAATATATATACTGCTGCATCCTTGAGGGAATACTTCTGTGACAGTTCACCTTCTTTAGCCCGAAGGGAGGAAAATCTAGCTTCTCCTCCAGATTTCCTGAAGCGGTTGTTGCCCTCGTCAGACACTCCTCAGGCCAGTGTCTGCCGTGCAATGGAAAAAGCAGAAAAGGCATTATTGACATACAGTCCTGTTTGCCGTTCTCTTGTCAGCAGTATCACTGTCTTGAGCAAACCTCAACCTATTTTGTAAAAGCAGTTGTCTATGGAACAATCAAACCGTCCTTTCCATGAGATTCAATGGTAAATGCCAGACAGGCTTACGGAATGTCAAATCTCCAGCAGAACCTGAAAGACATCCCATCCTCTAATTGAGGAAAAAAATATTAGTTAGGATGAGGTTTCTCAATTTTGGCACTATTGAGATGTTGGGCCCTTGTGGGCACTGTCCTGTCCCTTGCAAGGGTGTGTAGCAGCAGCCCTGGTCCCTACCCACTCAGTGCCAAGAGCATCCTCCTCCAGTTTTGACAACCAAAAGTCCTTAGAGGGGCAAAACTGCCCAGGTTAAGAAACACTGAGTTCCAGAAATGATAAAACCCTTGTCCTTCTCAGTTAAAAGTATTATACCCATTTTTGTTTTGCTATGAATTCACTCACACACTGTCACGTTTAACAAATGAGATTCAGAATTATTACTAACACTCTTATAGTGTACAAAGCATTGCCATATATATATATATATATATNCTGGCCGCTCACGCTGGCTGCTGGCCACACACAGTAGCCCATGGCAACCCACTGCCACAGGGGCTGCAGCCTACGCCGTCGCCGGCGACTCATGGCAACCCAGCTCCAGGTTGAGCTGTTGTTCAGTATCTTAGCTGTGGAGGGCAGTGTCACTGGCCCTCATATGTGGAATCCGAACCGGGGCCCTCTGGCATCCCAAGCAAGTTCTTAACCATCGCGCCACTCGGCCGGCCCTATTGTTATATTTCAATAGATTTTTCTATCAAGGAAAATTTTCCACATTATTAAATATTGCATGAAAATATAGTTGTTCAGAAACTTGTGCTGTAGGTGTCACATGATTAAGCTACCCATCATTCATGGTGCATTTAGTTTATTCTGAGCAGTTTGCTTCTGTTACTGTTGTTTCTATGAATTTTCTCTTATCTAATTCTATAGATCAGAAAAATTCTGTAGGACAGGTGGCGAATAGGAGAATTGATAGATTTGAAAATATCTTAAGTTTTTTAAATTTTGAACTTTTAAAATATTCTTGATATTTACAAACTAATTGTTTCCAGAAAAGTTTTACTAGTATACCAGTAAATATGTTCTGATTTGATGGAAAGATAACATGTGATGGTTTATTTAGTTATTATTTGGTTATTAGGTTAAATATATATTTTTTGTTTACAATCCATTTCTAAGTCTCTCTTTCTGAAGTGTCTGATCATGTTATTGCCCATTTATTTCCTATTATGTGTTATGTATTTTATTGGTTTATGAAAGCTCTTTATAAACACACACACACACAGGCATATGTACCTTTTACACTATGATTATTGAAATAAAAAGGATAGGGACAAAGAGGAGAGACTAATGTAAAGGATATATGTTTATGGTCATATTTGTTAAAAATATTTCTCCCAATTAGTTATTTGCCTTTTATTTAATATATTTATTTAATTTTTTACTTTATGAGGTTTTACTTTTACTTTATGGGTTTTATTTTATTTTATTTATTTATTTTTTTTAAAGATTTTTATTGGGGAATTGGGGGGATGGGAACAGCGCTGGGGAATTAGGGGAAGGGGAACAGACAAGTTGCTGTCGTTTTGGTCTTCAGTCTAGTTGTGGAGGACGTTGCTTCACTGGCCCAAGTTGGCACCATCATTGCGCTTTTCCTGGGCGAGGCACATCAGTCGCCGGCTTCTGGATGGCCGCTCACGGCGGCTGCTGGCTACACACGGTAGCCCATGG
>NW_017731429.1:449007-493231 GCF_001890085.2 Hipposideros armiger | reverse complement strand
TTAAAATTTATTTTAGCAAACATTTATTAAATACCTGCTTTGCACTATGCTGGTTGCCAGAGCCACAAGGTGAAATATACAACCTTGCAAGAGCCCCAGACTATAGGAGAAGACAACATAGAAGTGCCTGATAGAAATGTGACAGACATCTACTAAGAGAAGGTAAGAGGAAAAATAGTTAGAGGCCCTGGTGAGGGGTGGAGCTACCAGTATATGATAAATAGAAATGAAACTCCCTGCTGAAACCTGAGACGTAGTATTTTTCAGGCTGGTGAATTGAGGCAATAGTTGGGCAGCTGTGAGATTTAACAACAATATTCTAGGACAAGAAAAGCATTGTGATCATCTCTGTTTTAAGGATGAAAAAACCAAAAGTTTTGGGTTTTTTTTGTTTTTTAGTTTAGGGCCACTTAACTGCATAGCAACAAAATTAACCTGTAAATTTAAATATTTCCTGGGTGAACATTGTTTGCCTTTTCCAGCCAAATACAACAGAATAAGAGAGATTCACGGAATACTCTTGACAAACAGTCCTCTCAAAAAAAACAAACAAAGCAAGAAAAAAAAATTACAATGACAAAAATAATGCTCCCTTATATTAGTATATTTCACAAGGGATATTCACAGATATTATCTCTTATGATCCTTCCACTAATCCTGTCAGATTGATAGCAAGCACTATCATCTCTGAAAGGAGACACTCGGAGAGTGTGTTTAGGTGGAGTGCCCACAAAGCATGCTGTCCTTCTCAGCATGGATATGTATAGTTCCATAGGGCAATGGATGGAATGGTTCACTGTTTTTTAGCCTGTCATTGTATTTGAGCACCAGGATGCCGCCATCATTTTGCTATTGTTGAAAGCAATTCAATTTCAGCACTGAGAGCTGAAATTATAGTGTCTCAAAGCTAAATTTAAAAGAGCACTTTACTGCTGTCCCCAAGAAGAAACAGAACCAATCAATGTAATTAAAAAAGCTTAAGATCATTCTGTACTTTGTACAGTTGCTATTATAGTTGCATGACTCATAGGGAGCAGCAAACTGCCTATCATTATGGAATATTTAGAAAGCAGAACAGTGCTTGACCTGAGGTAGGTACTCAAGAAATGTGCATTAGAAGGATAGATGGATGAAAAAGTGAATGGATGGATACGAAGGCGGATGGAAGGATGGCTTCCAGGAATGAGAAATGGTGACCTGTTTCTCAGCATCATGGCTTTTATTGTCTACCTCCATTTTATGTAAAGAACAATCTGTCACTGGCATCCACAGGGTTTCTAATCCCATTTCTTATCTGAAAGAAGGACAAGAATAGGTGAATTTTGAAACCATCCCTTAATTTCCATTTCTGTTCTATTTGCTTTAGCTCAAACCCCTATCACCTCATTTCTGGGCTGTTAGCCTAATGTATCAATTGATCTTTCTTCTTCATGTTTTTCCATTGTATCCTGAGCACCACATTCAAACTGAAATTTAAATACTTCTTTTGTCGTTTCTTTTGTCTTCCAAAATTTTCAGTGCTGAACAATAAGTTTAAATTTCTTATTCTGTCATACTAGGCCTCCCAGAAAGAGGTCCTTTTTGTTTTATCTCTGCACAAACCTACCCAGGGCCGGCTGAGTGGCTCAGTTGGTTAAGAGTACAAGCTCTGAGCAACAGGGTTGCTGGTTCGATTCCCACATGGGCCAGTGAGCTGCGCCCGAGCTGAGCTGCTGCTGAGCTACCAATAGGTGGCAGGATGGCTCAGCTGGTGAGAGCACGTGCTTCTAACAAAGTTGACTGTTCAACTCCCACATGGGATAGTGGGCTATGCCCACCCGCAACCAAGATTGAACATGGCAACTTGAGCTGAGTGGCCGCAAGTGGCAGGATGACGGCTTGACTTGGAGCTGAGCTAGTTGCACCCTCCACAACTAAGATTGAAGGACAGCAACTTGTCTGTTCCCCTCCCCGATTCCCCAATAAAATCTTAAAAAACAAAAACGAAAAACAACAACAAAAAAACCCTACCCAAACCTTAATTGTCTCTTCATTGTACCCATAATATGTTTTACATATCACCTCCCAACCTTCATTCTTCTTTTGTCCAATATTTACCAGGAATCTTCTATGCAAGGTGTGTGTTAGATTATGAGTACTCCAAAAAAGACAGAATTGGAAAAAACAAAAGTCCTGCCCTCAAGGATCTCAGTTGCCTGGGGTATGCAGATAAGCTCTTTTATTAGAGAGTGAACATGCTGCAATAGACTAAAAATAAGGTCCTGGAGGGGCTCAGGGAAGGACACCCCCTCGGCTAACTCTAGTGCTTCCTTCTTTGGGTCGATTCTGGATCTGTAGCTCAAACATTTCTTGTATTATCATTTCACATCTGCCCTGTTTTGTAATTATTCATCACCTTTGAAGTCAAAGATGAAGTCGCATTCATTTCTGGTTCCTAAAAGCCCAGTGGAGTGCCAGACCACCACATATCAACACATACAACACTGAGCGGTCACTGGTTACTTATTCTAGGAGAGGTGTCGTGCTGAATGCCTGAATGACATAGTTCCCATTGATTTCGACAATACAGTCAGTTGGCATGATTGATGTAGAAGTAATGTCTCAGTTTTACATAGTGATATCGCATAACTTGCCCAACAACTGTTAAGTGGAGGAGTCACAGTTAGAACCCTGTCAGTGTGATGCCAAAGTACATGTTTTTAATCCCCTCCAAATATTGATATATAAATGACATGCTGATGAATGAACACATGTTCCTGTTTGTGGGTGGTTTCTTTCTTCCCCTAGGACTTCCAAAGCCTTGGAAGAGGTCAGACACATTCAAAATTATTTTTCTTTAAAATAAGAGTTGTTGAAGTTAAATTGATAAAAATGAAATTAGCCATTCCAGAGAAGCCCCAAGCCCCAGGCACATGCAAGGTGTTAGGACAGATAAGTGCGATGAGTGCTGACTGTGGATGCTGAAAGGGCTGGGAGCAGAGCCTATGCAGTTATCTAGAGGGAATCACATAATGTGATTCATGTGACCAGTAAAATAATGGGACTGGGGTGACAGTTCAGGGGAGAGAGATGGTTGCTTTTTGTAGGGCTCCATCAAGTTCTCCTCCCCCCATCGCATATTGAGCTGCCTTACTTTATCCCCTCTGCTGAAAGATGACTTTTCATTCTTCTCCAAATGCAAGGCATTCAAGTTACAGAATGACAGGGGAGGAAGCTTGCCTGTGCAAAGGCAAAACGAGCTGAACTGGGTTTGGCAGGATTTGGCAGCTGTTCCCCATCAGCCACTGTAATAGGATAAAGGAGTGGGGATTATGTTAATAAACAATACTGGTCAATTGGTTTATCCTGCTCTCCTTATCTGAACATGCTTTGCGCTCTGGAGAGATTTTAAAACCCTCTCATGATGCTGGTTTAGCTGAAGCTGACCTTGAGAATACACTCTAGGTCAGAGTTATCCAGAGGAAGGCGCTATGATAAAGTGGAAAGAACATGGAACCTGGCTTCAGGAAATGTGACTTGGCCTTTTACTGGCTTTGTGAGCCTTTCTGAGCTTCAGCTTATTGTCTGTAAATGGAGATAAAATGCCTGCGAAAGGGTTCTTTTGATGATTACATAAAATTTAACTTATGAAAAAGTCTGAAACATGAGAGACACCCCAATTTTTTCTTGTCTTTGAATGTCCAGTTGAAGACCCCTCCTGCCCTTTCCCCCATCCCAGTGGATTTTAATGGAGACTGGTCTTTGCAGACTGATAGAAACAAATGATATGGGCTAAGATCCCAAAGTAAGAAATCGTGTAATAGTGCCCCAAACTACAAATGTGTAAATATATCCAGCGTCTTTCCTTGGTTACTAAAGACAAATCTGGCATTTTTTGCTCTTCTGGGATATGGTGGGTCAAATCTCCCTTATAAATCTGAAGACCTCCTGGAATTAACCAAATAATTAACAATTTTCTTCATTCCTTTATAACTCTGTGATCTATTGTACTTAAGTAGGCTATACTAAGAACTGAAATCTCATCCCAAGTTAATGAAACCTCATCCCAAATTAATGAGGATATGTAATGATTTCAAAATACTGTGAGGATTGTCTCCATCCAAAAACTCTATTTGCTTTTTGTTTAAAAAATTGAAAGGGACTTGCTCATAGAATCTGCCTCAAATCAGCAAGAGATTTATGCTCTGATCTTGCACAGCCTACCATTTGTGTCCTTGTGGATGTAATAAAAGAAAAAACTGAGCCAGCCCATTGGAGGCCTTGGTCTAAGGTACTCTCACTAGGTGGAAGCAGGCTGACCACTTGATGAGCAGAGTGCTGGTTCTATTCCAGCCCTTCCTAGGTCAGGGCTTTTGTGCAAAACCTGGACCATTGTTCCTAGAGGCCATGATTGATAGGATTATGGCCACCCTTCTCCTTGAAAGCATTTGTCTGCTGGTATCAACATAGAGTGATTGTGGGTTGCATGCAAACCTCTATATGACTTCCTCTAACATCAAGCAAGTATGGGTCAAGGATTACTTAGGATTATAAAGAAAAAGCACTAAAGTATTAATAAAAATGTATTGAGTACGTACTGTGTGCTAACCATTGCGATAGGTGCTTTCAAAAATACGGTTTTATTTGATCCCAGGGTGGACCTGGAGGAAGTTATCATTGTCCCTATTTTAGAGCTGAAGGAATTGTTCAGAGCTGAAATAAGAGCATGCAGGAAACAAATATCAGAGCCAAAGTTTGACGTGAAGTTTTTTATAGCATTATGCTGCCTTAAAACTTTCTCTGTGTGATGTTGTCAAATTACCTTCATCCCAAGGCTTCTCCCACATTACACTGTGGGTTGAAATATAGATTATTCCTCCAGGGTAAAAGCATGGGAGATGGGCTGATAACACACTGTACAAGGTGGTTTTAATTTGGATAACTTCCTTTCCTCTTCTTCTGATTGATTGCATCTTTACTTGTCAGTGAAGTAAGCTAGTCAGACAGAAAAACAATGATCCATTTGACCTACTAGCATCTATCAGGCAATGTGCCTATTAAGAAATCTATTCATTAATTATGTTAATCATTCATTCAATACATTACATGCCTTGATATCTTTGTTTTAGACTTAGCTGGGCATCATTCAGGGTTATAAAGAAATGGCACTGAAATACAGGGTTTTACTCAAGTAGCGAATACAATCATGTAGACAAATAATTATGATACTCATCCTTTAACACTCTGCTGAGGTGTTGTCATCTCTGGAGGCCCTTCTGAATTATATTAAGTACTTATCTATTGTGCTATCGTGGCATACCATACATCATGGTTTGTTAGCATTTAGCCATATATATAATATTGAATTTTCTGGTTATATTTTTCTATCCCAAATGGAAGGTATGCTAATCACTGGCAGAGACTTTCTCTTATCATGTATTTGTGACTATGCATATTTGGGTAATTAAGTCATATAGTACTGAAACGGAATAATATATCAGCTTCCATAGACGCATAATGGATTAAGATCTGTTTAAAGTGTTGCGATGAATTGCCAGAGGAAATTACCCTTAAGAAAAAAAAAAAAGGATATTAACAAGTGCCATAAGGGAAAACTGAGAGCAACTATGAAGGAGGGGAAAAGGATCAAGGATACTAGTCAGAGTGTACAGTGTAAATAAAGAGCCAGGGAGGGGATGAGGTGCCCAGTGTGCTAAGGGATCAGTGAATAATCGAAGAGGTAGGAGTGAGGGGTAGTTAGTTAAGCATGGATAGTCACAATGGCTAGGTACATTGAGGACAGATTTTTGAGAGGGGTTGTAGAGAAGGGTTAGAATTTGAACCATGTTGTGTGGGCAATGAGGGGTCATAAAAGGTTTTCTAGACAGCGGGTAGACATATAGGATAGGCATTTTTCAAATAGCATCCATGTTTCAGGTCACCACTTTCACAGGCAGCTTTCGGTTTGGATTTTCTTGGGTAAATGTAGGGAGAATGCTAGGGAAGCACAAAGGCAGCCATGGCGACGAGACCAGAAGGGTTATCACCTCAACGTACACTTTTATTCTTTCAGGTTACAGGAAATTATAAGAGAAACTGGGGTGTAGAACTATGTGTTGAGGGTGGGATTGAAGTTCTAATCTTCTCAATAATGTCTACCAAATAAGCAATTTGTGGGTCTTGATTAAATTTTCCAGGATATTAGTTGGTTGTCTTCTTTAAAACTTGGAAGTGCTGCAAACTCTTAAGTTTTTCAACTGTTGTACTGTTCCTGTGACTACCTGAATATTTTTTGGAAAAATAATAACCAAAACATAAAAAATGTCTTCATCGTACTCTCAGTGGTCTGGCTTAGGCAATACTCCCCTCTCCATTCCCTCCTGTTTCAAGACCTGGCTTTACCTTTGCACAATTATCTGGTTTATTTTCCTTTGGGTTTGTTTGCTGATTTGTGTCTCATGTTTTCGAATTGGGACATGTCAACTCTTGACAGCATTACATGATGAAAATAGCATAAAGTTGGCTCCTCTGCACAATATGTAGCTTTATGAAATTGTGCATATTTAACTGGAGCTGGTGATTGCTACCATGAGAGCTTATCATTAGGTACAGCAGGGTAAAGCAGTGCAGTAAGTTTTGATTAAAGTCAGAAAACGCATGTTTGAATCCCAGCTCTACCAGCTCACTCATAAAATGGCAATTATACTAAAATGGAAATTTTCTATTTTTCTTCATTTTTCACCTCAAAGTATTTCCATGTGAAACACATGAACAGATTTTAAAAACCTTTTAATTTGCAATGCAGTATAGCACATGAGGTATACACTTACTAATAAAGTGCAGGGATTTTCGACTCAGAAAATAGGTTCAAATCCCAGTTCTGCTACCTACTAGTTAAGTAATCCCAGGCAAGTTCCTTAATGTCCCTGTGCATTACTTTCCATATATGTGAAAATTCTTTAGTATACATCACAGGATTGTGAAGATTAAATATAATAATGTGTGGTAATTGTAAACATGTCTGCAAATTCTTTGATATACTCTCCACTGAGATATGAGGTCTGTGTCCTTGACCTTGAATCTGGGTGGGCTTATGACCAGTGGTAGAAGTGAGCAAAGTGACTTCCAAAGTTAGGTCATGGAGGGTCTTATATTCCTTCCTTGTTCCAACTGAGCCACCATGTAAGAATACTAACTACGGCTGCATGCAGGAGAGATTATATGAAGGAGTTCCATCAAGGTGACAGATATGTGAGTGAGAAATCATCTTGGAAGTGGCTCTTCCAGCCTCAGCTTTTCTAGTTCCCAGACATCCAACTTAACCACCAGCCATTCAACTCTCTCTAGTTGAAGCCACAGGCATGGGAAGGAGGGACAAGCCGGTGCCCTATCCAAACTCCTGACCCACAGAATTCATGAGCATAATCACATGGTTATTTTATGCTGTTAAGTTTTGGGTGGCTTATTACACAGTGATAGATAAGCAGAACATTATGCATATAAAATATTAGCACAGTCTCTTGCACATAATAAATGCTAAATAAAAGGGATTTCCTACTTTATTTTGCTGGTGTTGCAAACATTTATTGGTTACTGCCACAGTTACTTGTCCTCAAATATTACTTGTACCCTGATATATATAATATATATGTTATATATATTATATATACATTATATATAATGTATATAATAAATATACTGAAAGTTTCCATAATCCTCAGTGTGATGGTATTTGTAGGTGGGGCCTTTGGGATATTTCTCAAAGATATTAGATTTAGATCAGGCCGTGGGAGTTAAGCCCTTGGGATGGATTAGTGCCCTTAAAAGATAAAGAGACCAGAGCGCTCCCTTTTTTGGCACTGTGAAGATGTAGCAAGAAGGCAGCAGCCTGAAAACCGGGAAGAGGGTCCTCACCGGACACTAAGTCTACTGGCACCTTGATCTAGGACCCCCCAGCCTCCAGAACTGTGATAAATAAATGCTTATTGATTAAGCCACCCAGTCTATGGTATTTTGTTATAGTAGCCTGCCTTAGTCCTTTTGGACTGTTGAAAAAGAATATTATAGACTGGGAAATAACCAAAGAAACTTATTTCTCATCGCTCTCAAGGCTGGGAAGTTCCATGAAGTTGACAGAAGATTCATTCCCTGGTGAGGGCTCACTTCCTGCTTCGTAGGTGGCCATCTTTTCACTGTGACCTCATATGGAGGAAGGGACAAAGGATGACTCTGGGGCCTCTTTTATAAGGGCACTAATCACATTCGTGAGGGCTGGAGCACTCGTGACCTAATCACTTCCCAAAGCCCCACTTCCAAGTGCCATCACATTGGGTATTAAGATTTCAACATAGAAATTTTAGGAGGACAAAAACATTCAGTCTATAGAACAGCCCACACTGATTAAGATAACAGCCATACAAAGGTAGTGGGTAAGATACTGCCCCCATTTCTGAAGGGAAGGAGATTTGAATGGTTTAAGCCAATCACTATGTTCTAGCTCCCTGGCAAGAGGGATTGGCTCTGAGACAGGCCTGAGATCTAATTAACTCCTATCAAAGAGAATGAGTTTCACAAGAACAAATTAAGGCCAATGAGGGGCAATAAATTCCAGGCCATGTAAAAAATTACTGGAATTTTTAAAATTCTTATTCTGACAAGAAGGAAGTGAGGTCCTTTCTGTAAATAAAGAAGAAAGGTTAAAGCTGCTGGATGAGTTAGGTATGTTAAGGGTAATTAATGGTGGGTGGTATTGGAATGAAGTTGATAGCAATGGAAGGCAGAGTAGAGATGAGAGAATTTGGGTTTTTGTAGGCATTGTGTAGGCATTGACCACTGCATCAAGCCTTATTTAGAGCCTGTTTTCTAAATTAAGTTATAGGAACCAATAAATTTTATCTTTTTTTCTTTTTTTTTTTTAAAGATTTTTTTTTATTGGGGAATTGGATGGGAACAGTGCTGGGGAATTGGGGGAAGGGGAACAGACAAGTTGCTGTCCCTTTTGTTCTTCAGTCTAGTTGTGGAGGACGTTGCTTCACTGGCCCATGTTGGCACCATCATTGCGCTCTTCCCGGGTGAGGCAGATCAGTCACCGGCTTCTGGACGGCCGCTCACTGCGGCTGCTGGCCGCTCACGCTGGCTGCTGGCTACACACGGTAGCCCATGGCAACCCACTGCAGCAGGGGCTACAGCCTACGCCGTCGCCAGCGACTCACGGCAGCCCAGCTCCAGGTTGAGCTGTTGTTCAGCATCTTAGCTGTGGAGGGCAGTGTCACTGGCCCTCATATGTGGGATCCGAACCAGGGCCCTCTGGCGTCCCAAGCCAGTTCTTAACCATCGCACCACTTGGCCGGCCCTAAATTTTATCTTTTTGACTTAAGCCAGTTGCAGTAGATTTTTCATCACTTGTACCTCAAAGAGTCCTACTAATTTTGGTAAGGCTGATTACATAAATTCCCTTCACTGCTGCTGTTTAAGCTATGGCTTCTCAGCAAAGATAACTTGGAAATTTGGCTGTTATGTTGCTTATGTGATCACTCCATTGGCAGTCCAAGTAGAAGAGCATGTCCCTTTCAAATGGCTATGAAATAACTGGATCCATTATTTTTTAAGGTTTGAAATGCTTTCCCCATCACAATATCAGACACTAACTATTCTGAAGCAGTGTTAGTATAGAAATAACCATGGAGACTGAGTTATGTCTTACAATCTTTTAACTATCCCTGAGAAATATCGGGGGCTTTTTTAAAGATATAATTGTGTGTGTGTGTGTGTGTGTGTGTGTGTGTGTGTGTGTATCCACACATATTTTTATACACACAGATACATATATACAGCCATTCACATAAATGTATGGAAAGATACACATACAACAGTTTTCCATGTATCATTTTACAATTTTTGGAGCACTTAAGTATCTATTATTTTGTTCTTACAGTAGCTCTATATTGGTGTCTAGTCTTAATTTTAGTGTTAATATTACACTAGTACTAGCTTCTAAATTCATAAAAGTGAGAAAAGTGGTTTTAGAGCGGTTACGTGACTACCAATGACACAGAAGTTAAGAAGCAGACTTTCTGATCCAGAAAGATTGAGTAGACTTACTTTTCCCCATTTCTTCTGCCAAGAACAGATGAAAGCCCTGGGTATTACATATAAAACATAAGACTTGGAAACAGAGAGAGAAGGCAGGCAGGCTAGGGCTTTGAGAATCCAAGGAACAACATTGTGGCAAATTCCTTGGGTTTTCTTTTTGCCTCACATATCCTAGACTGGGTGACAGAGAAATCAGAAACACCAACGGGTGTGGATAAAAAAAATGCCCCAAGTAAAACCCACTCTCACTCACCATAGGATTAGGAAAGGAGCAGCTTAGCAAGACAGAACTTTTAAGCAATAACTATGTTTCCCTGGCCACACGCCACAGAAAAAAGTGTAGGTGCCACCCCCAACCTCAGCTAGCAAAGACCAAGTGGGAAGCCAAGACTTCTACCACTGACAGCTGTAATGTGCCCCCATCCCCACTGGTAAGGTGGCGTGAAGACCTACTGGAGAGCTGATACTTTTGTCCCTGCTTGGTGGTAATGAGCCTCCCTGCTTCATGGTCAGCAGAGGTCATGTAGCAGGCTGGACTTCCAACAGGAGGCCCAGTGGCAAGTGAAGACTTTATCACAGCAATAATGAGGCCATGTCCCTGCAGTTTCAGTGAGGACATGTGGATAACAATAACAAGGTACCGCTACTCCTCCTAGCCATAAAGTACTAGTAGAATTCTAGCAGAGAGCATGGACGCCTGTCCATGCCAAGCAGTGCTGAGGTGCCTCTTCCTTCTGGGAGCATCCACAGAAACTAAGTAGGAAACCTGGACTTCCACCTCAATCTGATAGTCACAAGGCAGTGGACCCTTCCCTGCTGCTGCAGTGTCAGAGGAGGCCCACTAGAACAAGATTTAAATAAGATCCAGAGTCTCATAATACCTAAAATATCTAGGTTTCCAGAGAAAAATCACGTACCATACAGAGAACCAGGAAAATCTCAACTTGAAAGAAAAGCCATTAATAGACAGTAAGGTGAGGTAACACAGATGCTAGAATCATCTGACAAAGGTTTTAAATCAGCCATTATAAAAATTCTTCAGTCAACAATTATGTATACGTTTGAAACAAATGAATAAAATAGTTTCAGAAAAGAAATGGGAGATACAAAGAATATAACCAAATGAAAATTTTAGAACGGAAAAATATAACAACTAAAATAGAAAGCTCAGTAGATAGACTCAGTAGCAGAGTGGAGAAGGCAGAAGAAAGTATCAGTGACATGGCACCACATTTTTTTTTCTGTGCTGAAAGAAAAGAACTTTCAACTTAGAATTTTATGTCCAGCAAAAAATATATATCCTTCAGAAATAAAGGGGGGGGCGGGGATCAGATCATTTTAGATGAAGGAAAACTAGGAAAATATGTTACCACTAGTCCTACCATAAAAGAATGGCTAAAGGAAATCCTCTACATAGAAAAGAAATTATAACAAAAGGAATCCTAGAACATCAAGAAGGAAGAAAAAACACTGTAAAGATTAAAAATGTATGAGTAAATACAATAGACTTCTCTTGTGCTTTCTAAATTATGCATGACAGTTAATGCAAAAATTACAATACTGGTTGACGTAGTTATTGATGTTTGTAGAGGAAACATTTAAGACAATATAGCTAAAATGGGGGAGCATAACGAGGCATAAAGGGAGGTAAGGTTTTTATATCTGATAACTGATAAAATCTCAACACCAGCAGATTGTGATAAGTTAGGTATATATAATACCTAGAGCAACCACTAAAAAAACCTATATGAAGGGATATACTCCAAAACACTATAGATACATCAAAATAGAACTCTAGAGCATGTTCAAATAGTCCACAGGAAGGTAGGATAAAAAAAACAGAAATGAATAAACAGGAAACAAAACAAAAATAAAATAGATTCTATTTAAATAATATTCTTAAAATTACAACATTTTAGAGCTGGAGAACAAATTAGTAGCTGCCAGGGCTTAGCATGGTGAGAGGGAGTGATTATAAAGTAGCAGCATGAGGGAAGTCTTAGTGACAATGAAATAGTTCTGTGTCTTGATGTGATAATTACACAAAACGACACGTGATAAAATGTTACAGAATTATATACCCCTGGGGGAAACTGTGTGAAGGGTGCATGGGGCCTCTTGGAACAATCTTGCAATTTCCTGTGAATCACTGTATATTTCAAAGTACAAAAAAAATTTAACATAGCAAATATTAGAACTAAAGCAAGACATTGTGTCTCTTGAGTCCTAGCCCAGATCTCCTTTCCTTGTATTACATGGCTATTGAAACAGCCAAGAGTAAAACATTAAGGATATATGGAAAGTCCATATAGCTTAAAACTATCTGCCATCTCTGTCAACACTTCTTTCCTTATTATTGGGTTGTCGGAGAAGTCATGACACATGTTTGCAACAGATGGCATTAGTTCATTTTTGGAAGTACTAGAGTCATTCGCATCTATGCTATTGCTATGTCATTTGACAGATGACAGTTTTAGTTTCATTCTAAAAAAATTGAGCAATTTGGTTGAGTTTTGGAGGTTTTACAACAAGTTGAAGATGGAAGACCAAACTGTGCATTTTTGCCATATTTTACTATTTTACTTCCATAAAGGGAAGAACGCACATCAAACTTGTGAAAAGTTGCATAAAGTTTACGGTGACAATGCTCTACAAGAATGTCAGTGCCAACAATGGTTCACGAAATTCCATGCTGGTGATTTTGATCTCAACAAGGCTCCTCGGTCAGGGAGGCCCACCGAGGTTGATGACAACAAATAAAGGCATTGGTTGAATAAAACACACGTTACACGACACGAGAGATTGCAGGAACATTGAACATCCATCATTCAAGCATTCATGACCACCTGAAGAAGCTGGGATATGTAAGGAAGCTCAATATTTGGGTTCCATATGATCTTAAATAAGTTCATTTGATGGCACATATAAACATCTGCAATATGCTCATTAAAAGTGAGGAAAACAAACCTTTTTTGAAGCGACTGATGAGAAGTGGATTCTTTACAACAATGTGGTATGCAAACGGTCTTGGTCCCGACGTGATGATTCACCTCAAATGATATCTAAAGCAGACATTCATCAGAAGAAGGTTATACTCTCAGTGTGGTGGGATTTTAAAGGTGTTGTGTTTTATGAGCTCCTACCAAGGAACCAAACAATCAATTTGAATGTGTACTGTCAGCAATTGGACAGTTTGAACAAATCCATCACCCAGAAACGTCCAGAGCTTGTTAATTGTAAAGTGATTGTGTTCCATCGTGACAACGTGAGACCACACACCAGTTTGATCACCCGTCAAAAATTATTGGAGCTTGGATGGGATGTGTTGCTACACCCACCATACTCACCTGACCTTGCACTGTCAGACTTCCACTTGTTTTGCTCTAACTCCTTGCATGGTATAACGTTCAATTCAGATGAGGCTGTAAATCTGCACCTTGTTCAGTTTTTCACACACACAAAAAAAAACAACCAAAAAAACCAAGGAATTATGAAGCTCACTGAAAGATGGCAAAAGATTATCGAACAAAACTGGCAATATGTCATTGATTAACCTTTTTTCGTTATATAAATATGTAAAATGACCTTTGAAAAATATAGACAAAATACATCGACTTTTCCAACAACCCAATACATCTGCCACTGCAATGTCAGAGATCACTTGGTCTCAACTATTCCATGCAGACATTCCTAACATTGCCAGCCCCACATTGACATTCAAAATTTCTATAAACTCTTACATTTCCCCCGGGCCATTTAACATAATCATATGCAGACAGTGCTTTGTACTATATCATGTTCGCTAGCCCTATTTACTTAACCAGTTTATAAGCTCCTTCAGGTTCATCACAGTGTTATATATTTTTCTGTCTATATACCTGGATCAGAGATATTTACTAAATCCCTTATAGGTTGATGGAATGATGGTCAGATACTTTCATTAGAAAGTTGCTTGTACAATTTTCAAAAGCAAACCTTTCTCAAACTTGACTTAAATGGCATTCTAGAGGCAAACTTTCTAAGGAATTCAAATTTTATCCCAAACAGTATTTATTTTTCATTGCCAAAGTTTTAGCCACAGCATTTAGCACACCTGTTTATGTTGCAAGAAAAGAAAATTCAATTCAAATTGGCTTGAACAATAAAGGGAATTGATTGGCGAATGTAACTTAAAATTTCAGGGTAATTCAGCCAAAGCCTGATCTAGGGACCAATGATGCCAACAAGGATCTGACTTTCTGATCTCTGCAACATTGGGCTCTGCCACAGAGTTCACAGTATGCTGGTTGCTCTAGGGTCTCCTAATTCTTGCAGAATGGCTGCTCCAGTTTTGCTCCTGACACTTGCTCGCCACACTCTCCAGAGAAAGCGTTTTCAAAGAAGAAAGACGAATTCGCTCTTTCTCAGGTTACCCAGCAAAAGTTACTTCGCATTTCTTTGACCCTGATAGTACTTGGCCTATTCCCCAAATCTATCATTACAGCCAGAGGGGATTAAATACAAGAGTTAGTTTTAGCAAATCATGAGCCAGGCCTGGATCTGATGGTGGGAATCAATACTGCCCAAACTAAGAGTCTGAAAATGTGTGGTTAATGATTCTACCGATGTAAACTTTGGATGCTGTTGATGGATGAAAGGCAAATGTGGATGCTGAGAATGTAACCAACAATGTCCACTGCATAAATATTGAGAGGAATATTGTAGCTGGGGGCCTCCAGAATCTCTGTCCTTTGGAGTTGGGCCAACAGTCAGCAGGTATCGGTTTCAGGCCTGACTTTGCATTTTGTTGCCTTAGTCATATCAATTAATTTCTGTGAGTTCCAGCCTTAAAAATGTTTATAGGTGAAGATAATGCTGTTTTCCTCAATGACTGTGAAAAGTAAATGAAATAGTGATTGCAGAAGTGCTTTAACAGCTGTATTTAGTGTTAAATAATGATAAGGTGACAGCGTGTCTTCCACAGATATCCCTGCATGTTGGTATATTTATGTATGTTTTTATCTTATTTGTTGTTTTCTGTTTCTAGAGTCCTCTTTATTAAAATTAATGTCTAAAAATCCCCAGAAAATTTTTATGAAAAAATATGTACCATTTTCTCTTCAGCTATAAATGTAGAGCAATTTTATTATTTGTCAGTAAAAGAAAGTGTTTGTAGGGAGTGGGTATCTGTGGAATATTTCACATGTCATACCTTGTTAAATTCTCTCCCCAGTTCCATGAGACAAGTACTATTGGCCCTGCCTTTACAGATGTGGAAACTGAGTTGAAGTATCTTATCACACTAAATAGCAGATCTAGATTCAAACCCAAGTCAGCCTGACTCCAAGTCTCTACCCTTTTGACAACAGAATGTATTGGTTACAAGGAAAATCTAAGATGCCACAGAGCAAGAAAAAAAAAATTGAGTTTTAAACAAATATCCCCCTAAAATGCAGGCTGTCTAAGGAGGTATTTTCAGTGTCTTTAGCGTTTCTATAGCTGTTCATATGTCTAGTACTTAAGATTTCAGAGTTTAGCCTAATCATCTTGCCATCTGCTCTGAGATGATGAGCCCATCTGTCAAGATATTCAAGAAAGGACCAGATTCCATTTATTCTATGAAAAGACAATGACTATTGAAATACTAAATTTGAATAAGTCTGATTACAGCATTGTATTGTGCTCAAGAAATTGCAAAGCTATTTCCATATAGTTGAATGATAGCTGAAGTCCCAGCATTGATAAGGCAACCAAATTGGAAAAATCCAGACTGCCAGAAGCTGATTTAGGGATTTTTCAGATCTGGTATGATGTCCATTGTCTTAATTATTCTTCTATGTTCAATAATGTACATTCTCTAGAAGTTCTGGAATTAATATTCTTATATAGCATTTTACAAAGCACTTTCAATTTCATTACTCATATAATTTTTATTTAATATAAGTATACATTATTATTCTTACCTTTATTCCATTCTATGTATTTTTTTTAAAATTTATTTTAGAAATAACCAAGCTATTTTCTAAGTGGAGTTTCCAATCACATACTTCTCAAAGGGAAACACATGGCCCATGGGAGTGTCCTGCCTGAGGACCAAACACGAAATATTACAAAAACAAAACAAAACAAAAAAACCAAAAAACCCAGGTAATACCACTACATGATCCTTTATTATTATTTTCAGTCAAGTGAGTTTAAACAAGAAGGCCCTTGGGTTTTAACATGAGTTGACTCATGAATGATACCTCTCATCTGTTAGAGCTCAGTGTAAATATTATCTTCTTAGAAAGGCCTTCCTTGGCCACTGTATTTAATGTAATAATTCTTTATAAAGGAATTAAATAATTTTATCATTAGAGCTTACCAGACTGTCAAATATTTCTTGAATAAATCAAGTAAAATTTCTTCCTGAGATTCTTCTAACTTCTCTCTGAAGCCTTTGCTAACCACTAGATGGAATCCATTTTTCCTTTGCATCTTGAGGGCATGTTGTATGTATGCCAGTGTGTAGGACTTAATTGTTTATTTGACTGTCCATCCACCAGTCTCTGACATTCCTGACACCTATATCTCATGCATATTTGTATGTCCCGGGCTTGAAAAATACTAAGTTCTCAGTAAGTACTCACTGAATAGAGTGAACGATTGAATCCCACAAGCAAAGTTTGACTTGGAGTAACTTAGGATCTCAGGGCACCAAATATAGTTCAGTGTACAGGTTCATGGTCAAAGTATAGGGCCACATTACAGGGTATAGTTTTGCATACAAATCTAACTGGTGCATGTTTACCTTTCTTCTTTTCCTACCCAACTCCTGCAGAGACATCTCAGGCTAGGAAACCCTTTCCTTAGCCCCTGCATGCTGAAGAAATAAGTCCTTTCTGAACAATCCCAAGTAGATTCACTGTGCCCTGCATACCCAGACAGACTCTGCTATCCTGTTCTAGAAGCCTCAACCTGAACTCCTTTACCTGTGCAGTGCCAGTGTTTCAGTTACCTCAGCCTCTGCTTCCCTCTCAGGGATTGTCTACCAGTTCTTGCTGCAAGGAGTCAACTTAAAGAGGTGGATTTGTAGCAGCTGACATCTGCCTCTGGCTAAAGATGATTGGACTAATGTGGAGACTGACCCAAGCTCAGCCCAAAATTCCATTCATCCAAAGGCAGAAGGTATTCATCTGGATCCAAACTATACCACTTTTCAAATAGGCTTTGTATTCCTATATCTCTTCCCCCTTTTTTCTTTTACCTCTTTCATAAGAGAAATTAACTTGCTGAGGGGGGGAACACAAATTATACGTAATCAGAAAAACTGGTACTAATGGTGGTGTTTGGGCAGTGGAAGGAGAGTGGTTTCTGAGCTCTGAAGCCTTCTAGAACAGGGGTCAGCAAACTGCGGCTCGCGAGCCACATGTGGCTCTTTGGGTACGTTCCATCTCAAAAGTTTGCCGACTCTTGGAAGAGCCAATCCTGTCCCTCACAACAATTTAAAAATTATTCGAGAGCCATAAATATATTTTTACATAATCACCATTATGTTAATAATATCCTTTAAAAAATTTATAAATGAAACTATGATAGTTTTTTTCATTTTCAATTTTACTTCAGAGCCACATGTACATACCCAAAGAGCTGCATGTGGCTCGCAAACCGCAGTTTGCTGACCTGTGGTGGCTCTTCTGTCTTAAAAGTTTGCCGACCCCTATTCTAGAAGAAAACTTAATTCCAGATGGTATCTTGTAGCTGAGGAGAAAAGCAGTGGCAGCAAGACAGGATGCTACTGTGATCATGAAACAGTTCTAAGCACCTGATGAGGTGGCCTGGAGTTCAGAGCCTGAGCCATTCACTGATGGATTGGTGGCCCTGTCCATTCACAGTCAGCACCTGTGAGTACAGCTGATAAAGTTCAGGGCTGGGAGGTAGTTGAAATCCTTGTATTTATTGTGCAATATTGGGCAAAGCCACTTGAGTTCTTGAATTTGCAGTTTCATTTCCTTTTAAGTACATGGCATAATATTTGTACCCCCTATCCTGATGAAGATTTTTTGTGAACATCAACAGAACTAATGCAAAGTAAATAAAACTTAGTTGGTAGAATGATATAAACATCTGGGTTATTATCTATAAGGAACAAAATCACCAAGTGTATTGGCAAGGGGATAATACATGAGACTGAATTCTATGCCACAGAACATAGAAAAATCTCACAGGAAGACAAAGGTTTTAAATGTACCCCCATGCTTTGTACCATGCAGTGCTGCAGAGGCTATTAGAAGCCCCAAGTAATGTCTATTAAATAACCAGAGGCCATTCTTCTTTGCTTCATAGAGCTAGTCCCTTCTGTTATTCTTCAATCAGACAGACAGGCATGGGTAACAAAAGAATATTATAATTTTAATTAGAGGGGTTCTACAATAAATTGAAGTCTTTGGTATTTTATGTTTAAAATGCTGATTCTTTTGGGTAATTGTTCTTCAAAGAGGAAAAAAAAATAAGAATGGTGGGAAGCAGGTGGGAAGGGGAGGGCAGGAGAAAGAAGGGGTGAGGAGAGGAGAGGACCAGCCTTATCCAAAAACTTAACTCATTATTTCTCGAGCACCTGGTCCACAGTGAAATATTCTTTCAAGTTTAATATCCTAAATTCTTTCCCCATGAGCTCAAGTACTTCTTCACCGAGTCACTTTCCAAAGGAGATGAATACTGTACTTCTGGATCTGATTAAAAAAACTCTAGATTGCATTTTGTATTTTCTCAAGTTTCACATTAAGGGTAAGAATCTTTGCCAACTGCACACAATTACATCCTTTTTTATTTCACAGTGAAAGAGCAAAGTAGTTTGAAAAAGTTTGTATGTCTTTTTTGTTTTATTTTGTTACTGAAGTTTGGAAAAACTTTTTCCAGTAAATTCTTGGTGTGAACACATTCCCATCCCCAGCATCTGATGACTTCCATTTTCATCACTAAGTCAGAGTCTTACATAAATGCTTTCTACTGTGGGCCACGTACTTGATAAGCATGACCCCATGGAAACCTAAGAAAAAAATTATGATGTATTATACTTTTTCTCCTCGTTTAAAGGTGAGCAAGCTAAGGAGTTAAGAATTATACTGAAAATACCAGGTAGTTAAAGGCAGAGCTAGAATTTGAACCCTGGTATTTCTTCCCTTCAAAGCTCTTTGTATTGTAATATCCTGCTTTCATATGGGAATAAAAATAAGGGAGAGTTATTTATATTTTAGCTGGAGAGAGAGAGTGCTAGGAATGCAAAGATAAACACTTCAGAGTCCCTTCCCTCAAGGCATTTATACCCTAGTAGTGGAGATAGATGCAGATGCAAAATTCTTTAATTAAAAATAATAATATATCACCTAATATTTATTCAGTCTATTCCATTTGCAAAGTGCTGTTCTGATGATCTATGTTGACACATATGTACAATGATAGAGGGATGCATGAAGGGCATGGTGGCCAAAGAAAGGAAGGAATAAGATCTGTTGAGGAGATGCATTTCTTCATCATAGGAGGGGGATACATTAGTGCAGGGACTAGAGGGTGGATAAGAATCTCCACAGGGGGGTGGTCAGGTGGCTCAGTTGGTTATAGCACGTGCTCTGAGCAACAGGATTGCCGGCTCGACTCCCGCATGGGATCGTGGGCTGCGTCCCCACAACTAGATTGAAAATGGTGACTGCATTTGGAGTTGAACTGTGCTCTCCACAGCTAAGATTGAAGGACAACAACTTGACTTGGAGCTGATGGGTCCTGGAAAAAACATTGTTTCCCAATAAAGTTAAAAAAAAAAAAAAGAGAATCCCCATAGGCATGTATGGGTGGGAACATTGCAGGTAATGTGACTATATTTCAGATCATGTGCAAAGGCAAAAAGGTGTGGAAAAGCTTAGCCCTTCAGTTTTGCCCAAATAGAGAGAGGATGTGAGACAGTGTGATGGATCAGTCTGAAGAGGTAGAGCTCAGAACTGGAAAGGCCATGAGTGCCATGTCTTAGAGTTTGGATTTTATCATATTGGCACTAGAAGGCCATTAAAGGATTTTAAGTTGGTAAATGACATGGGATTCTAGCTTTGTGATCACACCAAAGATGGGTGTCTTTTCCAGCCATAAATGCTGAGGTCATGGGACAGGGCTGGAGGCCATTGTTTCTGTCATGTCATAATAAACAAAAGGCTTGGACCCGCCTTTGATTGTACTAGTATAGGTGCTTCGCCAGTCATGCAACTTAAGCATCTCAGTGCCCAAAGACTATGATCCATCTCCTAAAGTCCATTGACAGGCCAGCTGTATCCATGTGCTGCCCTAAAATGTGATAGGCAGCAGAGGATTCACACATTTGCTACTTCTGTCTTCAGAATTTTCCTCAAATGAATGAGGACAAAAGCTTGGTCTATAGGCTGCTGAGAATTCACTGTTTGCTTGTCAGGTAAATACTAGCATAAATCAGTTTCTACAAGGTTTGGTGGAGCTCCTTTGCTACAAGTTAAGGAGAGCTTCACTTCTACCTGCGTTGGCTTACATGTCACTCCTCCTGGGGGCAGGAGAATAGAACAAAGGCTTTTGAGAGTCACTCTTGACTCTGTTTCTACAATAGGCCTCTGTATTCTGAAGTACCCTCATCAATTAATTCAGAGAAAAATGGTGTATCTGGCTCTAATTTACTCTTACCATTTTTCCAGCTTCAATCAGTGGTTTCTTCAGAGCTTGCAGTCTCAGGCAGATGTTGGGATCCTGATGTCATGCACAGAAGTAGCTTGATTATAATCACGTTCCTTTAATGATCTCATTCTGACTAGGCAGCAGCTTGAGCCCATTATTCCCCTCACAGATCTGCCTTGGGAGCGCTGTTCTAACTTTATGCCTGGATATCTCTCCTTCTATTTCTGCTTCCTTGCTATTTGCTACAGCTATGATTTCCTAGTTATTATGTACCCACTCTTTATGAAGCAGCCAGCCTTCCAAGTGAAGAAGTGAGTCCTACTTTTCTTCCTTCTAGGGGTCATTAGTAATTTAGTTCTTCTTACCCCCATCCCAGTTTGTTACTGAACTCAATAAAGCACACCACCTCCTACAAAGATTCGTTCTGCTAGCCACTCTCTTTTCTCATCACACCAATGACACTGAAATTCGCCTCCTTCATTTCTTCTGAAGCCCATTTCATGTCATTATTCCTCCAACCTCATTTCCCAAGCCAATTATGATCCCATTATTTCTGCTAACTTGCTACATTATACACACATAGATTATCGAAGACAAAGATATTATGATCTTAATATTTAATTGCTTTTCATTATGTGGTATTTATTTCAAAATGAAACTCTGCTGTGGTTGCATTTCTCTATTTATACCATTCAATGACAGCCAATTAACTGCAAAAGAAAGCAAAACAAAATGTTAGTTATGGTTTTCAGGAAGAAAGGGTATTTCTGTTTAAGCCCAGATTACTGACATTCAGCTATTTAAAATGAAAATGGAAGATGGGAGCCTTAAAAAGAAACATTACCTCAGAGCTGTAGAAAACATTCCTTCTCTGATGAAAACAGGGTGACCATGATGGAGGAAAACTTTCACCATCAACACAGTCTAGATATGTAGCTCAGAATCTTATATCCTAGCCATTCATTCATTGATATTTATCACATTCAAGCATAAATTGATTTGCTCAGTCAGTTACTCACATATTTATTAAGCACCAATTGTATGCTAGGCACTGGAAGTTCAGGTTCAATAGAACTGACCTCTGTCTTCAAGGACCTCATGTTGTAACAGAGGTGACAGAAAAAGAGGAAAATGGCCATGTTAGGAGAGGACTGATATAAAGTGAAGAGGCCTGTTATCGGAGGAAGCAAGCAAGTTGAGTATCAAAGATTTAGTTGGAGTGAATGAGGCCAAGTAGAAGGGGTAGATATATTGCTGCCACCTGAAATGGCAGGTACAGAAACATCAAGGGTTGCCACCTGGCGGCCTGCAGTTGGAATAATGCCTCAGAACAGTTCTGTTTGGTCTCAGCGTAGTGTTTCTAATGTAACTTCCAGGGCTTTTATACACACATGCCATAGTTTCCACGTCTCGTTATTACCTTACACCTAGGCTGTTTTCTACACTTGTGTTACCTACTTGGTCTATATATCTGAGTTTTCCAACCTTGGCATAGAGAAAGCAAACAGAACGAGGCATTAGGGAAGATTCAAGTAGGTCGGTGTGAGCAGAATAGGTGAATTCAAGGAAGGGGGAAGAAAGGAATCTGCAGAAGTGCATGAGAATTCAAACATGAAGAGCCTTGCAGGCAATGATGAAGAATCTGAATTTCATCCATACAATTAAAGGAAGCAATTAAAGTAGCTCAAGCAGGAATTGTCAGGGTCAGATCTGTCTTGTAGAATGACCATGAGGCAGCAGTGTGCTGGATGGATTGGAGGAGATACAAATTCTAATGTTATTGATTAAACCAGCCTGGATGTCATAAAGGCCTACACCATAACAATCAGAATAAAGGGGCGGGACATATCTTTTGAGATATTAAAGAGGTTGAAAGTGTAAAACTTGGCAGGTGATTGTTGTGGGGAATGACTAAAAGGGAAATGTCTTGAGTAAACTGTTTTCCTGTCTTAGCTGGATCCATGGTGGTGCCGTTTGCCAAAACAGGGAAGGAAAATTAAGTTGTAGGAATTTCCTTTCTTTGTCCTCACTCATCATCCCTACTCCTAGAGATGAGGGATGAGTGCTCTGCTTATATTTATGACCCTGCCCTTCAAACAAGGGACAGAGGAGAGAGATCATGGTTTTGTGAAGAGAGTGGTAGACTGGTCATCAGAAGACCCAGTTTTGCCCCGTCTCTTTATGCAGCCTTGGACACATGACTTTCACCGTGTGTCCAGTATCTCATCTTTCAAATGGATATACTAAAACTTTCTGCTTAACTCAAGGCTTGTTTGGAGATAAAATATGCCTAAAAAAGTGAATTTGCTTCAGGAAGTGCAAGGTGTAAGGGAACAGCTAAGAGGTTAATGAAGCCTTTTGGGCACATCCATGTCAAGAAAGTAAACATTGACCTAGAGGATATTATATGGGCAGATTAAAACACAGTGAGAGATATAACAAGCCTGCTTTGCCCAAACCAGGAGCAAATTAAGCTAAAATAAGCAAATTGTAAACTGGTGAGATGGCATGAAGCCTTGAAAATCAGGTCAAACTAACAGGGAAATAATCTCTCTGGGAGTCAGGGCAAATATAACAACCCTGAGGAAGGATGCTGGATTTGTTCCACTGGAGAAACAGGCTGAGAGGTTCAGTATATCTACTGGCGATATAAATCCTCAGCAGCTGAGATGTATGTTTATGAGGAGGTTTGTGAGCCACACAGCATAGCTGGGGACATGGTCTACCCCATTTTCTCTCAGAGATGTTGCCTCATTTGGGGCTGGCAGTGCATTTGTAGGTGCTAATGATCAAATGTAAGCAACAGTGACCCCTCAGATCCATCAGACCCATCTGCAATCCTAAAGCAGGTGCTGGTGGATTCCTGAAGCATCGTCCTTAAGGAGGTTGCCTAAACCTAGGATGGCTGTATTAATTGGGATACAGATTAGAAGCCTATAGCAAAAAAGACTCCTCAAATACAGTAGCATAAACAAGAGGGACGTTTCTTTCTTTCTCCTGTAGAAGGCTTGGAGGTGGTCCAGGGCTGTGTTGGTGGTTTGACAGGGTGAGAATCGAAGCTCCTTTGATGTGAATGCTCCCTCATTGTCTTATCCGTATGTTTGAAACTGGCTCCACACCCAGAAGTTGTTACATTGCTTATGCTCAGTTAAGCAGAACCTAATTATATCGCTACATCTAGCTTCAGTAAAGGCTTGGGAGGATGGTCTTTAGCTGGCAATTCATCCGAGCTAAAGTTGGGAATTATAGAAACAGAAGGGGTGATTGGATACTGGGGTGGGGTGGGGTAATTACCAGTCTCTGCTATAGTGGTAAAAGCCCTTGGGTCTGGAACTCGGTCCTTGTGGATAGATATCCTTAAATATAATCTTCAATCTGAAGAGGTAAAGTGAAATACTAGTGTGATGAAAATTTAATGATGGTTCCTTCTGTGTTTTCTTTTTATCGAGGTATAATTTATATACAGTTCATATACAGAGCTTAACTGTTCACAGTTCAGTGAATTTTGATGAATTTATATATCCATTTAACTCACACTCATATTAAAAGTGAGCATTTTCATTACCCAAGAACATTCCTTTGTGCCCCTTATAAATTAATCCCCAACACCCAGGCAACCACAGTTCTGAATACCAGCATGATAATTTTGCCTATTCTAGAACCTTAATGGGAGTAGAAATCACAGAGCACATACTGCTGTACATCTTTCACTCAGAAAACTGAATTTTAAGATTCATCTGTGTTGTGAGTAGTAATCCATTATGAGCTTACCACAGCTTATTTGTCCATTCTTCTTTGATGAACATTTGGACTGTTCAAATTTAGACTGTTATGAATAAAATGACTGAATATTCATGTGTAAGTATTTTTCTGGACACTTGTTCTCTTGGATAAATACCTAGGAGTGGAATTACTGAGTCACAGTGTTGATGTATGTTATGTTCATAAAAAATTGCTAGTTTTCCAACCAGCAATTTATAAAAGTTCCAGTTGGTCTAAATCCTCACCAGTATATGCCATTGACAGAATTTTCAATAGAAGCTCTTCTAATGGGCCTATTGGGTTTTGAAAGGGGAAAATTTAAATATGGTCTCTGATGTTATCAACAATTCCTTTCCATTGGGCAGCAAATAAACACCGAGGAAGTGTGCATAAAATACTTTAACATATAGAAAAATCCTATGATAAATATTTTTATAAAAAGGACTTTTTAATAACATTTTATAGTGGAATGGCATGCTTGGAGTCAGAGGACCTGGGGCTTCTCTGAGCCTCAATTTTTTTCATCTACAAAATGGAGATAGAAATACCCTTTTCAGATTTTTGTGAGACCTAAATGAGGTAATTTGCTTAGTGTGGTGCCTACTACAGAGTAAAGGATCAGTACATTTTGGTAGAATCTAAGATGAGCTAGCCTTATTCAAATAATCATGATCATCATTATCAGTAATTGAAACCTTACCATATTCCAGGAACAACTTGTAAGCACTTACCTATTCTAATTAAATTCTTAAAACAACCCTACAGCATTGGTATTTTAATGTGTTGTACAACTGCTGATCCTTCTATCCATGGGTTCCAGCTTGCACCAAATACAGCAGGTCCTTAAATAACGTTTTGTTCAACATCATTTCATTATAACATTGATGAGACACTGTAGGAACTTAACTCTTGTTTATATCAATTAGCCTGTGGTAAAATTGATTTCCTTATATGTCATTTCACTTAAAGTTGCAGAACCAATCAACGACCTTCACTGAGGACTTAATGTAATGCTTGCTGCTCTGTGCCCTTTGTTTGTTAGAGGCGCTTTTGTACCAAGAGCTTGTGCTTACACAGAGGCATCACTTAATGTAGACTAGAACTCATGGGCAGAAGTGTCAGCAGTGGCACAGATACTCCATTTCCTTGTCACCTGTGGAGGGGGGATCCTCTCCTGGACCGTTGTTCCATGGTATGTCCAGCTGTGGCTCATCCCAAGCGTGCTCTCTGAGGTGCTCTAAGGGAATTCGGGACTTGTGAATCTGCTCATTGTTCTGACTGCAGGTGCCAGCCTGTACCAAGAGGAACCATAAGGGTTTGTGTAAACACATTGCACACACCCTATAATAGACTATAAGCCTGGACTCAAAAAAGGTACGTGATTTGCTCAAGCTTGCCAAGTTAGCAAGTGGGAGAAAGAAACAAAATTCAAACCCAGGCTGTGTGACTCAAAGCCTCTATTTTAAACTGCTGTGAAATACAGACTCCTTAATTGGAGTTTTATTGATGCATTTGTTTTTAAACCTAACTGAAACTTGGTTTCTTTTTGGTAGCCCATCCAAAATTTCCTCATGTTCCGGGCCTGAGAAGAAAAAATAGGAAATCAAGCACTTGTAATAAATTTGCACATGCAGTGATATGACAATAGAAAACAACATTGATCCAATGATGACCATTTGGGTATCTAGGTCATTTCAACGCAAACCTCTAGTACACAATTTTGTTTCGAAGACTAAGAGAAACAAACTTTGGTCAAACAGATCTGGGGCAGAATCATAGTTCTTTTGCTTACTGCTTAGGTAATGAGACATGGTACCTGACGTTTTAAAGACCATTTATTTGTAAAATATATTGGGACTTCCTCATAGGTTGTCATGAGGATTAAATATAACTTATGTTGTCATATTTTGTTGATTCTAAGAAGCATGCATTATTTTACATACAATTAAGAAAAAATACCAATTTTTAAGTTGTCATTTATTATAAAGACAAAAAATGCGTGTTTTAAACATCAATAAAATGCTAAGTGCTTAGTACATAGGCTCCCACTAAATTATATCTACCATTGGGATTGTTATTATCATTATCATCACCATGTAAGCCCATAAAATTGGTACAGAGAAGAGTTCCCGTAATATGATGCCTTAAAACATTTAAAGCAAATGGTGTTCTTGATGCTTTCAGGTGCTTACAACTCTATCCGTTGGTATCTCAGACACTGTGATATGAGGACCTCACACATCTGTCAACTATGTTTTATTTCATTTTAATGTATCAATATTAAACCATTATTGGTAAGAGGATTTTCCAGAGGGAATTCTGAAAAGGACAGAAGCAAACGTTTCCTTTTCCTAGTGATAGAAATGAAACCAAGTATTATTAGTCTCTTATGGTTATATATCTTGAGCAATAGAGGTGTCACTTTTAAGGTTAAAAGTTACATTCATCCATTATCATCCATAGAGATGGGGAAAAAAATTCCTGACAATAGATAAGGCTTTCTTTCTTTTTGAAGGTAAAGTACTGATGATGGATAGAGAGATCTTCTGTTATTCAATTGCTAAAGAAAAGAACTCACTAGTGAAAAGAAAATGTTTATTTGGGTTCAAGTATGGAGATTTACTAGTGTGTGATCTTAAGCGAGTTATTCATTCACTCTGGGCCTCACTGTCATCGGTAGCCATACAATGACATAACAATACTTGCCTTTCAGAGTTGTTAAATAGCTTTCCCACATGCAATTTCTTCAGTTCCTCTCCTTGCTTTTCCTCCTGACCTTCCACTTTTACTTTACAACTTAGTTCAAGTATCGTCTCCAGATAGAATTATAGAGAAGCCCTAAGTAATTCTCCTGTTTAGACCTTATTTAAAGAATCATTTTTATAAAAATGTGTTTAACATTTGTCTCCTCCACTAGATTATAGGTTCTGTGATGTTAGGGACCATGTGTATTATTATTTTATTCCAAACCCCTGCCATAGCACCTGGGACACTGTAGGTGCTTTATCACTTCCCCAAATGAATGAATGGATGGATGGATGGATGAACAAATGAGGTAAAATGCCTGGCTCAACTCCTGGCACGTAACATGTCTTCAAACGGTAGTGATCGTATTTTCCAAAATAGCTCAATGCTATTTTTATGAAAACCCTTAGGAATTTTTAAAAGATAAAAATTCAACTTTATCTTTTTTCTGTCTTGCTATGGTCCAGTCATTTTAGCTACAAGCTTGCCTGTCTGGGACCTGGCTGTGTTTTCAAGGATCATTTAGACCCATATGGCTAAAGGAAGGTTTCTGAGCACATCTGTCATTGCATAGTGGATATATCGCTTTTGTTGGACTTTAGTGAAGATTCGTTTCTTTAGAAATTGAAATTAAGTCACTTTCCCCTGTTGTGACTGAGAGCCAGAGTCAACAACAGCTGCTGTAGAAGTGCCAACACTCACAGATACCTTCTAATTATCCATGAGGCCTAGGTGACAGGAAATAGCAATAGACTTGCTTAAGGGGTTGCCTGGGAGAAAAGCACAGCATTTTCAAGTGCACTGAACAAGTGGGTTTGACAGAATTAATGAGAGGATCAGAATGCATGGTGGACTGTTCCAATGTCAGGCAGAGTGGCTTTCATCATGGTAATCTCTGACAAGTCCAGTCTATTATTCTCAGGGTGCAAAAGGCCTATTTCTACATGACAAAGGATGTACAGAATAAGCTGGAAACAGTCTCAGAGATTTCGGAAGAACGATGCAGCTTGTTTCCATGTAAATGGATTGAGCATGCAGAGACCATTGACCAAAGCTGTGGCACCACCCTGCTTTTCATCTCACGATAGAGCTTTTCCCGCTTGGCTTGGATTCCTAAGTCATACCATGTGGGTTTGAATCACAGTTACATCACTGATTTGATGTATTCCTCTTAAAAAGCCTCCTTAATCCCTTGGTACCACACTTTCTTTGTCTTCAGTGGGGGAATAATAATACTTATCTCATAGATTTGTTGTGAAAATTAAACCAGTTATTATACTTAATGTGGTAGGTACCACCATCATTATTAACAGTTAGTTATTCATATCTTAGAGTTCCTGTCTCTGACACTGTGGTTGACAATTATGTATGGCGTCCTTTTTGTCATGGTTATCAACTCTGTCACCATAGGTATGATGCTTTAGAGCAGTGGTTGTCAATCTGTGGGTCGCAACCCCTTTGGGGGTAGAACGACCCTTTCACAGGGGTCTCCAGCTACTCATATGTGGGCCTGGAGACGGATAGAGGAGCGGTGTTTTGGCTCCTAAGACCATCAAAAAATATGTGTTTTCCAATGGTCTTAGGCGACCCCTGTGAAAGGTTGAAAACGGCTGCTTTAGAGGTTTTAAAAAAACTTGCTTATTCCTTAACTTAGTTAATCTTTATAACAATCCTCTGAGACAAAGAAACTGTGACTCATCTAGTAAAACATGTAACCTAACAACCATTTGTCAGGTGCACCAGGCCCTGGATTACTATATTAAGAGAATTGCAAAGATGTTCAAAGAAGTTTTCAGACTAGGAAGAATAGACAGAAGTTTAGAAACTAACATTTTTGAGTAACTATAACATGGCAGATCAGAGTTATTTGAGTAATTATTATCACCATATAATTCAAGTCCACTTTAAATAGAGGTTTCACAGGTAGCAATGATCAGAATAGAATTTTAATCCAGTTCTGACTAGAAAACCCATGTTTTTTCCACTATGCAATAATATTCATTCAAATAATAGTAACTGACGTGTGCTTAAGTGACACCCATCGCAAGCAAAATGGCATGATGTATTTGTGACAGAACACTGTTACATCTAGTGCCTGAATGAGGATAAGTGGGAGCATCAGGGACTAGAATCAGACCCAGGCCCTAATCACTTTTATTTTCCCAGTGCTTCTCGCAGGGCATGGAAGATAATGGGAGTGAGAATATGGTGGTGTAGTGATGGTGACAGAACAGGGAATGGGAAGACAGGAAGAGGAGCTGGCTGCATAGGAAACTGGCCCACTGATGGCCATCCCTAGATGCTTTGATTGGACTTTTGACATGTTTTCCAAGTCACTAAGTATTTTGCTTGTCTCGCTTTTGTGTGCATTGTTTTGTCAACATTCCAGATGTGAACACACTTTCCAGGTGTTATATGCTGATTGATATGTGATTGATGCTGCATATAAAAGGATTATTGTTTCTGTTAGGTCATTAAACGTCTGCTAATGAAACCTAAGACTAAGGGAGGTTTTTGGCAATTGCATCACATTTTCCCAGGACTCGTCTAAGATTACTGTTAACTGAAATCTGAGAACTTTCTGACTGAAACCCCAGTGTCCTGCACATGTATGATTGATCTTTTGAATGGAAACTCAGCACTTGACAGTTCTGTTGGGCAATTCATGGAGAGATTGCTTTTTGAAAAAAGTAGTGTTCGGATTGTGTAGATGATGGATGTAGGTAAATTTAATTTAAATGCAGGTAAAAAGGGCTCATTAGGCTGAGGCTAAGTCCAGGGATGGCTGAAAAGCTTGAAAAGTAGCTTTAGGTTCAGGGGATGGGCCTGGTGGAGGAAGGGAGATTGCGTGAGAGAACACCCTGCCGAGGAGGATGAGGAGCTTAGAGATAATACGGGCTCCAATGAGAAACGGCTGTGAGGCCTGGGAGAAAAGTGAGAACTGGGAGCACGTGGAGTCTCTCATCTTCCCTACCCCCTCAAATCCCCTGAGTGAAGACACCTGTGCTGTGCTCAGAAGTCCCAGAGAGAGGCTACAACAACAGGTTTTCTGCATCCAGGAAATTGGAATGTCTATGTTCACCAGTTAAAATTAGGATAAAAATACCTTGCACAAGGCAAGCTTGATTCAAAGGCATCATTTCTTCTATAAGTCCCATATATTGAGGATGATTCTTCATTACAGGGGACGCTAGAAAGAGGAGTCCCATTGTGGCGCTGCAGTGTAAGTGCATTCAGTTACTGCCTTTTGCATATGATGCCTGATGAGACCCAGCAGCTCATAGCTAATATAAGAAGAATAAAGCCACTTGTCACATTTTTAAAATACCCCATTTCTTTCTGGCTGCTTTTGCAGCTTTCTATTCTAAAAGCCATGATTTAGCCTCGCCACCCTGTCATTCCCTTTCTTTTCACCTGTTCTAAAGAATTAATTTTCTTAGTGCCCTGACATCATTTCTGGCTCATTTTTTTTTCTGGAGGGAGTTTAACAAAGTATTTGTTTCATAGCCTTAGGTAGAGACACTGTGACAAGTAGATTAAAGTCAGGAACGCAACTTAAAATATATTTCAAAGAATGACTATTGAGTCCACCTGGCTTCCTTTATAATAAGAACGAGTTACTCTTGCTTTCCATTGCTTAGAATATTATCACTAAAATGTTATAGCAAAAGCGAAGCATTTAGTAAGTTCAGAAGCATTAAATGAATTGGGGTTCCTAGCATGCCACCATTAACAGGTCTTTTGAGGACAGAATACCTTTACTAAAGCTGCCCTGAACAACACAGACAGTGAAGGTCCTTGGATCTCCTCAGTCATTAGTCTCTGAAGCAGTGGGCAGGAGGAGCACACTGGCACACGGCCCCTACAGGAGCTGCACATGGCTTGCCGCTGGCTGACTATGGGTTGCCCTTGAGAGTTACAGAAGTGCCCCATCTGTTGCAAGGAACCTAAGGCCCTCATCCCAAAGGGAAAGTATCCAGGAATAACATCTTGGAATCCATAGCTTACTCTTTCAACACAGATACCAATTTGTTTATGTCTTATTCCCTCTTCTTCCCCTGGCTCCTCCATCTCCCAGAACCCGTCAACCCATTCCAGGTCATCTGTCATTCAGGATGGGTTTTCAGTTTTGTCGTTCCATAACTAGATCTCCTGGACAGTGTGGAATTAAGACCTTAGGAAGCTGAAAATTAGCTTAGTTTACTCCACTGGGTATGTCTGTATCTGTGATGAGAAAGCATGTTTATACCTTATTGTTTCATCCAGGATTGTGAGAGGAGACATACAGCATCGACAGGGTCTTATGAGGCTGAGCCCTGGGATGTCTGTCGTATTCTAGCTAGAATCCTGCAGCCAGAACTCAACAAAGGCTGGAAGAAGTTTAGAATTGTCCTGAGAACCTAGCAGGTAGAGAAGGCCTATTTTCTGATCCAACATGGGACACCATCTTGAGACACTAGACGGCCCCCTGAGAATGTTGAAAGGATCTGGAGAGGAACAGGTAATGTTTTATTTATATACAAGGATAACTGTTAGTTTTGCCTCTATCAAAAATATTTTGAAAAAAAATTGAACAATGTGTGCATTGGAGCATATTCTTTTCATTAGTAGAGCCATAGATGTAGAAAGAAAAGCTCAAGAGTAAACTCCATAAATCTCAAACAAAGGCAGAGTTTTACATATGCCTAGGGGGACTTATTGTTTTGGATTAGGTCAAAAAGAATAAATTTATATCTGCACAAATTTCACTTAAACTTGAGAAAGCAAGTTCTTTTCTGGAATGACAATGTGATACTAGTAAATTTCAGAAGTTGTGATATCTTTGATGACATGTCCAGTCATTTCCATTTGTGTTCCTGATTCTTTGAAGGCTGCTTGAACTAAAGAAGTGACTTGTTTTATTTATTTATTTATTTTTTTGAGACTGAAAAACTAAACTTTGGTCAAGAAGTTAGGACTGTAGTTTATTTTTGGATTTTACATGGGATTAGACAAAGTCATTCTTATTTCTATTCTTCTCAAAATATTTTCTTGTTCTCTGTGAACCCACTGCCTCTGCCTTAGCAAGTCAAGGACAGTGAAGACTGGTGAAACTCCGTTGTCAATTCCATATTCTATAGTGACCACCATTTTCACTCTAGTCAACGAAGGACTCATAAATGGGCCTGGTGACATATTAGTAAGTGAGGTGGGTGGAAGATATTATAAAGACTCAGACCCTGCCATCAGAGTATTTATAATTTCTTTTTTCAATTTACTGAAAATTTTGTGGGAAGAGATAATACTCAAATGAAGGAAGAGTGATCTCAAGGTGAAGATCTCATGTTCAAAGACAGGTAATGTTTGCGATTTAACGGTAAGTTTCTGGAACTATCTAGAAATGAAATTTTACTAATTACCACTAACCCAAGGACAATAGCAGGAGTTGTGTTTTCAATAAGTCCTTCATTATCTTGTTTTTCTGTTTCAAAATAAGAATAGAATATTAAGAAAGACAAAAATATAGGAAACTGCCTAGTATTCTTGAGTATATACTTCTATGGTAAAACTGTAGAGTCTAGTTTGAGTTTAATTTTGCCACGTGTCATTTAAATTTTCAACTTATATCTGAATACCAATGATAAGACAATTTAGCATATTTTATATTCCTCAATTTTTCAACTTTAAGCTTTTTCTTTTAACTCTTTGCATATCCTGCTCCTTTTTCCTGTGAGAGTGCTTCAGTGTTAGGGTAACTGCTTACATAAATGTAAGAATGACGAATCAGGGTGACTGCTTAGAAAATTAATTCTCTTTGAGGCAAATTTTCATAAGGTTAAATGCATATCTAACACTTCTCAGTTTATTTCCTAAAGTTATATATGGGAAGGGCTGTGTCAGTCTGACATGATTCATTAAAGTAACTCACAGGAGCGGTTTCATGAGGTGTTGGCTTCATGGCTGGTCCCTGAAGGGCTTGTGGAATCGTCGTGCTACTCAAGCTACCATGAAACCATGTTTGAGACCCAGCTTCAGAAAAGAAGGTGCTGGCTTTCATTTTTTGTTTCTAGGTGGTTTCCTTTCTTTTCATCCTTTCTCTTATTTAGAGGACAACAGATAAATGGATACTGGCTAAATAAGTTCAACTAAAAAAACCCAGAATGAGTCCAGTGCTGTTTATGTTATGGCCCCTAGTAATTCCTGGAATGGAAGGAGGCAGAAGTGGAAGCTAAACACAGATATTGACATGTCATAAATCAACTCCCCTTCCTCCTTCAGTCCAGACACATCTGTCTTCTTCTCCACTCTCCCCATATCTGACACGTGCTCTGATCCTGAGTAGGGAGATGCTGGTTCTCAAAACCTTTGACTCCATATCAGACTTCATCCTTGTGGCTCCTGCCCATTATCTATAACCAGAACACAACAATTTTCCCCACAAGGTCTATCTGAGAGTTTCATCCTAGATAGCTCCAGTGCACAATCTTATATTAAAGCACTCATCCTCCTGAATTAAAGTCTTTTGATTATATGGCTTTCTTTTCTACCATATTGTGGGCTATTTGATGGAAAGGAACATGTCTTATTCATATTTGTATTCCCAGTGACTAGCAGAGGATCTAAATATAGTAGGTTCTTATGAATTACAAATGAATATTGAATGCATTGATAATTGCATGGGTGGTTGAATAGATTGGTGAATGTCTAAATTCTGACCTCTTTTTTCCCCAGGAACTTAATGTTTCTCCTCTGAAAAATGAAGGTTTGATAAATCGCCTCTGAAAAATGCAGGTTTGATAAATACCTATAAGACCTTTCCTAGAATTCTGAGATTCTGTGACTCATTGACTAGGGTTTCTGTTTCAAAACATGCCTCTGACTTCCTGGCCTTTTTGTGTTGTCTCCTAGCCAGGGTTCCTGGTCCCTACTGTCTAGACTACCTGGAATCTGAATCCTATCCTGCTTATTGCATTTTCCTGCTGATTCCTGGCTGTGCTGACTTGTCTGCGTTTGGGGCCTCATCTATTTAATTTATACTTCCTCTGCTTTTTCCTATCCCTCTCCCATTAAAGTCAGAAGATGGCATCATTCTATGAAATGCTACACTCAACCTAAGTTAATATCTAACAATGGCCTGAATGCACACGCTGTGTAAAGGCATGGTCATCATATTTCTGTTCATTTATCCATCTTTTCCATACTAAAGAGGGTGCCACAAAATGTATACGCATTTTAAGAAGGGAAAAAACTTAAAATTATAACACTCAATATATACCAATAACAAAAGATGAATAGAATTCATGATTGACTTCTGTAATTACAAGAGGTGCTCAAAGTGGTTACTATCAGCATCCAGACACTTCTGATTAAGGTGAACCACTGCTTGAGTAACGTTGACCAAAGTGTCCACTTGTATACATTTTTTTGGCACCTTGATATTTTTTTGGGGGGTGAGTATCATGTGCCAAATACATTCTCTGTGTTTGTGTGCTAAGGATAAATGATTAAGTTGAGTGCCAGTTTTCAAGAAGCTTGGTGTCTACTAGGGATCATGTTACAGTTGAGTATTGTGGGAGATCAGAAGAGAGAATGGTCAATATTATCTACAGGAGAAGACAAGAAAGCTAAGCTAATGAGGAACGGCAAGGAGGTCAATATGGTTGGTTGGAGGATACAGCATTAAGGAAATGAGCAGAGGTTGCTACTGGGCCCACATCACAGCTGGACCTTTCCCTCAGCCCCCTGCTGCTTCCTTCTCCTCCCTTCAATGGATGTTGACTTCAAAGGCATTAAACACCCTGTATGCTTGACGTCCTCTCAGAGTCTGCTGTACTGAGAACACAACCTACTACCTAAAGGGCCTTTCTGTAGGTAATGAAGAGACATGAAACAGGACAGTAACATGATGACAACTGTTTTAGCAAGATCACTTTAGTAACAGTTTGGAGATAATATTTAAATGAGCTGTCATTAGATTATATTGTCATAGTCCACACAAGATAAGGGCCTGAAATTAGGAAGAAAGAGTGGGAATGGAGATGGAGGAAAAGAAGAAATTCTACAGATACAGGACAGAAGGAAATTGGTCATTGATGTAATATGGAGAAAGAGGGAAAAAAAGTTGAAATAGAATGTGGTTCATTGAGAGAGAGAACTCAGGAAGAAGAGGGTTGTAATGGGTGGGGGAGGTCCACCTGAAAAATGGGTCAAGTGTCAGTGCCTGAGGGTATCTGAATCAAGATGGCCAGGGCAGGCAGAGTTGGGATTGCAACAGTGAGGTCTGGGCTGGGAAAAGGAATGTGGACATCGCCATCCTGAGTGTGCTGGCAAATTGAGAGAGGACATGAGCACACTCAGGGAGGTGTCTTCAGAAGAGAACAGGTTATAGACTAAACTCTGGAAAACATCCATACTCAAGACACAGGCAGAAGAAAAGCCAGTGGAAAGCCTGAGGAGGAATCCTCAGAGCTCTAGGCAGTGTGGGGGCGTAAAAATGTTTTTCCTCCCACCTTCTAAGTTCTTCCAGCTGGGCTGCTAATCAAATTAACAGACAGATTAATAGAAGGAAATCAAAATTTAATATGTGAATGGAGAATTCACATAAGCACGAAAATTCCCAAGACAGTGAGGCAAAAGGAGGTATATGGTCATTTTCATTTTTGACAAGGGAGAAAGCGGGTGGGGATTAAGGGTCTGGAATTTCAAAGGGGAGACAGGTAATTCACAGCTAGCCAAAAAAGTGACGAAGTCTTGCTAGGCAACTCAGAAACAATGGGACAGAGGGAAATCTAGTGAACAGATTTTTGCACCGATCCTTTCTCTTTAAGAAGGAAAGGGAGGGGCCGGCCGAGTGGCGCGATGGTTAAGAACTCGCTTGGGATGCCAGAGGGCCCCGGTTCGGATCCCACATATGAGGGTCAGTGACACTGCCCTCCACAGCTAAGATGCTGAACAACAGCTCAACCTGGAGCTGGGCAGCTGTGGGTTGCCAGCGCCAGCGATGGCGTAGGCTGCAGCCCCTGTGGCAGTGGGTTGCCATGGGCTACCATGTGTAGCCAGCAGCCGAAGTGAGCGGCCGTCCAGAAGCTGGCGACTGATCTGCCTCATCCAGGAAGAGCGCAATGATGGTGCCAACTTGGGCCAGTGAAGCAACATCCTCTACAACTAGACTGAAGAACAAAACGACAGCAACTTGTCTGTCCCCCTTCCCCCAATTCCCCAGCACTGTTCCCATCCCCCCAATTCACCAATAAAATCTTTAAAAAAAAAAAAAAAAAAAAAGAAGGAAAGGGAGAAGTAAAAACTTTAAGGAAAGGGAGATGTAAAAACAAACAAAAAAACTTATTCCTAAATTGGTTGAGCTTTGATTTCAGCTGGAAATAATCTGCATACCAGGGTGACACATTGGGGGAGGCTCTGTCCTGACCCCGACAACAGAGGACAGAATTTTGCAAAGAGATGGTAGCCAACAGTGTCAAGTAAGATAAGGACTGAACTCTTACCTGGATTTGACATGTGAGGATGAACCATTCATCATTTTCTATCATGTTCGAAGCACTCTGTGAGGCACAGGATATTTAGGACAGACCAATTCTAGGTCCTGCCTCACAGTAACTACAGTCCACTGAGTGATAAATACAAACAAGATAACAGCTTTGATGAAGATGCATAAACAGTGCTGAGTTGTGGGTCAGGGAACCAATCCAGTTTTCTTGGAGTTACTAACAGATGAAAAAGGCCTTGGGAGGTGAATAGATTTTTACCAGTAGGAAAGCTGAAAGTATTCAGGGAAGGATAAGAGGTATGAAAGGGCCTATTTCAAAATCAATGCTTTATTATTTATCTAATGGAGCAAAGTTTCTTGTGAAAGAATGGCACTGAATATTCAAAACACGTTCTACAGCTTCAGCGAGCTAGACACACAACTCTGCAGCTTCCCTTCACTCTTCTCTGCAAAGTAAACTTCAGTCCCATTTTATCGTAAATCAAATCACTAATGTAGCTTTCAGTTTTCTATAGCCCAGGAACCAGGATTTTGGGCTTAGAAAACAACGCTCTTTCCAAAATTGCACTTAAACATTATTTGCTCACCTTCTTTTAAAAACAGAGCATTTTCTTTATAATTTGTTAGTCATAACTTTTGTTTAAGTGAAAACTGTACATACAAGGAAGAAAATGTAAACTATCTATAGTCCCAGCACCCAGAAATGACCAGTTTTAACAGTTTAAAGAATTTCTTCCATGATTTATAGACAGTTTAATGTCTGGCTTTTTTCATTTAACATCTTTACAGAAGTATTCTCCTATCATATCTTTTGACTTCTGAATAATAACTTTTTCCATGAATTGATGTCTCTAGGTTGTATATACCATGGTACCTTTTCTTAGAAACCTTTCCTGAGTGCCTTTTCCCATGGGATTGAAGGTTGCCTCCTTGTGCCTTTCCCTATATTCTTCATAGGCTCTTTCCACAGGACCCAAGAGACTTTAGACCACCTCGTGGTGTATGTGTGTTTGTGATATGCTCCAGGGTAAGAGCCATGTTTGTTTAATCATTGTTTCCCCACAGGTTAACCTAACTAATCATTGTTTCCCCACAGATTAACCTAACTACTATAGGTTTTTATTATGTATCTGCTGATTTAATCAATAATGACATCAAAATAAGTAGCACTTTTGAAAGGCTGGGTAACAGGGATTTTACCCACTTTATTGCTTATCTGTATCAAAATTTTCAGCTTTTAGAGGTGAGTATCATTATCCCATTTTTCCGACAAGGAACTCAAAGTTTAATTTTATTGACTCCAAGTTATGAATTAAAAAAAATCTTTATTAAGGAGAGTAACCTGAACTAGGTAAATCATTATGTTGAGGCCCTGGACCCCTGTCCCTTACCTAAGCATAAGGCCACTGCCAGTCTCTACAAGGGACCACAAAATTGAACAAGTTACAAAGGTTGCCCTTTAAAAGTTAACAATAGGACAGGGAAGATGGCGCACCCCGATAAGGTGATGGATGATTCAAGGAGGGGAAACAGGAAGCTTTCTACTGAGTAGAAAGGAGTACTTTACCACTGACATTATTTAGAATTGCCAACACATAGTGATAATAAAAAGCATGGTTTTATTATCTTTTTAATTCTCCACAGGCAATACATCCACTTATTATCTGCACGGACTGCTCCTGCCCATCACACACCTTACTTAGTATGCTCTGCACATATTAAAATATCATTGATTATAATAGTGTGAATGAGAGGGAACTTATGCGATACATCAGACAGGCTCAAGGAGTGCACGTGGCAGGCCTGACAAACTCAGAGATGGAAAGGAACCACACAGCATCACAAATTCCTGACTGGGCAGGTCATAGCAGTTAGTCACAGTCGCATCCCAAGCCAATAGCTTCCTTAGCAAAGATCAACCTTTACCTTAAGTGAGCTCTGTCCATTGTTCTTATGTATCTGGGATAACACATCTTTGAAACATCTGAGTAATTTTCTTTTCCTACTCCTCCAGGGCATACCACAGGCACCAGACCACAGAACCCTTCATTGTTATCTTGCTCCCCAATACCATCTGTATGTGCTATAAATGTTAATTATTAACTCCTGTACCCACCAATGTAAAAGAAGTATGTGTTTCTCCATTTTGCCTTTTATCCAATCCCAGAGATTTCCCCACTTTGTTTTCTCCTGCTTCCTTAATCTACCACCAATGGACTTCATGTAACTCTCTTTTGATTCTAATGTATAAAATAAACTCTCTTTTGATTCTAATGTATAAAATAAACTGCAGAACTGCCATTCTCTGGAGCATTTTCTTAATCCAATGAGATTTTGCTTCCCAGTATGTCATCAGTTTAGCTCAAATAAACTCATAAAAATCCTCTACAGGTTTGGACATTCCTTACGTCGACAATAGGTTCTGTTTTGCAAGTATCAAAGGAATAGAGTGAGAGTAAACAATCACATCTGATTTTAATCAAACTTCACAATTTACTCCCTCCATTCCGTTATTTGAACATTGTATCTTTGGGCCAGAGGTAATGAAAAGAGGAGGCCAGCACTGCAATGAGGACACAGCAGTAGGCAAATCTAAGATTCATTTAGTGACTTTTGCAATCAGATGTCCGGAAACGTGCACATATCCCTGGGCTGCTTCCTGATGGTCTCTCAGTTATGTCCTCTTAGGGGCATTCAGGATTCTCTAGGAACATGTCATTATATGTTTGCATCCTTGTCCCCAAATACCCTAAACACATTCATTCCTTGGTAATAGAGACAATTTATTAAGTACTCACTTTGAGCTAGACACTAATTTTTACAGATTACCTCATTTACCCTGAGAGCAACCCTCTGAGGAATGCAAAATAATCTCCATATAATAACTACCAAGTAGGGGACCTCAGATTTTAACTCCAGGCTGTTTAAATGCCAAAATCATTGCTCTTTCCATTATGCCAAGGCTCGTGGTGAGCTCCTGAGACCTTGCTTGGGGTGAACGTTCTGCTAGTTGAACATCTATTCTCATTTCTTCTACTAAAAGCATCTGATTTGTCCATTGGAGAACTGTATTTTTCCTATTAGATACATTCATAGTGCGCCTGTTAATCAAAATTCCTCACCTCCCAGCTGTCCTGACATAGGGGTGACCCAAGCTCGGCCCATCAAACGCTCTGTCCCTAGATTTTAAATTTTGAACAGCGCTGAATATTCTGGTCATTGAAGGAATTTATTCATCCCTGTGGTAAAGCTCTAAGGAGACTCTTCATTAGTTTCTGCTGTCTAAATTACAGAGTTGACCTAGTTCTAGTCCTACCTGAGTCTTGTTAATCAGATTTTTCTTTAATTCTGTAAGCTATCTGACAGCTTTCCAATAAATTACTTTTTGGCATAAATTAACAAAAATCGATACTTGGGTATCTATTGCCTGCAACCAAGGAATTCCAACAAACATTGGTAAGTACTATGCTTTGTCTGTCAAAAGCAAAACAAACCAAGACAAATAAAAAATGAACTATCCCTGTGGGGAAACTTGTTTTGTCCTATGCTGTACTCTTTCTCTGATCTTTGTTTCAGAACATGCCACTGGTCAGGGTTGGGGTTTCAATAGACTCACACAGAGATATAGAGAGTAGAGGGTCCTGGGGCTCTATGCTATGTTACAGACTTACAGTAGCCTACTGCACAGATGTAGAGAAATAGATGAGTAAAAGATTTAATCACTCAGAGTGAGTTCATGGACAACCTAGAACTGGACATTAGTCAGACACATAGGGTTAGATTTTCTTTTTTTTTTATTTTTTTTTAGAGAAAGCTTATATGCGTTTATTTGAGCCAAACTGACAACAATTGCTGGGAAGCAAAGTCTCAATGGATTGAGAAAATGCTCCCAAGTTTAGACTTTTATACAGTGCTTTGGTCATATGATTACATCATTTTAAACACCTCTTTACAATATAGACTCTTTATAGATTCAAACTTAAACCAAAGATTGCTTTATTTCCCCCAGAAAATTGTTTTAAAATAAAATCTTGATTTAAAATAATCCTAAAATTGATATAGAATCACAAAAGGCCACAAATAGCCAAAGTAATCTTGAGAAAAAAAGAACAAAGTTGGAGCTATCATGCTCCCTGATTTGAAACTGTGCTACAAATCTATGATAATTAAAAGAGTATGTTACTGGCACAAAAACAGACACATAGATCAATGGAACAGAATAGAGAGTCCAGAAGTAAACCCTTATGTACATGAGCATATGGTCAGTTAATGTACAACAAAGGGGACAAGAATATACAATGGAGAAATGACAGTCTATTCAACAAGTAGGAAAACTGGAAAGATAATGCAAAAAAAAAATGAAACTGAACCACTCTTTTATACCATACACAAAAATAAATTCAAAATGCAATAAGTTTAAATGTAAGACCTGAAACCATAAAACCCCTAGAAGAAAACATAGGTAGTAAACTATTTGACATCAGTATTAGTAATATCTTTTTGGATATATCCCCTCAAGCAAGGGAAACAAAATAAAAAATAAACAAACAGGACTTCAAACTAAAAAGCTTCTGTATAGTGAAAGAAACCATAAGCAAAACAAAAAGACAACCGACTGAATGGTAGAGTATAATCACAAATAATATATCTGATAAGGGGTTGATGTCCAACATATATAAGGAACTCATACTACTCAGTAACAAATAAATAATCCAATTAGAAAGTAGACAGAGGACATGAAGAGATATTTCTCCAACGAAGACATACAGATGGCTAACAGACATATGAAAAGATGTTCGGCATCACTAGTCATCAGAGAAATGCAAATCAAAACCACAGTAAGATACCACCTCACACCAGTCAGAATGGCTATTATCAAAAAGTAAAAAAATAACATGTGTTGACCAGGATGTGGAGAAAAGGGAATCCTTGTGCATTGTTGGTGGGATTGCAAATTGGTGCAGCCACTATGGAAAACAGTATAAAGATCCCTTAAAAAACTACAAACAGATTTTCCATATGATCCAGCAATTTCAGTTTTAGGTATTTATGTGAAGGAAGCAAAAACACTAATTTGCACCCCTGTGTTTATTGCAGCATTATTTACAATAGTCAAGATATGGAAGCAACCTATGTGTCCGTTGACAGATGATTGGATAAAGATCACACACACACACACACACACACACATATACACACACAGGAATATTACTCAGCAATAAAAACAAATGAAGTCTTGCCATTTGCAACAACATGGATGGACCTAGAGGATATTAAGAGAAATAAGTCAATCAGAGAAACACAAATACTTGATGGTTTTACTTACACGTGGAATCTAAAAGAAGCAAAACAAATGAACAAATGAAACACGATAAAAAACAACAACAGGCTCATAGAAACAAAGATCAAACTGATGGTTGCCAGTTTGAGTTGAGGGTGTGGGGAATAGGTGAAAAGGTGAAAGGGAATATAGTCAATAATATTGTGGTAAGTTTGCATGGTGACAGATGATTACTCAACTTAGCGTGGTGATCACATTGTAAGGTATATAAATGTTGAACCACTATATTGTACACCTGAAATTAATATAATATTGTATACCAACTCTACTTAAATAAACATTTAAAAAATATTGGTTTAAAGTAATGCATAAAACTGGCATAGTAGATTTTCTGAGTAAGTGAAAGAACCTTTTCATTTCTAAAATTATAGAACATAGAAGGATTGGTTAATAGAGGCTCCATCTCTTTTTTGAAGATACCTTGAACATTAAATGACCCAGATGCCTGATTCTAAGGAGTAACTTATGATTCTAATCCATGTGTTAAAGGTAATTTTTTCTTTGGCCAGAGCTCCAGTACTTGCTAAGAAATTAGTTTATCTTAGGAATAGTATTTCACTTATTATTCCACAGAGCATTTTCTTTCTAATGAAAATAAAATATGGCTGAGGATAATTAATTTATTCACCCATTCATACATTTGTACATTTATTCAATCAGGACATAATCATTGAGTATTTTCCAGGAGGGATGAAAGATGACAAAGGTAAACAGTGTTTATCAACTCAAGGAGCTATAACAAAGAGAAAATACAATTATATACCAAAGAGAAATGAAACAATTTCCCAAAGTAATACATGCTGCCTATAGTTGAAGAATATATAAAAATTCATCCCCTAGTTAAATAGCTGTATATTCTGATTTATTATTCTTAATTAACTCTTCACTATTGGAAATTATATAGTGATGTGTTTAATTACTGTCTTTACTAAATGACCTACACTAGAATGTAAGATGAATGAAGGAAAGAACTTAGGTTCATCTCTATATTCCCAGCAGTGAGAACAGTGGCTGGCACAAGGAAGACACTTAATAGATATTGAATGAATGAATGAGCAATGAACATTACCTCTAAATTCGTGAGAAGGTTTCAAAGAAAGAGATAATCAGAATGCACCTTAAAACCTCAATTTAAGAATAAAGACAGTAAGGGTAGAAAGGGTTGAAAGGTTTCTTGCAACTGATTCATGAACTTTCAGTTTTAACTTATCAAAAGTGGATTGTCCAATAAAGGTTTTATAAAAGGAGAGTGATAGGATGCTGTCTGTTGGGGAATCATTCCTGCAGTACTGGAAAAGCACTTGAATTGGATCCGGGAGACCAGTTAGTAAGCTACTGCAACAGTCCAGGCAAGAAATCATAAAGGTTTAAATCATGGCCTCTTTGAAAGTCAGGAAGAGAAAATGAGTATTAATGGAGCTCAGTTTACATGGGCCATCTTATTTACAGCACTTTATCCACTGAAGGCATTAAATGCTACCAGGCACACCTGCTTAACTTGAGCATCACTCAAGAATAGAACTCAAGCCAAGTAAAAATGCAATTTTCTCAGTATGGGGCTTCAGCTAAGAACAAGTGAGCACAGCAGTTCCTAATTGCTAGACTGGTGACTTTTTACCAAGGTGGGGAGATCAATTTGAAACAACAACAAACAAAACAGGATGTATTCTGTGGCACACATCTCTCCAAAGGCAATCTGACCAAGGGGAGGTCTGCAAAATCCAAACCTGCTACAAATAGAAAATTAAAACAAAGAACAAACAGCTTCCAAGTTCTAGAGAATGGAACAAAAACACAGTGTAAATGCCCTTACATTTCCAGTGTTTTTTTTTCTTTTATTCTTCTTCTTATTATTTTTTAAAGATTTTATTGGGGAATTGGGGAAGTGAAACAGCCAAGTTGTTGTCCTTCAATCTTAGCTGTGGAGGGCGCAGCTAGCTCAGCTCCAAATCTCGACATCCAGCTGCCCGACGGCAGCTCATGGCCGCTTAGCTCAAGGTGCCGTGTTCAATCTTAGTTGCGGGTGGGTGTAGCCCACTATCCCCAAGCAAGAGTTGAACTGGCAACCTTGTTAGAAGCACGTGCTCTCATCAGCTGAACCATCCTGCCACCTGTTGGCAGTTCAGTGGCAGCTCAGCTCGGGCGCAGCTCACTGGCCTATGTGGGAATCGAAC
>NW_017731429.1:435136-441372 GCF_001890085.2 Hipposideros armiger | reverse complement strand
AGTAAAAGGATGGAAAAGATATTCCTAACTATGGAGATACAGAATACTGAAGAGAAAAAAATTGAAAGAATTGAAAGGAAAAATAGATAATTCAACAAAAATTGTTACAGATGTGAATATCCTACTATGGGTAACTGATAAAATAACTAGACATAAAATCAACAAGGATACAGAAACACTACCGACCAGTTGATGTAATTGACATTCACAAGACACTCTGCCCAGACAAAACAGAATACACATTCTTTTTTTTTAAGTGCACAAGGAATATTCTCCAGAGTAGCTTATATGATAGGCCACAAAACAAGCTCTGAGTTTTAGAAGACCAAATTCAAGTATGTGCTGCCATCAAACACACCTATATTTGGCTTAATAAGACATTTGAAAAAACATCAAATATTTGTAAATTGATCAATATATGTCTAAATGACACACGGGTCAAAGAAAAAAAATCACACAGTAACCTATAAAATATTTTGAACTGAATGAAAAGAAAAACACACTAATATCAGGAAAATGTAAGAATGTCATGTTGGCTCTCAACACTTGTATTTAACACTGTATTCTGTATTCTACCCTTTCCCCTCCCCCCCCCAAAGAAGGGGGAATGGGAGTATAGGAAGAAGAGGAAGAGAATTTGTGGCATTAGATTTGAAAGGAAGAAGTAAAACAATCTTCATTCTCAGACAATATTATCCTGTATGTAGAGAATAAAATATAAGCAATCAACAACAAAAAATCCTGCTAGAACTAATAAACATGTTTAGCAACGTTACAGAGTAACAGATCAATATACAGAAATCAATTGTATTTCTATATACTAGGTAGGAATGATGCAAAAATGAAATTAAGGCAATAATTTCATTCAAAATAACTTGCAAAGAAGTAAAATGCTCAGAAATATTTTCAACAAAAGAATTGTAAGCTTTGTACACTGCAAATTATACAACATTGCTGAAAGACATTAAAAATCTAAATCAGGGATGTAAATAAAGAAAACTCAAGAGAATCAACTGAAAGATAATTAGAAAAAAATAACAGTTCAATAAACGGATAGATACCAAAATAAAAATACAAAAATCAATGCTTTTCATAGTCCAGAAATAATTAGTTCAAAAATACAAGAGAAAAAATTATTTATCATAGCATAATAAAACAAAGTAAAAGTGTTTTTCTATGAAATGTAAACAAGATAACACATAAAATTTGAATAGGTGGAAAAATAACCTTTTTTTACTACTAAAATGTATTAATTTTTTGAAATTAATTTGTAATTTTGATACAAGGCAATAAATATTTGAAGAATTTTGAGTGAGGTTGTCAAAGTGATTCTAAAATTCACCTAGAAGAAAAAAATGAATGAAAATTACTAAAAAATTTCTAAAAGAGGGTAGGCTTTGCTTTACCAGATGTTTCCTATTAAGTTATAATAATTAAAATAAAATCATAAAAAAGAGTCAACATATAGATCAATGGAGCAGAAAAGGTAGTTCCAAAAACAGATCTTGAATGTATAATATTTAATAATATCATTAAGAAATTGTTTGAAATCATTTAAGCTATGGCTGTGGTAACCATAGTTATTCACTTAGCAGACAATAATTTTAGATACTCTATTGAAAACAAAAGCTTCATATGAAGGAAATAATTGAATACAAACAAATAAAAAGCTCACATAAAATCATACAAATAGAAGGAATATGAGTGAATATTTGTGATTTTGGATATGAAACAACTTTAAAACTTAATAGTGAAAGATCTTCTAAAGAAAGAAAATAAAGTTTACTAGTTAATAATAAAGCCATGTATACATAAAAAATCATAAACAAAAGTAAAAGGAAAGAAACTAATATTTGCTTGCTACAAGCACTTAAAATCAATTACCAAAAAAAACCCCCAAAACACACACAAAAAAACCAGAATTCCCCATCCTCCAGGAAAGAAAATATACAAACAGCAGCATAAGAAACATTTTTCAGGACACAGATTGGTGCAGCCATTATGGAAATCAGTATGGAGGTATCTCAAAAAAACTGGAAATAGAATTACCGTATGACCGAGCAATTCCACTCTTGGGTATCTATCCAGAAAACCCAAAATGCTAATTCGAAAAAATATATGCACTCCTATGTTTATNCCCTCTAAATGTTGCAGTCAGCACAACAAAACCTACTGTATAATCCCGGGCATTCAGAAGTTAGCATTAGAAACCAAGGTAGCCAGGGGACAGTGGTTTATTGAACAATTGTGCAATCCAGTGCTTATTATTATTTATCTCATTAATCCTCGAGACTGTCCAGTTAGATAAGCACTATGATTATGATTCTTTCACAGATGTGGATAAAATGCAGCCTTTCTCTCAGATATGATCTAATATTGAGTTCCTCAGGCTTTGGAATTTCACAGAGCGGAGGAACTTCTAAATTGGAGGTGTTAATTTTACCAAAAGGTGGAAATTTTTTAAAAAGCGGCACCTCCTTTTAGTAATCTTTAAAAAAAAAATGGCAATTTGCTGCCATAAAAAAGCACAGTCTAAGAGGGAGTTCTTTAAACTGAATACATCTATCTGTATAGAAAACTTACATAATCTGTTATCCAGCAAGTCTACATCTACACATTTAGGTGAGAATGACTTTTGTCAATATGCACCAGGAGACAGGTACAGAAGTGTTCATAGCAGCCTTGTTCATATTGGAGACAACTGGGGAACAACCCAAATAGCCATCTATAGGAGAATCAATAAATATGTATGTAGTGTGTTCACGTAATTAAATAATATGCAGTTGGTGAACAATAGCCTCATGTAAAATATATGGATCCTAATAAGAGACAGAGTGGTAAAAATTCCTAATAGATTATATACAACAAGATACACTGTTTATAAAGTAAAACTATCATATACTTTTTAGGATTATATGTAATTGTCTATGTGTATATATGTGTATCTATTTATATAATTGTTTAAAGAATGACAATAAGACATTGCAAATGAGGTGAGACATGAGAATGAGATGAAGGAGAATTACATGTGTAGGTGTACGTGTAAGTGACGGTCAAGGTTCTAGTTCCTACACTGGATGGGAGATATGCCTGTATTTATTGGACTCTTGTTTCAAACACTTATGGGTTATGCGTGGGCAGATGATTGGAATGTGTCACAAAGAAGTAATAATAAAATAATAATCCATTTTTGTCACCTAAGATGCAAAGGCAAGCACAGCACAACACAACAAAACAACAAATCCCTTAGTGCACTGTTTTGTTTGTTTGTTTTTTCCCTCCATTTCCCTAAGGATTATTTTTAAATTTTGTTATGGAACAGCATTAGGTAGTGTGTGAATCCACTTTCAGAACAGTGATCTAGTCCAACCAACTCAATTTTCCAACAGGTTAAGAGTTTTAAAGCTAGCCCTGGAGTTGGGATGGTACTATAGCCTCTCCTAGGGAATTTGGATGAGAAACAGAGAAAGGAAAGATCAGCTAAACCTATGAAGGACAGGTGACAGACGGTTGGGTTTAGAAATGTGTAGACAGAATGTAGAGGAGACACTGGGTAGGAAACAGATGCAGGAGAGGTTGGAAAGAACATCATCATCTGTGAAAAGTGCTGCCACTGTTATTGCTTATTAATTTACATCTCCTTCCTGTCTGAAATGATAGGAAATTAACTGACGTAGAGGGAAAAGTTAATGGGGAGCTACAGTTCTCACGGTTTTCCCTTCAACTGTGTAGCCAGGAAAGTTTCCACTTACTCTATGTGCTAGCAGGACTTGTATGGAGAGACCTATAGAAGTTACAATCCTTCTTACAAAAATGCTGCAATGATACAGCTATCTAACTGCCAGTTCAGGGATTGATCTCAACACATCACTACCCTATTTAAAGCCCTTCTGTCCCTCTCTATAGATGTAAGATAATGCTTAAGCTTGTACGAGACTTCCTCTGACTTGGCCTTGCCTGCCTGCGCAGACTCATCAGCCATACCTCCCTCAGAGGCACCTGACACCCATCTTCCTGAGCGGGTTGCTAGTTTTCCACTGTATTATGCACATTTCACCTTTGCATATGTAGCTTTGCCTAGAAGGCTGTTTCCCCCTTTGTTATCTAGATAATCCCACATTCTCTAGTACTACTCAGGTATCTCATTTCCAGGAAGCCTTCCTTGGCCACCTGGGTAGATAGAGGTGGGTAGAGGGAGAGCCTATCAGAATATTTATAGCAATCATTGGTTTACATTTTGGGCTCTGCTCCATACTGAGAGCTTTTTGAGGGACAGATTTATGTTATTTAGTTCAATAAGGCACACATACCTCTAGAATGAGGCAAGATTTACAGAAACACGTAGTTATNCTTCCCTGATGCTCAGTTTTCTTATCCATAAAATAGAGAAAGTAATAAATCACTATGCTTTTGCCTAAATGCTACTTACTGTAAGCTCAATGAATGGTTGTAGTTATTAATATCATATTGGTAGAAGTTAAGACCAAGCCCTGAACCAGATATATCTAGGCCCAAATCCTGGCCTAACATTGAAAAGAGTTGTGCTCTTGGAGAAATGATTTCACCTCTTCAGTTTTGTACCTTATAAATTGGTGTAATAATAATTACAAGAATACCAGCCTCATAGGTTTGTGGTAAGGATCAAATGAGATGATACACTTAACCCTCTCAGTATAATACCTACCATGTAGTATAAATGTTCAATAAAAGTTAGGTATCCTCATCATTACCAGCCCCAGTGTAACCTTCAGGTATCTTCTTTCACCATTGACATGGCAGAATGTAGGTTCTTAATTTTCATCTACTTACAATAGCCTTAAAGCAGGCGTTGACCTACCCAGCACTGCCAGTTTTGTATCAGATTATCCTTTCCTACCTCCCCAGCCTGACACAAAGTGTACCCCCAAATGCTATTTTCCCTGACTGGTATCTCATATAGGTAAGTAAAGTTCTTTCTCAGAAATTATGGTATCTCATTGAGCTGGCAACTTTAAGAGTCTGGGTTGCCTGGCATAATAAAGGAGTTAAATTGGGCAGAGGTATAGGATTTGTGTCAGTAGCCTCCTCATAATGACAGTCACCATTTACTGACCAGTGTCTGTATCCCAGACACTGTATTTCATGTGAATAATCTGATGCTTTTAATACGCACTCTTGCAGAGCATGGCAGGAAGAAAATGAACAGAAAAATCACACTTTATATTAAGTTGTGAGACCTGTGAAGAGGACCTTGATCTTGGAATATATCTTGAATTTTCTCAGTTCCATGCTTTTCTCAAATGGTTTCCTCTCTCAGGAATTCCTTCTTCACCTGGAAATATCCTGTCTGTGCTTCAAGCTCATACCTACATGGCGCCTTATCCATCCTCAGTGAGTTAGCCACCATGCCTGTGTTCCCCCACACCTGCCCATAATGTTTTTATAATCACTAGCTGCGTTATAATTGTTTGGTAAGTTGTCTACCTACACCATGAGCCATAACTTCATGAGAGGAAAGACTCTTATTCATGTTTCTAGCCTCAGAGTCCAGCATAGGGCTTAGGATATAGTAAATGCAAAGCATATATTGGTTTTTGAAGTACAGTGACCCTTGAACAATGTGGGATTTGGGGCACAAAACCCCTGTGTAGTCGTAAATCTGCGTATAACTTTTGGCTTCCTGAAAACTTAACTTCTAATAGCCTATTGTTAACTGAAAGCTTTACCAATAATGTAAATAGTCGATTAACACATATTTTGTAATTTATATGTATTATATACTGTATCCATACAATATAGCTAGAGAAAAGAAAATGTTAACAAAATTATAAGAAAAACACATTTACCGTATTTACTGAAAAATATCAGCATGTAAGTGGACATGTGCATTTCAAACCCATGTTGTTCAAAGGTCAGCTGTTCATAAGTTTGCCTTTGAGACACTTCTACCCGCTATCCTCTCCTGGCATAAGCACCCCAGTATCAACATGGACCGCTGTCTTAAATTCTGCTTGCAAAGGACAAACTATTATTAACAAGCCGTAAAAATCCTCCTTATGTATGTAAACAAATAGTAAGTGCCAATGACATTTATGAAATAGCATTTTGTTGAATTATTTAAATAATAACTGGACATGTAATTGACGGATTTGACATGTGAATGGGAATGAAGTCTGGGTGCGTTGGAATCTCCATTATACACAATTCCTATGTGAAGCTAGTCACGTCCATGCCCATGGGATTCCAGTGCCCAGCCA
>NW_017731429.1:419037-428486 GCF_001890085.2 Hipposideros armiger | reverse complement strand
TTTTAAAACATAACAAAAATAGTTATAATAAAACACTAATTAAAATTAAATTTTAGCTTTCCTTGTGAAACTGGCCCCCAAACAGGTTTTTAAATGTTAATGTATTGATACTGACCAGGAGGTGTTAAAGGAATAAATTGGCAGAATATTCTGGCAGATAATTTGGCAGCACATAACAAAAGTACTAAAATAAAATTTTTTTATCTTTTGACTAGATTTTTTCCCCTTCAATACTGGATAAAGATACATGTGCCAAATTCTCTGGCACTTCTCCAGTTCCAAGGGCTCATAATCTTAGATTCGTGCTTTTCATCATTTTGTGAAGCCTGTTGAAAATTGGTGTGGACTTGGACTTACTGATACCAAATCAAGACATACATTCACATCAACCTGGGCAACCTTTTCATTTTCAGAAGACCAATGACTACTTTTTAAAAGAATTATCAGAAAAATAGAAATCACCTACAGTGAAAGCTCTGGGGGGAAAAAAAATTTTTTTTTTTTTTAACTAAATACAAAACCTTCCCATACATCCTTGGCAAGGTTCTGATATGCCCTTAGGCTGACTTCACCCCTCCATCAACAATGCTTAAATCACCTCTGAAGCTCTGTTGAGTTTTCCTGTGTACTGGGCACTGGTCTGACACCTCTTTGTCTCATTTCATCTGCTTTACAAATATATGAAAATTCAGGCTATCAGAAAAAGAAGACAAAATCAATTTCTAAGGCTGAAGGAGACATTTATGCATGTTTTTGTTAGGGAAATACTCTATGTACACCTATTACTTATATTCAGTTCTAATAAGAATAACATGAAGAAGGGTCTTTGGGGGTTGCTCAGTAAATGGGGCCCTATGTGCTTGACTCTAAGGCAAGTTTTGTCTTGTGGAGGTCCCAGGCCTCTCATCATGCATCTTACATTCATCTGACCAGCAGAATAGACTTCTTGGCTTGCGCGCAAAATGCTGAAAGATTGAATCTTCATGTCAGTAATTTCTGGTTGCTTGGAAACAATACTCATTTTGCCACTGTGAAGGAATTAGGTCAGCAGTGAATTAATCCCTTATAAATTAGAGAAATACAGCCAGTCATGGATTCTAAATTGTACTGTGGAATATAGGGACTGTAACACTGTTTCTCCCCCCCATAGAAGAGAAACACGTTTAAAGAATATATTCCAAAGAAATTCTGGGATAATGAGCAATGTCATTTTATAGCAAAAATGCCTGCTGTCATCAGAAGACCCACTTCTTTTTACCACTCACAGCCAAAGCCATAGTTATGTTTCTATCTCCCATTAGTAACATATAGCAGTGAGGAATAAAAACCATGTCTCTCTGAGGTACCCTAATCTGATGAGAATTCAGATGGTATTTTATATCCTTCAGTCTGATAAGAACAGCACAAATGATCATTTGAATATCACAGTAATTTGTTTCAAATGATGAATTTTGGTAGGATATGACAAGAAAGATTTCCAAGCTCCTTCAAAATCTATGCAGGCATTCAGGTAGCACCATATGTTGAAAAACTGCCAGTCCCAAGGTGAAATCAATTTGGCATGTTCAAGGTTAAGGCTCTTCTTCCCTTTCCAGGAAGCAGGTAACCAAGAATGGAAAAATGGGGGAAGAAAATCAGATAAAGGTCCCTTAGTTCATCAGCCCTGACAGAGGAAATAAAGGGATTTTGGGGAGGTGAGAGCCAGGATGTGTTTGTGCCCCCAAAAGGAAGCCTTCTGAGATTTGAAATAAAGGCCTAGAGTTGCCAAAGGCCACTCTCCACTTCCAGGATTGGGGCTACTGTGGTAGAATAAGTTCTAATATTTGCATTCAGGCATATTATCCTTGAAGAACATTATCCTCTCAAGAAGCCACATACTATAAATTAGTAGTTATCCCTACTTCTGTTTCTCCTATTTTGGTTCCTCAAATGAACTGGTTTGTTTAAAACCAAAAAAAAAAAAAAACCAAAACAAAACAACTCTCACTGGAAACTCTTGAAACCGTACCGCAGCCAGTGTGGGCACTCCATTTCGGGGATGAATTTTAGCTGACTCCTGAGTACCTCCTCTCTTCATTCTGTTTTCCTGGTTCCTCCAATTTCCTGGTTTGGGCTGTGACCTTGAATCTTCTTCTTACCTCATTTGATGGAAGAACAAGTTTGTATTTCTTCTACCTCATCTCCCTCCCTTTCAGGATATGTTTGCTGTTATTTGCATATTTCTCCTCAGTATTTCAAATACTAGTGATAGTCGCCTAGCCTCTTGCCCCTTCTAGGGCCCTGTGAGATCTACGAGGTCTGACAATTCAGTTCATGAACTCACCCTAGAAAAAGTGCTACATACCTCATTGCTGAACATCACTACAGTCACCTTCGAAGTACTCCCCTTGGGTAGCTATGCACTGACGCCAGCGCCTAGTCCACCCTTTAAAGCAATTTTGGAACTCTTTCTGGAATGGCCATCAGAGATGTCATCGTATTACTCTTGATGTCCTGAATGTCATCAAAATGTCTTCCTTTCAATGTTTCCTTTATCTTCAGGTAAAGAAAGAAGTCATTGGGGGCCAGAACAGATAAGTAGGGAGGGTGTTCTAATACAGTTATTTGTTTACTGGCTAAAAACCCCTCCCAGACAGTGCCACGTGATTTAGTGCATTGTGATGCAAGAACCACGAGTTGTTGGTGACAAGTTCAGGTTGTTTTTGCCTAACTTTTTCATGCAGCCGTTTAAGCACTTTCAAATAATAAACTTGGTTTACTGTTTGTCCAGTTGGTACAAATTCATAATGAATAATCCCTCTAATATCAAAAAAGGTTAGCAACATTGTTTTGACTCTTGATTTGGATTGACGGAAACTTTTTGGTCACGGAGAATTGGCTGACTTCCATTGTGCACTCTGATGCTTTGTTTCAGGGTCCTATTGGTACGCCCATGTTTCATCACCAAGTGATAACCCGGTCCCAAAACATAATCTTGCCTCTCCAAAAGGTCTTGGCAAACTTCAACTCTCCTTTGCTTTTGTTCATTGGTGAGCTCCTTTAGGACCATTTTTTCATGCCAAGATTTTCTGTTAAGATTTTCCTGTTTCTCTATCAATGTTCACTTGGTCTGCTATGCTTCTCATGGTCAGCCAATGATTTGACACACAATTCGAGGAATTTTTGTAACGTTTTCATCAGTTCTGCTTAATGCTGGCTGTCCTGACCTCTTTTTATCAGTGATGTGTTCTCTCCCCTCAGAAAAACGTTCAATCCATTTGTACACTGCTGTTTTCTTCATGGCATTATTTCTATAAACTTGGACTAAAATGTCTCTGATTTCTTTTCCACTATTGCCAAGTTTAACAAGAAATTTAATGTTTGTTAATTGCTCTAATTCAAGTTCAGACAGTCTCGCGACGGCACACAAAAACACACAACAATAATGAACGCCACTCAGCAAGACACCGCCACAGGTCAACATGAACACAGCTGTGAGACACTGATATACCAAGGTTATGAAACCTGACTGAGCTGTTTGTACAGTGCTGCCAGTGTAAGCACACAGTGGCAAGTTCGTGAACTTAAATGTCACACCTTGTATGTCATTGATTCCCCCATTGTCTAGTTGTCTCCAATGTTAGGAAAAGAAGGCAAGACAATAGTTTCTAGAATCCCCTGGGAGAACATGATGTCAGATACGGCTCTTAAAGTATTAAACATACGCAGCCTCTTATAGCTCTCATCTCAACAATGAGTAATAATAATTAACAAAACAACAGTGACTTATTAAGCACTTAGGAATACAAGGTTAGATATTTCACATGCATTAGTTCATTCAACCTCAAATCCATTAACACATGAAGAAATAGAGTTCTACAGGGTAACTTGTCCAAAGTCGCTCTGCTTATCAGTGACAGGAGAGACAGGATCTCAACACATTATATCCATATGATTCATTTAGTGAGTTCTAACTATCTCTGGAGCCTTATCAAAAAGAGTATGCCCTCTTCTCTCTGCTCTTATGCCTCTCGCTCTCATCTGGCAAACCTCATTTTTTCCCCATTACCTCAAACCTGGATACTTTCTCACTCCATTATCTCACTCCATTGGTTACACACCTTGGTTCTGACTATTTCCCAGGATTTCAATTTAGATTTTAACCTTGGGTACTTTCTGTCAGATATGTTTGTCTTCAATCTCCACAGCTTACAGTCCAGTCTTGCTCTTTCCCCATACTAGTACTAGGCCCGCAAAATCTCATGCTCTAAAGATTTCCTGGATATTCCATTTATTCACAAGGAGGTGAAGCAATGAGGCTATGCTAGTTTAAAATAATCGAGGAGGCAGTTCCAAGGTGGCAGTGTAGGAGGACGCTCAGCTTGGCTCCTCCCAAGAACACATTGAATTTACACCTATAATTAGAGCAATTCCTTCTGCGAGCCAACTGAACAGCTTCTACACAACAAACAAAAGAGAGACCATGTAAAAAAGGTTGCAAATTGTGAGGGCTTTCTGAGAGCTGAGGGAACTATCCGGGACCAGAGGAAGCAGTGAGAACCATTTTTAACATTTCCCCTGCACTTAGATAGTGGGCAGGAGTTCTACCCAGGTTCTTGGGCTCATCTGCAGGGCCACTGTAACATGTCCTCAGCCACCACCTTGTAGAAATAGATCCAGCAGAACAGGAGGGTGCCACAGTGCATATACATAAGGACCCTCTGCCTGGAGATTGAACCAGTGGGTACAGCGTGGCACTGCTGTGTGCATCCACTAGGCTGTGGGTATGCAGGGCTCCCACACCTTGAGAGACTATAGAACTAGAAAAAACTGGGGTACCTGCACACAGAACTTCCCCATTCACAGGAAGTGCAAAGAATGTGGAATGCTGCTGCACATGCACATGGAGCTGCCCTGCCTGGAGAAAGTGCAGAACTAACAAAGTCTTGCAGTACCTTCATGCAGGGCTGCCCACCCCAGAGAGTGTGCAGAACAAGCAAAGTGCAGTGAAGCATGCACAGAAGAATGCCCCATCTGGAGAAACGGTAGAGCTAGTAGGGTGCTACCATGTGCACATTCAGAGCAGCCCTATGTTGACCTGGTTAGGGCAACAGATAAATAAAGCAATAGGGTACACTGTGTGTATAGTGAGCAGCACCACCAGAGGAGGAGGGCCAGGAAGCACATATGTACCAGGATGTCCCACTTGGAACCCATTCCTTCTGACCAGGTGGCACACCAGGCATCACACTTGCTTGTCCCAACTACAATTGCCCTGCCCAAACCATCTGGCACACAGTCTACACAGAGGTTATTTTTTTCCAGATTGGGAGAGATAGCTATTTTATCTAACTCACAAGAACAAGCACAGAAAGTCAAATAAAATGATGACACAGAAGAATATGCCCCAAATGAAGGGACAAGAAAAAACAAACAAAAACAGAAAAACTAATGAAATGGAGATAAGTGACTTGCCTGATAAAGAATTCAAAGAAATGGTCATAGGATGTTTAACAATCTTGACAGTAGAATAGAGGAACTCAGAGCACTTTAAGAATAAAATTATAAATGGTAATAAAGAACCAGAGCAAGAATACAATAACTTAAATTAAGAATACATTAGAAAAAATGAATAGCAGATTCATTAATATAGAAGAAGAGATTAGCAACCTGGGAGACAGAATAGCAGAAATTACCTACAGAACAGTAAAATGAAAATAATAATTAAAAAAAATAAAAATAGTATAGGAGATCTCTGGGACAACATAAAATGCTCTAACCTTTCCATTAAAGGGTTTTAGAGGGAGACGAGAGTGAGAAAGGAGCAGAATGTATATTTGAAGAAATAATGGCTGAAAACTTTCCTAATCTGGGGAAGAAAACAGACATCCAGCTCCAGGAAGCACAGAGACTTCCAAACAAGATGAACCCAAAGAGGCCCACATCAAGACATATTGTAATTAAAATGGAAAAAGCCAAGGACATAGAGACAATGTTGAAGGCAGCAAAATGGAAACGAGTTACTTACAAAGGAAACACCATAAGGCTATTGGCCTAATGTCAGCAGTAATTTTACAATCCAGAAGGGTGACGCAGGAAATATTTAAAGTACTAAAAGAAAGGAACCTACAACGAAGGATACCATATCTGGCAAGGTTATGATTCCGAATTGAAGGAGATATAGAGTTTCCCAGACAAGAAAAACTAAAGGAGTTCACCACCATTAAACTAGCATTACAAGAAATGTTAAAGGGTCTTCTTTATGCAGAAAAGACCATAACCAGAAATGAGAAAATAAAGGGAAGAAAAAAATCTCACAGGTGAAGGCAAATATATAATAAACACGGTAAAACCACTTAACTGAAAAAGCTAATATGAAGGTTAAAAGAGAAAGGCAGCAAAATTAACAACCACAATAGTCAGAGGACACACAAAACAGAAAGGTATAAACATGACGTCAAAAACATAGAGTGGAGGGGGTAGTAGAAATGCAGCGCTTTTAGAATACGTTTGAACTTAAACACAGGTGCAGATGGATATATATGAACCTCAATTAATCACAAACACAAAACCTACAAAAAATAAACAAAAAATAAAGAGAAAGGAAGCTAATCAAAACACAAAAGAACACCAGCAAATCAAAAGGAAAGCTTTCAAAGGAAGAAGAAAGGAACAGGGAATAAAACAAACAAAAAACACACAATTAATAAAAATGGCAGTAACCACGTGCCTCTCAATAATTACTTTAAATGTAAATGAAATAAATGCTCCAGTCAAAAGACAAGGTGGAGGAATGAATAAAAAAAAGAAGACCCATTTATATGCTGTCTACAAGAGACTCACTTTATATCAAAAGACACACAGAGACTGAAAGTGAAGGGGTGGAAAAAGACATTCTACGCAAATTGAAATGAAAAGAAAGCCAGTGTAGCAATATTCATATCAGACAAAATAGACTTGAAAACAAAGAATGTAAAAAGAGACAAAGAAATACATAATGGTAAAGGGGTCATTCCAAGAGGAGGATATACAATTTTAAATATCTACATGTCCAACATAGGATCCTTGAAGTATATAAAGCAAATATTAGTGAACATAAAAGTAGAAATTAATAGTAATATGATAATAGTTGGGGACTATTAGCTCAATGGATAGGTCACCCAGACAAAACAATAAGAAGGAAATAATGGCCTTAAATCAACATGATATACATTTAAGTAACTTTTCATCCAAAACTGCAGATTATACATTTTTCTCAAGCACACATAGAACATTTTCCAGGATAGATCACATATTAGGTCACAAAACAAGCCTCAATAAATTCAAGAAGATTAAAGTTATATCAAGAATATTTTATGACTGTAATGACATGAAACCAGAAATCAACACCAGGAAGAAAACTGGAAAAACACAAATATGTGGAAATTAAAGAATATGCTACTTTCATGGGTAGGAAGAATTAATATAGTTAAAATGTCAATTGTCAATACTACCTAAGGCAATATATAGATTCAATGCAATTCCTATCAAACTACCAAGAACATTTTTCTCAGAAATAGAACAGATAATCCGAAAATTTATTTGGAGCCATAAAAGACCCCAAATAGCCACAGCAATCTTGAGAAATAAGAACAAAGTGGGAGGTATCACGCTACCCGACATCAAATCATACTACAAGTCTACAGTAATCAAAACAGNTGGCTTTTACCATGGTTCTAAAATATATAACTAATCACGTGACACCATTACTAGGGACTCCTCTCCAATCATAGACTCCCCAGAGCCACAGTACAACCACGATGTTAGGACACAACAGTTTAGGGGGTAGAGGAAGATAAGTGTTGTCACAAATCACTGTTATTAAAAAGAGTTAAAGTATGGAAGCTGGAGGATTCTTTAATATAGCCAATTCAAGATTATTATTAATATGAGGCCACACTCATCCAATGGCATGATGCTTTCTTGAATGTAAAGAAAGGGGTTGGAATACTATGTCATTGGGGATTTTCATCACCCTGCTTATACGCATGGGAGGACATCAAAATATAATAAGTGCACAGTTAAAAAAACAAAACAAAAACAAAAAATGGTTGAGAATCACTGACCACAAGATTATTTTGAGCTTCTCTAATGATAATAAAAATCTTTAGGACCTGGCCCCAACCTCCTCTTCTTCCTCCAAGAACTCTGTACCCAGGACACACTAGATGTTTGATTTGTGGGAACAGGTTGCACTTCTTTACCTCTTTTCTGTTGCCTAGAATGTCTTTCTTCTTGTTCCATCCTCCAGTTTCTTTGAAGTGGACTCTCCTCCTGGGACCGGGCCCCACAGCATCCTCACACACCTCTAAAGGCAGCACCTGCCTTGCTTTATAAGGCTTATGTGTTAGGCGGCTATCTCCCTAGAAGACTGCAAGGCCCTTAATGGGAGCGACTCTGTCTTACGCACGTTTGCAACACACCTGACTCACAGCAATGCTCAGTCAATGTTTAAAGAATGTTTGGGAAATATTGAAGCAGTAACATCAGGAAATGTTTAATTTGTGATCATTGTTTTATATCACACGCACCATGAAAAGAAAAATTAAACATTTATTTTGACATGTGTCTTTTCTTCTGCTGGAAAGAGAATTACTTCATATCTTGGCCATGTTAATTTAACAAATAGCTTTTGAACATTTCTGGGGCTAAACCTTGTGGTGATGTCATGATCAAAGATTAATAAAACTGTTTATTCTCAAGTTGCTCACAATGAGACACATACTTATCCCCAGCCTTTCTGTCAAATATGTGTGTGTGCACATATACACACATCACAATAAGCTGCACAATTATAGTCCATTAGGCTGTACTAAAATGGGGTCATGGCTACAACCCTGCACTCAAAAGTAGAAATTAAATCTAATGTTAATTATGATTAGAGACTCGGACTGGGGGCGTCCAATTTAGGTAGAGAGTAGCTTAAGCTTCTCCTGAGTTGAGTCATAATCTGTTACAGGTTTTGAAAGATCCAGGACTAAGTCCTCTGAGAAATAGAAAATGGAAGTCCTTGATGCTGCATATAATCTTCTCTTTCCAACTAAATTGAAACGCTTGACAGCCCAACCTTCAGGAGATTGCTTAAAGGGCAGGGTTTTCTCGTCCTCAATCTGTAGCTCAATACTTAGGATTTAGTCAACAGTAGGAGATGGACTCTTAAGGAACCCAGTGAATGTTATCTCATGATTGCCCTGTGAGAGAGAAATGTGTGATGGAAAGGAAAAATAAATGGCACTGATAAGAACATCATTTAGCATCTCAAAGCCTTTGTCTGAGATGCTCGTCCTAAATGAAGCTAGTTTCCAAGTGCTCTGACCTGGATAGCAGGAGGAAGATGTGTGTCTGATGCCACAGCAAAAGACAAGATTTCCAAATACTGGCTTGGAAAACAAGCAGAAACTGTGGGTGCATTAATCAGGATATTTCAAATA
>NW_017731429.1:341892-417560 GCF_001890085.2 Hipposideros armiger | reverse complement strand
GCAAAAGCAGTTTGAATTGGGAAGTTCATAGCTATATGGACTTACCTCAAGAAACAGGAAAAATCCAAATAAACAATTTAACTTTTACCTGGGATAGAAGTGCTGGCAGATGCCATTGTATCTTTGTTGAATTGTACCCCCACCCAGACAGGCTCCAAATAGGAGCTCTTCATTAACCTGGCTAACACCATTTGCCCCACCTGGTGATTCTCAGGGATCCTGACACACCCAGCATGCATGTCCAGCCAAATTTCTTCTAGTGACTACTCCACACAAGCAGCCTGCCTCTGCTCATGCTGTGGACTTTCCTAAAATCTTTCAAAGATCCACAAACCCCAAACAAGCAGCAGCAGGCCTCAGAGTGCCCTGTACCTCTTGGTGAGCAGCCTCAAACCCTAACAGCAAGTAGTGACAGCACCCAGTCACCACTTGCATAGTGACTCCCATCAAATGGCTCCAAGCCAGTCATAAACTGTGGACACTGTTGACTTGAAACGGCTTCAGCTAAGCAGTTGGCCACAAGCCTGGCATAAGTGGCAGCCGGCCTCAGCTAACATCATAATGCACACCAAAGGGTCTCAAGCCTGACGCTACTGGCAGCTTGCCTTGGTTCACAGCAAAGCCTCTTCCAAGTACCTCTAAGTCCAGCATAAGTGGCAAGCAACCAAAAAACTTTTTGTAGCTCCCACCAGTTTGTTCCCAAGCAGGGCAAAATGGTAGATGAACATGGCCTGTAACAGAGCTCCTACTAAGAAACTCCAAAAGCAACACATCCAGGGGTTAACTTCAGAGCATACCAAAGCACCACCCAACTATCTCTACAAATAACACACCTGAAGAGTGGACTCAACTGGCACCAGAGCCCTGCTAAAATGACTCCCACTCCATGTAGTCAGCCCACACACAACAGTTTGTCCAATGTCGTCATGGTCATCCTTTATAACTAGTCAGTTTGAGGGTCAATGCCACCTACAGACAAGTCCAATTAAGGCTCGATGACAACAGGAGGGTATACACAACTCCCACAAGGGACACACTTGGAACACCCATATCAGGGAGAGTGCACCACTGGGACTCATAGGACACCTACTACATAGGCCATTCTGCCAATACTAGGAGATAGCAGAATTACCAACTACATAGAAACAAACACAGGGAGTCAGCCAAAATGAGGAGACAGAGTAACATGTCCCAAATGAAAGAATAGGGCAAAATTCCAGTAAAATAAATAAATTAGAGACAAGCTGTACACCAGACACAGAGTTCAAAATACTGGCTATAAGGATGCTGAATGAAATTAAGAGAAGAATAGATGAATTTAGTGAGCACCTCACAGAGATAGAAATCATGAAAAAGAAACAGTCAGAAATGAAGAATACAATAATGAAAATGAATATATAAGAGGGAATCCACAGCAGATTAGATGAAGCTGAGGATCAAATCAGCAATCTAGAAGATAAGGTAGCTGAAACATCCACTAGAAGCAGCAAAAAGAAAAAAAGAATAAAAAAAAAGTGAGGATAGTTTAAGGAACCTCTAGGACATCAAGCATACCAACATTTGAGTCATAGGGGTACCAAAAGGAAAAGAGAAAAAACAAGGGATCAAAAACCTATTTGAAAACTTTCCTAACCTGGCAAAGGAAATAGAAATACAAGTCCAGGAAGAGCAGAGAGTCTTTAACAAGACGAATCCAAAGACGACAACAGTAAGACAGATTATAATTAAAATGCCGAAGTTTAAAGATAAAGAGAGAATCTTAAAAGTAGCAAGAGAAAAGCAGTTAGTCATGGACAAGGGAGCTCCCATAAGACTATCATTTGAGGGACGGCCCAGTGGCTCAGTTGGTTAGAGCACAAGCTCTGAAGCAACAGGGTTGCTGGTTTGATTCCCACATGGGCCAGTGAGCTACACACTCCACAACTAGATTGAAGAAAATGACTTGAGCTGAGCTGCCAGTGGGCAGCCAGATGGCTCAGTTGGTTAGAGCGCATGCTCTTAACAACAATGTTGCTGGTTCAAATCCCACTTGGGATGGTGGGCTGCACCCTCCACCACAACTAGATTGAAAACGGGGCCTTGGAGCTGAGCTGCACCCTCCACAACTAAGATTGAAGCCCAACAACTTGACTTGGAGCTGAAAACACACTGTTCCCCAATAAAGTTAAAAAAAAAAAGACAAAAAAAATCCTTGTCAATTGATTTCTCAACAGAAAATTTGTAGGCCAGAAGAGATTGACATGAAATATTGAAAGTGATGAAAAGTTAAGACCTACAGCCAAGATTACTCAACCCAGCAGAGTTATCATTTAGAATCAAAGGATAGTTTCCCAGACAAGTAAAAGCTAAAGGTGTTCATCACCACTGAATGAGTATTTCAAGAAATGTTAAAAGGACTTCTTTAAGAAGGGAAGATCAAATATATGATTAAGGAAATATAAAAAAGAAAAATATGCTCACTGACAAAGGCAAACACTTAGTAAAAGCAGTGGACCAACTAACTATAAAGCTAGTATACAGGTTAAAAGGGAAAAGTAGAGAGAATATGTATAAATATAACAACAAATTAAGGGATACACACAAACACATGACAGAAAAGAAGTAAAAAGAAATAAATACCAAAACATAAACCTGGAAGGGGAGAGTAAAAATTGGAGTGATTTTAGAGTGTCTGTGAATTTAAGGGACTATCAACCTAACATAGACTGCTATAAATATAGCTTGGTATACACAAAGCACATAACCACAAACCAAAAATCTACAAAATATATACAAGAAATAAAGAAAAAGAATCCGAACACTATAGAAAGCAATAAACATAAAAAAACACAAGAGAATAAGAAACAAAGAACTATGAAAACAAAGTGGCAATAATTACATACCTATAAATAACTATTTTAAATGTAAATGAACTAAGTGCTCCAATCAAAAGGCATAGTGTGGCTGAATGGAAAAACAAAAACAAGATCCATACATATGCTGCCTAAAAGAGACCCACTTCAGGTCCAAAGCACATGCAGGATGAAAGTAAAGGGATTGAAAAATATATTTTAAGAAAATAGAAATAAAATAGCGGTACCAATGCTTATATATCAAACAAAATAGACTTGAAAACAAGTGTTGTAACAAGAGGCAAAGAAGGATATTTCATAATGATAAAAGGATCAATTCAACAAGAAGATATATCTCTTATAAACATCTACATACCCAACATAGGAGCACCTCAATATATAAAGCAAATATTAATGGACATAAAGGGAGAGATTGACAGTAATAGTAGGAGGAGGCTTTAACACCTCATTGATCTCAAAGGATAGATCATTCGGACAAAAACTCAACACGGAAACAGTGATCTCAAATCACACATTAACTAAATAAACTTAATATTTTTAGGATATTTCACCCCAAACAAATAGAATATACCTTCTTTTCAAGTGCATATGGACTATTTTCCAAGCTAGAACACATGATAGAAGCAAGTATCAATAAATTTAAGAAGATTGAAATCATATGAAGCATCTTTTCTGATCACAATGGTATAAAACTAGAAATCAATTAGAAAAAGAAAACTGGAACACACACAAACACATGGAGGAGGCTGAATAACATGCTACTAAACAATGAATGGGTCAACAATGAGATGAAGGAAGAAATCAAGATACCTGAGACAAATGAAAAGGACAGCACAATGTCCCCCCAAATCTATGGGACATAGCCAAAGCACTTCTATAGGGAAACCCATAGCAATACAGGCCTGCCTCAAGAAAAGAGGAAAAATTTCAAACAATCAAACCTTACACCTAAAAGAACTAGAAAGAGAAGAACTAAGCCCAAAGTAAAAATAAGAAAATAAGAAATACCAAATCAGAAATAAATACAATGGGGTCTAAGAAAACAATATAAAAGGTCAATGAAACCAAGAGCTGATTCTTTGAAAAGATTGATAAACCTTTAGACAGACTCACCAAGGAAAAAAGGAGTCCCCAATATCATCAGAAATGAAAGAGTAGTGAAAACCAAACCACAGAAATACAAAAGATTATAAAAAAAATAGTACAAATATTATATACTATCAAATTGGACAACCTGGAAGAAATGGATAAATTTCTAAAACATACAATCTTCTAAGGCTGAATCAGGAAGAGGCAGAAAATCTGAACAGATCTATAACAGATAATGAATTGGAATCAGTAATGAAAAAACTCCCAACAAACAAAAGCCCTAGACCAGATGGCTTCACAGGTAAATTTTACCTAACATTCAAAGAACTAATACCCATCCTTCTCAAACTATTTTTAAAAATTCAAGAGGAAGGAAGTTTCCCAAATCAAGTTTATGAGGCCAGCATTAACCTGATACCAAAACCAAAGATACACACATACATACATACATACACACACACACATACACACACACACACACACTGCCAAAAAATGTATGCACATTTTAAGAAAGGAAAAAACTATTAAAATTGTGATACTCGATATATACCAATAAAAAAAGATGAATACAAGTCACATTGACTTCTGCAATTACAAGAGGTGTTAAAGGTGGTTACCATCAGCATCCAGACACTTCTGATTACTGCAAACTACTGCTTGAGCAATGTTGCCCAAAGTGTCCACTTATATACATTTTTTTGTCACTCCTGGTATATATCCCTGATGAAAATAGATTAAAAAATTCTCAACAAAATATTAGCAAACCAAATTCAGCAATACATTAAAAAGATCACAAACTGATCACGTGGGGTTTATTCCCAGGATGCAAGTTTGGTTCAATATCTAGAAACCAATTAGTGTGATTGATTAATAAACAAAATGGAGAAAAATCTCATCATCACATCAATAGATGCAGGAAAAGCATTTTCTCTCAACGAAGTGGGAATAGACGGAACACACCTGAACATAATAAAGGCGATTATGTGACAAACCCACACCTAACATCGTATTTAACAGGGAAAAGCTGAAAGCTTTTTCTTTGAGATTAGGACAAGGGTGTCCACTTTCATCACTTTATTCAACATAGTATTGGAAGTTCCAGTCACAGCAATCAGACAAGAAATAAAAGGTATCCAAATTGGAAAGGAAGAAGTAAAACCGTCATTATTTGCAGATGATATGATACTATATATATAGAAACCTAAAGATTCCACCAAAAAAACTATTAGCGCTTATAAATTAATTCAGTAAGATAGCAGGACACAAAATTAATATTTAGAAATTGGTTGCATTTTTATACACCAATAGCAAATTATCAGAAAGAGAAATTGAGAACAATGCCATTTTCAATTGCATCAAAAGCATAAAATACCTAGGAATAAACTTAACCAAGGAGGTAAATGATCTGTATTTGGAAAACTATAACAAATTGAAGAAATTGAAGAAGTTACAAATAAATGGAAGCACATATGAATAACATGCTCACTAATAGGAAGAATTAACATTGTTAAAATGTCCATACTACTCAAAGCAATCTACAGATTCAAGCAATCCCTATCAAAATAACAATGGCATTTTTCACAGAACTAGAATAATCCTAAAAATTTATATGGAACCACATTAAGATCCCAGATAGCCAAAACAATCTTGAGAAAGAACAAAGTTGGAGGTATCATGCTACCTAATACCAAATTATACTACAAGGCTATACTAATCAAAACAGCATGGTACTGGCATAAAAATAAAGACCTAGACAAATGGGACAGAATAGAGAGCCCAGAAATAAATCCGTGACTATATGGTCAATTAATCTATGACAAAGGAGGCAAGAATATACAATGGGGTGAAGACAGTCTCCTCAATTAATGGTTCTGGGAAAACTGAAAAGATACCAGTACATGCAAAATAAAATAAAATAAAACTAGACCACTTTCTTAAACCACATACAAGAATTCAAAATGAATTAAAAACTTAAAGGCAACACCTGAAACCATAAAACTCCTAGAAGAAAACATAGGCAGTAAACTCTTTGACCTCACTCTTAGCAACATTTTTTTCCATGTCTCTTCACACAAGAGAAACCAAAAAGTAAACAAATGGGACTACATCAGACTAAATACTTTTGCACAGCCAAGTAAACCACCACCAACAAAAAACCCCGAAAAGACAACCTACTGAATGCGAGAAGATAATCACCAATGATACATCTGGTAAGGGGTTAATATGAAAAATATGTAAGGAACTTATATACAACTTAACACCAAAAAGCAATCTGTTTAAAAAAAATGGGTACAGGACATGGAGAGATATTTCTCCAAGGAGGACATACAGAAGGCCTATACACGCATGAAAAGATGCTCAGCATCACTAATCATGAAGACATGTAAATTAAAACCACAATAAGATATCATTTCATGCCTGTCAGAATGACTATCATCAATAAATCAACAACAAGTGTTGGCAAGGATGGGCAGAAAAGGGAACCCTTGTGCCCTCTTGTTGGAATTGCAAATTGGTGCAGTCGCTATGCAAAACAGTATGAAGATTCCTCAAAAATCTATGGTTCTACCAGGGAACCTAGCAATTCTATTCCTAGGTATTTATCTGATGAAAATGAATACACTAATTCAAAAATATATACACACATCTATATTCATTGCAGCAATATTTACAGTAGCCAAGATATGGAAATAACGTAGGTGTCCACTGATAGATAATGAATAAAGATGTGATACACACACATACTCACACTGAACAATTACTCAGCAATAAAAAAAGAATGAAATCTTACCATTTGCAACATGTGTGAACCTAGAAGGAATTATGCTAAGTGAAATAATTTGGAGAAAGACACATACCTTATGGTTTCACTTATATGTGGAATCTAAAAAAACCAAAACAAAACAAAAAACATGAACAAACAAAACAAAACAGACTCATAGAAACAGAACAAATGTATAGTTGCCAGAGGGGACACATCGGGGGATGGGTGAAAAGGGTTATGGGGAACACAGTGGTTTAATATTGTAAGTTTTCATGGTGGCAGATAATTACTTGTAGTGTGGTTAGCACATTGTAAGGTATGCAAATATTGAATCTCTATATTGTACACCAGAAGCTAATATAATATTATATACCAATTATAAAGTAAAAGAATCAGGCATGGCCGGAAGGAAGAATCCAGGCCTTTTCAACAGGTCCAATTTGGACAGAAGCAGCCTGTGAAAATTTGACGCAGCGTCTTCCCTCAGGGTTCCTGCTCCCTTCCTCTTTTCCAGAAGCAGAGTGATGGAGAGAATGAGCTTTCACGTCAGACAGATCTGGGTGTGAAGTATGGATCTATTACTACAAATTTGTATAACTCCAGGTAATTTACCTGAGGGATTTGAGGTTCAAGTGTGCCATCTATATAAAAACAAAAACCCTCAAGAAGCCAATTTGAATTAAATAAATTAATCTGTATGATGCAGCTACATGATTTCTGAAAGACAGGGGCTTAAAAATTTTAGTTTGGCTTCTTAATCCCAATAGCTGACTATCTAACCTTGATTCTCGCTCCTGGGCAGTAACGAGGCACTAGAAAATTAGCTTCTGCGTTGTCTTTACCCATTGAATACCTTAGTTTTTGCTCACAAGCTGCGACAACGCCCAGAACAAGGTAAATATTAATACCTTAAGGTCTTATTTCAGCTCCTACACATTCCTCAAATGACTCACTGACTCTTCCCACACCCCTATAACCTTCAGGTCTCGAGTTGCTTCTAGTTATAGAGAAGCAAAGGCTGAATAATGTTTAACCTTGAGAAAGTTAAAATACTGGTCTTGATCTTTATGCTTAAAAATACAGCGCTCCCAATTTCTTCCACATCTGATCCAACTTTATCATTCCTCTCCTTCCACACACTTATTTGGTCAAAACCTAGTCTAGGTGTTGCTGTGCAGGTATTTTTTTAGTTGTGAATAACATTTAAATCAGTAGACTTTGAGTAAAGCGGATAATTCTCCATTGAGTGGGTGGGCCTCATTTAATCAGTTGAAGGTCTTAAGAGCAAAGACTGAAGTTTCCTGGAGTAGAAGTTCTCCGGAATACTACAATATAGAAACTCTGTCTGAATTTACAGCTTGCTGCCATGAGAAATTCAGACTCAAGGCTGCAACATCAAGTCTTGCCTGAAGTTCCAGTCCTCCAGTATGCCCTATAGGCTTCAGACTTGCCAGCTCCTACAATCACATGAGACAATTCCTTAACTAAATCAATCTCTCTCTCACCCTCTCTCTACATATATATTTTCTATTGGTTCTGTTTCTTTGGAAAACTCTAAAACATAGGATAAGCTATATTCTAAACACCTGGGGAGCTTGTAAAATGCAGGCATTTGGTGGATCCAACTTATCTCTGGGATAGGACCTAAGAATATTTTTAAACACCACCACTCCAGGTGATTTTAGTATGTGGAAAAGTTTAGAAACTATTGTGGTAGAACAATAACAGCATGTACGTAGAACTCCTATATGAGTTAAGCATTATGTTTATTATCACTTATAACCTTGCATAATCTTATAAATCCTGCACAGTGAAGGGAACCATCAACAAAACAAAAAGACAACCTATAGAATAGAAGAAGATATTCACAAATTATGCATCCAATAAGGGGTTAATATCCAAAGTATATAAGGAACTTACACACCAAAAAAATAAAAAAATCCAATTAAAAAATGGGCAGAGGAAATGAAGAGACATTTTCCCCAAACAGAAAATACAAATGGCTAATAGACATATAAAGTATATTCAACATCACTAATCATCATAAAAATGAAAATTAAAACCACAATGAGATACCACCTCACTCCTGTAAAAATGGCTCTCATCAGTAAATCGACAAATAACAAATGCTGATGAGGATGTGGAAAAAAGGGAACCCTCATGCACTGTTGGTGGGATTGTAAATCAGTGCAGCTACTATGGAAAACAGTATGGAGTTTCCTCAAAAATGAAAAATAGAGCTGCTATACAATCCAGCAGTTCCACTTCTGGGTATTTATCCAAAGAACACAAAGACACTAATTTGAAAAGATATATGCACCTCTATCTATACTACAGCATTACCAGTAATAGCTAAGATATGGAACCAACTAAGATGTTCATCAGTAGATGAATGGATAAAAAAGCACTGACATATATATATGGTGGAATATAATTCAGCAATTAAACATAATGAAATCTTGCCATTTGCAACAACATGCATGGACCTAGAGGGTATTATGTTAAGTGAAATAAGACACAGCAAGACAAATACTGTATGACTTCATTTAGAGGTGGAATATAAAAAAAAGAATAAACAAAAAAAATAGAAACAGACCCATAGATATAAAGAGGAGGCTGATGGTTCCCAAAGTTGAGGAGGCTGGGAGAAGGGAATTAAAATAAAAAAGGTTAATCTCATCTGAAAATAAAAGAATAGGACAATGTACTTTCATTGATAGGTTACTTACTCTTCCTCTTATTTAAATGCTCTATCTCTAATTAAACATAATAGGCATATTTGTAATTTTAGCACAATATTTGTATTCATTTTACATGGAAATTCAATGAGAGGTTTAGAATAAAAGCAAATGCTCCCCAAATTCCACATTTATGAATAGTGTTATGAAAGGTATTTTAACAATCTGGTTGTAGTTTTCAAATTAAAATATTTATATTTGAAAACTGACAGCATTGCCATTGAAGTATAAAACATCCTATCTCCGTGTATTTATGACTTTATATAAATTCTAAAATGAATGCTTACAAGTTAAACAACACACAAAACCAAAATTTTGACATACAAACAATAAAACCACCACAAAAACAAAGTATAGTAAAAAAACAGATTATCTATGAAATGCCAAAATATATAAAATTCACACTCTTTTGTCCAACTTTCTTATATCCTCTTTTAACAATAGGAACAGATATAAATATTTACACAAAACACACTTAACTTCATTTTATCTACATTATCATCTATTATTTATTTTTTCTTTTAAGTGAGAGAACTTAAAATAACTTCACAGAAAGCTTATGCCATGTCTTTAAGATGGTGCTGCAAACACACATCACAGTTAGAATCGAAATGCAAGTTTTAAATGTATTCAAGCCTCTTTCCACAACACAAAAGATGACCTGTATTAAATTACACTATAGCATAACCTGATGATGCTATTTTTGTTTGACACCATTGGGAAGTAACACCTACTGAATTTTCCGAAAGTGGAAAAGTGGAAATTGCCTTTTGAGTCCCCAGGAAACATTTATTAAAATTAAGAACAAAAACAAAAACAAACAAAAACAATTTTGAGAGAGGTAATTTAATATCCTTATAAATCAGATGAAGATATTGAGGGTCAGCTGGACAGATAGATTAACACACTCATCCTAACTGGAATTTTCCATTTGCTCAAACCAAGAGCTTCTACATAACTACTGGATGCAGGCAGTCTAGGAACTGCTACAAATTGACAGGTTTTCTTGAGATCTCAAAAGACTTTGCTTAAAACTTTTATCTCGTTAGATCTGGGTCTACTCCAGAAAGACCCCCAAAGGAGTTAAACATTCTATTTCTCAATGTAAATGATTAGTGTCAATGTATTCATTGCACCATTCTTTTCTCACAACTAGGAAAAAAAACAACAAAGAAATCAATTGAAATAATCCCTTTGCTTTATAGATTAGGGAAAGAGATTTAGGAAAGTTAAATGGGTTAAAACATTTAGGGGGGTTGAAACATTTAAAGCATTTAAGCATTCTCATTTATTTTCAAATATTGATAATAATTGATTTTAAACTTAAGTTCCTCTCTCGACTTATGTAAAATAAGCAGTTTAATTTTCTTTTTTGAGAACGGTGTTAAATTAATCTTACTAAGTCTCAAATAAAGTCTTGTGAGTTTTGTTCCTGTATTGAAACCGGCTTAATCTAAGTTTATCAATGGGTCACTTTCTACTTATGAGCCTTAACAAAAAAATGTGAAACTTAGAAAAAGCCTTACAATGTCTATTCAAATAATTCCTGGTCAGAAAAAATATTAACTGCTAACTTTTTAAATGGAGAGAGAGACCAGCCTGCTTTTAGGGGTACCTCAAATGTTCTGTGTGCAGTACTCTTGAGAAATCCCAGCAGTACCTTCTAATGGCTGTGACAATAACAACACTACATCTCATTCCACACAAAAGGAAATCATTGTAAAATAGCGGACCATTTCAAATGCAGTCATGACAAAATGATTAACTGTTCATCAAGAATGTTAGTGATTAGATGGTCTCGAAGGACAAAGTGATTGAGGCATCCATTTGAAGCTGTAGGATTTGATTCTAGAAACATCACGGTATCTCAGGGTTGGTTCTAAAAGCATCCATTTGGCAGAATTAGCTTTGGGTAAAACTAGGAAAAACATTTCTCTCACACTAACGCTTCTCAAACTTTGGTGGGCATCAGAATCATGGGAGGGCTTGTTAAAACACAGATGGTTGGGCTCCATCTCTACAGTTTCTTATTCAGTCTATCTGGGATAAGGCTCACTAATTTGCTGTTCTGGCGAGTTCTTAGGCAATGGTAATACTGCTAGTCTGGGAACCACAGTGTGAGAACTATTGCCCTAGTAAACGTGCTGCCCTAAAATAAAAAGACAATTGTTTTATCCTTGGACATCCAAAATTAGTATGCCATATTTCAAGATCAGTGAATGAACATGATAGTAATTAACCCTCATTGAGCATTTACGTGTGCTGAGTACGCCCTGTGCAATAAGTCATTTAATTCTCCCAAGAATCCTCCTAGTACATTCATTACTTCCATTTACAGGTGGGAAAACTGGAGATAAGAGAGGTTAAGTATGTGACCTGAAGTCACATAGATAGTAAAAGATGGAACTGCCTTTCAGCCCAGGCAGCCTTGAGAGGACAGTGCTGACCTTTAATCTATGTATACATCTCTCAAAGAGAAATTTTTATATAGTAACAAAAGAGCAAGCTTTTAAGATCACATAGAATTGCAGTGAAACTTAAACTTCACATCCTGTTTACAAACTATAAGTGACAGGCAAATTAATATATTTTAATTTTAGTGTACTTATGGGTCAAATGGGGATAATATTTATCTTTGTAGGAGTGTTAGAAAATTAAAAAAATGTATTAGAACATTTAGATAAAGGTCTAATATGTGTGGGGGTCAACAAATGCAGTCATCATCTGCTCACATCAACTGTAACTCTAGTCACATCAAGAATTAACTTCCCAGTTCTATCATCTATCCACCATCTGATTGTTTTATGTTAAAAAATTATTATGAAACAAACACAGTTGTTTTCTAAGAGCTATAGATCTTTCTGTACCTATCGGTCGACAAATCAGTAGTATTCTATAAACACTAATGACCTGGACTCATATGGAGACCAGACAACTGTGATGGGTAAAGACAGTGTTTCCCAGTTCAGATTTGAGATTTTCTCCTGGAGCTGGCCTCACAGCATCCTGTTTTTCCTGCAAGTGCTAGCTCAGCACCTATCAATTCAGTCTATCAGGACACATGCCTTTTTGAATTTGAGTGTTGCCAACAAGCAGGCAATGTAGCCTATTTAACAGTTGCCTCAACCCTTGAGGTATTAGATCCATTTGTGAAAAGAGTTTTTATGTGCCTCTGTTGGTTGCAGTAAATTCACCATATGGTACACTGCAGCACTGCAGATGTAGTGCTGCCCAGTATCTGATTCATGTCTGCTGATAGTATGGGGAGATTTCCATAGCAACAAGCCACCAAAAATGAGACAATGAAAAGTCAATGTTATGTAACAGGATTTTGTTTTGTTTTGTTTTTGTTCTTATGGTGTGAGGGCATCTGGTTTGTATTATGGATTTCAATAAGGTAATACACTGAGTTTAATAATTACATTAATAGTAAATTTCTCCTGTAGGTTATGCCACAGATAAAGAAACACAAAAACTCAAAAGTACCTAAACTTTCTAACACCAGTTAATCAAACTTCAAATTAGATCTCTTTATCTTATCCTAATTATAAGCCAAGAAATGTGCTTCATAAGAAATCAATAAAGGGTAAGAAAATATGATTTGATGTTGAATTTACTAATATTTGTTTATTCAATATATATTGAGTCCTTATTATTAGCCAGGCACTGAGATGAACAACAGTCTTTTTCTCTGAGGGGATCTAAGTCTGCAGGAAAGAAACACAAGCAAGTACATTCACCACATTATTATCTACAGATACTATTCTCTAAGTCACATCCTATATTAATGATAATACAGGAAGTCAGTTTCCTGGGTCAACACTTCCTGCTGAAACATCCTAAAAATCCTGGATACAATACTAAAAATAAATTTGGGACATTAATAAGCTCTCAGGAAAGAAATTCTCAGGTTAGGTACCTTTAAAGAATGGCAATCTAACTTTTTGGGGTGGAGATGGGGGTGGGAGGGGCGGTACCAAGTTAGCTTATCTGAAAGAATGGTACAAATAAAAGGACTTCAGTAGATGTTTTGGTACAACTTACAGAAAATGTAATGGTAACCCCAACATGCATGCACTGCCTTTGTGACCAGAGAAGTCACCCCAATGGCTCTGGGAAGCCAGCCTAAGGCTTGCTTCTCATTATTTGTCCACCAGACTGTGCTTGTCAATAAGGTACTCTGTCATTCCAGATTCCGGGGGTCCCTCATCTTGCACAAGTTGGTTACATTGTTGTCCAATTCGCTGATGAATTTCACCTGCCCATTCTGGTAATGAGTCTCAATGAAGTCGCACAAGTGAAGTCCTTTTTGTCAGGGGCAAGTTTGTACAGTTTCAGTAGTGTCTGGTTTATGCTTTTTCTCAAGTGTGGTGCACATTTCATTGCATTCAGCCCATTCTCCCAGTTTTCACAAATTGCATTCTTGGTATCTTGAAGGAAGATTTGGCCACCTTATTGGCTTTTGCAGTTTCATTGGTTTCTTAGCAGGTTACCTCTCATGAGACTGGTGAAGAAAATATTAGGCAAAGTTCTTCAAAGCCTCATCATCCTAGTCAAAGTACTAAGACATAGACAGGCAGACATAGGATGCCTAGAGCTCCAGGTTGACCTGATGGTTGATGGTGGCTTTGGAGTCCCGGTGGTAGTTCTGGCACAGCTGTGAGGGGAATGCTGTTGTCATGGGCAGTGGCTGAAGAGAGACAATAGCGGAAGCTGTGCAGCACTGGAGCTGCAGTGGGGACCTTGGCGTGGTCCAAGAGTACTGTGAAGAGATGGCAGAGGGCTGTCTCTGAGCAGTAGGGATGAGTTCCAGATTCAGTCCAGATGATTTGCAGTGAAGACTAATACAAAAGATCAGTAATTTTGCAAATTCAATATGCAAAACACTGTAGTATTTCTTTATACTAATAATAAACTATCAGAAAAGGAAATTAAGAAAATAATCCCATTTACAATTGCATCAGAAAGAATAAAATACCTAGGAATCAATTTAACCAAGGAGGTAAAAGACCAGTACTTGAAAACTATAAGACATTGATGAAAGACATAGAAGACACAGTAAATAGAAAGATATTCCATATTCATGGATTGGAAGAATTATTGTTAAAATATCCATATCACCCAGAGCTACTGAAAGATTCAATGCAACCCCTATCAAAATTCTAATTTTCACAGAAATACAACAATCAATCATAAAATTTATATGGACCCATAAAAGACCCCAAGTAGCCAAAGCAATTGTGAAGAAGAACAAAGCTGGAGGCATCACATTCCCTAATTTCAGACTATATTACAAAGCTACAGTAATTAAAACAGTATGATATTAGCATAGAAACAGACATAGGTAAATGGAACAGAATGGGGAGCCTAGAAATAAACTCATGTATATATGGTCAATTAATTTACTACAAAGAAGCTAAAAATGTATACAATGGGGAAAGGACAGACTCCTTAATAAATGGTGTTGGAAAAATTGGACAGCCACATGTAAAAGAATGAAACTGGACCACTATCTTACACCATACACAAAATTTAACTCAAAGTGGATTAAAGACTTGGATGTAAAACATGAAACCATAATACTCCTAGAGGAAAGCATAGTCAGTAAACTCTTGACGTAAGTCTTGGTGATGATTTCTTTGAAATATGACACCAAAAGCAAAAGAACAAAAGCAAAAGCAAACAAATAGAACTACATCAAGAAAAAATGTTTTTGCACAGCAAAGGAAGCATCAACAAAAATGAAAAGGCAACTAACCAGGTCAGCTAGTTAGCTCAGTTGGTTACAGCGCAGTGCTCATAACACCAAGGTTGCCGGTTTGATCCCCGGCCACATGGGCCACAGAGCTGTGCCCTCCACAACTAGTTTGAAACAACTACTTGGAGCTGATGGGTCCTGGAAAAACACACTGTTCCCCAATTTAAAAAGAAATTAATAATTTTAAAAAATGAAAAGGCAACCCATTGAATGAGAGAAAATAATTGCAAATTATATATCTGACAAGGAGCTAATATACAAAATATACAAAGAACACATACAACTCAATATAAAAAAAAACAATCAAAAGGCAGAAGATCTGAATAGGCTTTTTCCCTAAGGCATATTGATGGCCACTAGGTATATGGAAAACTACTCAATATCATTAATCATCAGGGAAATGTAAATCAAAACCATAATGAGATATTACCTCACTCCTGTTAAAACAGCTATTACCAAAAAGACTAGATATAACAAGTATTGGTGAAGATGTGGAGAAAAGGGAACCCTTATGCACTGTTGGTGGGAATGTAAATTGGTGTGACCACTATGGAAAACAGTTTGGAGAAGCCTTAAAAAATTAAAAATAGAACTACCATATGATCCAGCAATTCTACTTCTGGGTATTTATCTGAAGAAAACAAAATTACTAATTTGAAAAGATATATACACCCTCATGTTCATTGCAGCATTATCTATAATAGCCAATGTAAGGGAACAACTTAAGTGCCCATCGATGGATGAATGGATAAAGAAATTGTAGTATAGCCTTTCTGCTGTAGGCCCGTGTGGCTGCTGTCAAAATGGACAAGTTTATGAAACCCGGGAAGGTGAAGCTGGTCCTGGCCGGACGCTACTCCGGCTGCAAAGTAGTCATCGTGAAGAACATTGAAGATGGCACCTCAGACCACCCCTATGCTGTGGTGGCTGGAATTGACCACAGGTCCTGAAAAGTGACAGGTGCCATGGGCAAGAAAAAAATTGCTAAGAGGTCAAGGATCAAATATTTTGTGAAAACTTATAACTACAATCACCTCATGCCCACAAGGTACTCTGTGGATATCTTCTTGGACAAAACTGTCATCAACAAAGATGTCTTCAGAGACCCTGCTCTGAAATGCAAGGGAGGTCAAGTTCAAAGAGAGGTACAAGACTGGCAAGAATAAATGCTTCTTCTGGAAGCTGTGGTTTTAGACCTTTTTTGCTTCAGTCATTAAAAGGCAGAGAAATATCCCTGTGTCTGTCTGCTGCATGTATTATTAATCTGGAAAAGGAGAACAGCCAGAAGATGAGAGACAATGGTGGATGAGGGGCTCTGGGAAAATACAAAAATATAAAATAAAATCTAAATCTGTCTTTGTGAGAAAAAAATAAATTGTAGTATAGATATACAACGGAATATTTAGCCATAAAAAGAATGAAATCTTGCCATTTGTGACAGCATGTGTAGACCTTAAGAGCATTATGCTAAGTGAAATGTCAGACAGAAAAAGACAAATGTCATATGATCTCTCTTAGATATGGAATCTAACAAAAAATCCACACTCATAAATATAGAGAACAGATTGGTGATTGCAATAGGTGGGGGTAAGGGTGAGAGAAATGTATAAACCGTTGTTTTTTGTTTTAAATAAATTTAATAAAAATTTGAAACAAATAAATGTACAGTGCCAAAAAATGTATATACATTTAAAAAAAAGAAAAACTGTATTAAAATTACACTGATGGTAACCACTTTGATCACCTCTTATAATTGCAGAAGTCAAATGTGACTTGTATTCATCTTTTGTTATTGGTATATATTGAGTATTACTATTTTAATATGTTCTTCCCTTTCTTAAAATTGTATACATTTTTTTGGCATCCTCTGTATTTGAAGCATTGATAAGCTCTCATGAAAGTAAGAAATTCTCAAGTCAGGCACAGATAAAGAATGTCAATTCAAAAAAACTAAGTAGAGCTCTGCAGCTGGTATTCACTCTAAGGACAATTGCCAAACCACATGAACTTGAATTTAAGTTTTTATGGAATTATGAAATGAAAGGGACTGAAAATACAGCCCAGGGTCTGCTAAAAAGTAGGGAGTCAAACAGATGTCTCGCTAAAGCTACAACTTAGAGAGTGTGAAAACCCCTTTAGTATAACAATGATTTAGAACCAAAAAAAAAAAAAACCAAAAAACAAAAAACAATAAAATCTCTTTCAGTGGATTGAAAGATTGTCTTGAACCTTGATAGTGAGTCCTAAATGAAAAATGACTGGTGAGAACTGATAAACATAACACTGCCCTTCCACAGCCCTTCCAGGTTTTCAACCTATAATCTCACCATGATTCAAAAGAAACTTGATCACGTATTTAAATTTGAGTGGTCCTGTATTGACAGTATTTGGTAAAGTCAAGGAAAATTGCCTCTGTAGTTTTCACCTTTATGCCAGACCTCAAGTAATTCCCATGAATAAAAACTCCAATGAAAACAAGGTCATGGAAAAAGAAAACAACCAACAAATTAAATTCACAAGGAAATAAGGTACCACGAATAAAAACCAGCATTAAACAACAGACAGCAGACACACTTTTACAAAATCATCAAATTAAATAATCATATACAGATTATAATAACTATTTAATATGCTTAAAGAAATAAAACACAAGCTTGAAAATATGTATAGGAAAAACAGAAGCTAAAATCATTGACCAGATTGAAAATATTGCAAATAGAATAGCTGAGTTTAACAGCATATTAGAGAGAGAAGAAAAGGGAATTAGTAAAGGATAAGATGGATTTGAAGAACTAGTACAGGGATAAGATATGGAACACATAAAACAGAATCAAAGAGACACAGATATTGGAATAAGAAAATCTAACATACATCTCAGAGTTCCAAGAGGAGAAAAGGGAGGGACAGAAGCAATATTGGAATGAATTTTGGCTGAGAATTTTCTAGTACAAACAATAAATCAATCTACATTTTAAAGAATCCCACCAAACTACAAGCATGAAAAATAAAAAGAACTTAGATACATTATAATGAAACCACAAGACAATAAAAAGAGCACATTTTAAAAGCAGGCAAGCAGACATAATAGAACACTTTCAAAATAGCGATGCAAAGGAAACTGATTTCTCAGGAGTAACAATAAAAATCAGAATGATATATTCAACATATTGAGAGAAAATTACTGCAGGCCAGAATTCTAAATGCATTACAAGTATCTCTGAAAAACAAGAGTAGAACAAAGACATTTTCAGACAAATAAAACTGGGAGTTTACTAGCAATAGCCCTATACAAAAAAATTCTCAAGAGTGTGTATAAAGCAGAATAAAATTCTTCCCAGATATAACTGCAAGGAGCAATTAAAAGCAAAGAAAGAAGTAAATATGTAGCTAAATCTAAACAAATATTGACTATAAAACACAAAATATTGTGGACTCAAAAAAATAAAGGTGAAATACATGATAATGATAGTATTAGGGCCCACACCAATGACCTCTTTTTAATCATGGGAACATGATTCAATAGGTACGGAATAGCAGGAAAAGGGACTATGCATATATTACTTTGATAAAATAAATTTAACATGGATGATTAGAACAGTATAAAATTAATGCATGTTTGTGGTAGAAATTTTGAAAAATACAGAAGTGCCCTCCCCCCCAAAAAAATACTTCACTGTTATCATGTTAACTCACACACATGCTAAATCTGCTGTTTTATTACCTTATTGCCTAAAAACATGATTTTTCCATGATAATCCTTTAAATATATACTTTTTAAAAAATGCAAGGAAACCCAAAGAAAAAGATCACTAACTCTTCATGGAAATGAGAAGAACACTCCACAAAAAAGTGACATTTGAACTGGATCTTAAAATATAAGAAATAATAAAATAATTGAGCTCTTATTATGGGTCAGACAGTTAGCTAAATGCTTTACATGCACCATACCATTTAATTCTCATAATAAATCTCAAAGAGAGCTACTACTATCAATCTCAATTTTACATAGTTGGAAATGAAGACTTAGTGAGCTTTTGGCTCAAGGTCATGTAGCTAATACATGGCAGTCCTAGAATTTTAAATACCATGACTACATGGTAAAGAATTCCCTACATGTTGGGGTAGAACAGACCCAGATGCCCAGTCTCCTTGACTCCAAGGCCTGTGTCATTAGCCTCTTCACCACATGAAAGAGCTGGTTAAGTGAGAAAACAGGCAGGATACTTAAGACAGAAGGAGCCATACATATATTAGTCCAGAAGCATGAAGACTTAAGGCTGAGACTTGAGACATTTTTTTTTCCTGTGTGGAAATCATATTTATAGAATGAGATTTGGTTAAAGAGGTTAATTGGGGCCAGAATAAAATAAAACACCTTGACCAGCACGGACTTCCATTAATGGGCTCTGATTCTCAAATAGGGATATGCATACCCCAATCCTTAGTGTGAAAGAAAGTTTATGAAAGCACAGGATAAATAGGACTCAGTTTTGACCTCCTAGTAAATGATTAAAAACATTATATGAAAACAAATGCAAATATATCGTGGAGTAGAATGCAAAATTTACATGAATTTTTAAGTTAAAGCTGAAGACTTCAAAGATTTTTATTTTTTTTCTTTTGTCAGGCTCTTATGACAAGCTCCCAAATCTCAAGGGTCTGAGTTTGATATTCTCTCTCATCAGGAGTCTTTAGTGGGAAGATTGTAAGAAATACTCCATGGAAAATAGGTAATTGAGAATGCTATGATTGATCGGATTGTTTAAAATGTTATTTACCCCTAAGGAAATATCATAACACTTATGATAACAAAAAAATATAGTCATACATTTTTCTTTCTTACTGACCCTAGACTGAAAATATATTACTCTGCACCCATGGTAGTGTTGATTTAGAAAGAATGTCAATGAGTGAGAAGCCACAGTCTAAACTGGGAAATAAAATAACTTACGTCTATATTAATACTGAATACTAAACTGTCTCATAGTTTCTTGACACTTAGTCTGTCTCCCCACTCCCAAAATAATCAGTTCACCTTCAGTCTTAAAATTATTTGGAGAACTTCAGACAAAACCCATCAGCAGATTGAATGTATCTCTTTTGAAACAAATTCTGGCAACTGCTGTAAACTGCACCTTACAAAATAGAGAAATAGATTGTCCACTACAGTTAGTTCGCTTTTTTCCAGAGTGAAAAAAGACAAGATTGAAATCTAGCAGCTTCTAAATGCAATGGAGTGTCCTCGATTGGATCTTGGGATAGAAAAAGGATATTAGTAGAAAAACTGGTGAAAATCAAATACAGCCTGGAGTTTAGGTAATAGCTTACCAATGTTGGTTTCTTAGTTTTGACAAAGGTACCATGGTAATATACAATTACCTAAGGGGGAAGTGGGTGAGAGATAAGTGGGAACTCCCTGTGCTATCATATATATATTATATATATATATAATATATGTATTATATATATAATATATATAATACATATATGTATTATATATATAATATATAATATATAATATATATATAATATTTATAATTTTTGTTTTTTTAGCTGAGCCATTCTCCCACCTGTTGGCAGCTCGGCTCAGACCGGGAATCAAACTGACAACCCTGTTGCTCAGAGCTCACACTCTTGAGTGAGCTGTTAACCAACTGAGCCACTTGGCTGGCCCATATATTTCTATAAATCAAAAGTATTCCAAAATAAAACATTAAAAATTTTAAAACCACTGACTTCAATGTTAAGGAAACAAGAAATATTTATGGATTTGATACCAAGTCTCCAAAGAATTCTAAAAACTATTGTAAGGCATGCTTAGGGTGTCAAATTTTTCCCCCTTGTTGCTTAAACTATTGGGTTGTCGGAAAAGTCATGATGCATTTTTGCAACGAAAAACAAAGAATACATCATGACTTTTCCGACAACCTAATAGATATTCAGAATGCCTTGTTTATTTCTCATTAATAAGTTTGCTACATTTATTAGACATTTGATATAGTTCTATTATAGCTGGATATTTTAAGTCAGATATCCATTTTTAAATCCTCACTTAGCTAGGCTTGGCAATCAAAAGTGTTGAAGATATATGACTGTCACTGGTCTGTGGTACAGACAGTGGGTTTGCATCCCTCCTTGCTGACATAAAATGTAATTATGACAGGAAAGTAAAAATGGGGAGAGGTGCTCTCCACCTTGTGACTCTGCTTAGAATCAATAGCTCTAGTTGTAAGTCACACAAGGTCTGGAGCACAGAATGTTCTCAGAGAATTCAGCTTGTTTAGTGTAAAGACTGGACACTCCTTGGACATACAAAAGCAAGGCTCTTGCAGAACTGGGTGACGCTAAGGGAGGCACCCTGAGTAATCCCTCTGAAGAGCCCTGCACCTAAAGAGCTATGACCCTAGCTTGTCCCCCTTACCTTATCTGGCTGCTTCAAAAAACTCTTGTTCCAAGATGTCCTCAGATTCCTAGCTTGGGACACAACTTCCCTTTGGAGAATTGACTGCTTAATCATCACTTTTTTATCATGTCTTTCTGTGCTCCCTGCATTCAGGTCTTCTAAGTTCCCTGAATTTTCTATGGCAATTAAACTATCAGACTACCTGTTCTAATGCATTTCATGGGGGACTGCAGTTTCACCAAACATATGTACCCCCACACACACACACAATTACATGTGGAAAAAACTAGGGCATGCATGGTGTTCCCTCAAATTCCAAAAAGTCATTAATGGGTAACAGGGGTCCAGGCCCTATAAAGAGCAAGAAAGGCAATTAAGCAAAGCAGGTGGAAAATCAACATCTTTGCCAGAAAGAAGCCAATGATCCTTTCTAATTAGAAGCCTTTGAAAATAGCATATTATCTTATGAAACCTCAGATTACTCATCAGTAAAACAAGATAAATAGGGCCGGCTGAATGGCTCAGTTGGTTAAGAATTAGCTTAAGAGCACGAGCTCTGAGCAACAGGGTCGGCAGTTCTATTCCCACATGGGCCAGTGACACTGTGCCCGAGCTGCAACTGAGCTGCCAACAGGTGGCAGGATGGCTCAGCTGGGGAGAGCACGTGCTCCTAACAAGACTGGCTGTTCGATGGTGGGCTATGCCTGCCTGCAACTAAGACTGAACTTAGCACCTTGAGCTGAGCTGCCACCTGGATGGCTCAGTGGATAGAGCATGCGCTCTTAACAACAAGGCTGCTAGTTCGACTCCCGCATGGGATGGTGGCTACACCCACCTGCAACTAAGATTATAACAGAGCACCGTGAGCTTAGAGGCCATGAGCTGCCAACGGGCAGCCAGATGACGGCTGGTGCCCTCCACAACTAAGACAACAACAACTTGGCTGGTCCTCCTCCCCAATTCCCCAACACTGTTCCCCTCCCCCAATCTCGCAATTTAAAAAAACAAAAAACAAAAAAGAATACAAAAAAAACCCCCACACACGAGATAAATATTATGTATGTCACAGGGCTATTTTGACGATCAAAAAAACTAACATTTAGTGGTACTGCTATCACAGGGACATAATACTCAGCAAATTATAGTTCTCTCTCTTGTTTTCATTTTTATAATTATTTCAGAATATGTTAAAATATCAACTGATTTATTTTTCAGTCAAACTTGTTGCCCTGTAACTTATTCATCACTTGCTCGTGTGGACCATTTCATCCATTGCATCAGGGAAGGGAAGTTCTAATAAACTTAGAGAAAAGTACTTTGAATTCTGAAGCCTGAGTCCTTTATCAGTGTGGAACACAGAAAACACAAGAAGTCTCAGAGGTCTGCATCCCACCGTGGAGACCAGATAGCATCCCGATGCAAGAAGGGAGGGGAAACTTTAAGGAAAAGCTAGAGTAACAGCGGGACTCTCAATAAAGGGGAATTTTATGCTGGCTCTGGACACAGTCCAAGTGAAAGAGAACTATAGAAATTCTAGACAGTGCAGACCAATTTTCCAACGAGTGGCCCACAAACAGCTCTTTAGATTCAGAACTGAAAGAAAAAAAAAGAGAGAGAGTTAAGACAGGTTGTAGAGAGTGGGTAGGATAGTGGAGGAAGCACCTCGGGCAGAGAATTCTGGATGGGCAAAAACAGGGGAGAGAGAATACTGATATATCTAAGAGGCAACAAAAAAGTAACTGTGATTGTAGCCTGGTGAGAATGGGGTATGTAGGGAGAGGCAAAAAGAGGCTAGAGATAGAAAAGGACATCAGCGCCCACAAGTTCCTGTGGTCAGAATGAGAAACTCAGATGTGGGAAAAATGAAAGCTATATGGTGATATGATGTAATAAATTTTAGAGGATCACTCTGCTATGTGGGAAGGGATTGATTGGACAAAGGCAAGAACTAAAGCAGGAAAACTAATTAGAAGTCTATGGTAACCATCCAAATGATAGACTGATTCGGAGCAATAAAGAGATAATTGACCATATTTGAGATACACTGGGGATGCCAAAAAATGTATACAAGTGCACACTCTGGTCAATGTTGCTCAAGCAGTGGTTTGCCGTAATCAGAAGTGGACGCTGATAGTAACCACTTTGAGCACCTCTTATAATTGCAGAAGTCAAATGTGACTTGTATTCATCTTTTGTTATTGGTATATATTGAGTATTACAATGAATACGGTTTTTTCCTTTCTTAAAATGTGTATACATTTTTTTGGCACTCTCTGTATTTTGGAGGTTGTGGTAGGCTGAATAACCCACCCTAACCCACTAAAGACATCCATTCCCTAATTTTTAGAACTTGTGTATGTATGTTAATGGCAAAAAGGACTTTGCAGATATGTGTATAATAAAGGTTATGTACCTTAAAATGGAGTGATTATCTTGGATTTTCCAGGGGCATCCAATCTAATCACATGAGCCCTTAAAAGGAGAACTCTTAAAACGCCTCAGCTGGAAGCAGAAGAGGACTTTAGAGAGACGTGGTGTAAGGAGAAGTCAGGTATTCGAAGGTTGAGAATGATTTGACAGGCTATAGCTGGCTCCTAATCATAGCACAGGCTGAGGGGCCGAACACAGCTCACAGAGTTCCCAGGTGCACCAATGTGAGCAAGTGCGGTAGATAGTTTTCTGTGTGCCTAGCAGTGTTCTTGGGAATAATAAAGGGTCAGAGATAGCCCCAACAAGTATTTTGTTCCCAGATGGCTCAGGAGTATCAGAAGGATTCTATGATCTAGAGAGAGGAATAAAAGTTTAGTTGAAAGAATGATGACTTCCCCAAACCATGCTGCCTACACAGAGGCAGCCCTGGGGAAAGAGTTTGGGGAGATTTCAAATTGCCCTGGAAAAATTAAAACTTGAAATACAAATTCAGTCATTCAGTTTAGACATACAATAAAATAAAGGGACATTTCTTGCAGATGTGAATTTCTGGACCACCATTCATACGCATATAGTTAAACCACTGTCATCATCACCACTATCACCACCCGAGTCGTCATTCTCATCATCACAGAAGATGAAGAGGCAAATCAGGAGTCCAGAGAGTAGGGCAAGAAGAGATGAAGATATGTGGTAGAAAATGAAAGCTACAAAAGTCCATTTTATTCTACATCTGGTGCATATCGCCAGTGGATAAGGGGGCCAGGGGAAGATCAGTAGGTTGTTTTAGCTCCAAGGACAAGTGCTGGACAATGGCACTGCAGAGGCTCATCCTGTGCATAGAGGCATGGCTTCTATGCTCTGCTTCCTAATCCACCTTTTAATTTTCCGTTCTCCAATAACTGTTCACTCGTTGACTTTTTCTGCAACTTTTTTTCAGTTTGTTCATCAGCTTTGCTGATTACCAAACAGCGTGCTTTAAATTTGGCAAGATGACTGACTGTGATGAATGATTATAAGTGCACATATTTATTTTCTTTCTTAACGAACACTTTTAAAAGCTAATTCATCTACCATTTCCTGTTTGAACAATGCAAGCGTTTAAGTGGATTTACGAAAGGGCATACAGTATAATGGTCTTCAGTTAATGATTCATTTGAGACTTAATACCTTCATGAAAATTAATCTCTCACTCACCTTGAAAGTACTGACAAATCTCTGCTCTTTTGCCTCTATGCCTACAAAATTATGCTGTCCTCATATTAACTTGTAATAAAATATTGTGCACTATTAAACTTTGGGGACACCCCTATAAAAAGTTAGTATTAGACCCATTTAGGAAAGACAAGAACCTTTTCATAGCAGTTACCTCTAAGCAATTGGGGATACTGAGGGGTGAGGATAGAGGTGATACTACCTCCCTTCTCTATTGCTGGTATTTCATTTTTACTAACAGCACACATTAATTTAACTTTCTCAAGAATAATAATGTTACCTAATGATTATGACTTCCCTGTTCCTTGTTTAATTTAGTTTAATTTATATCCAATGGAATAATTTGAGGCTATCTTCACCTCCCAAGTTATTTCCTGGTTTCTGTCAATTGAATGCTCAGTTCAGACAATACTCCTTTGAGCCCCTTTTCTGATTTTCTTCTGTTAGATTAGCCATATAATGTAGCTTATTTTTCAATAATTATTCACCCAAGGGCATTTGTCCAACAGCCACTACGTGTCCAGCATTGCACTAGACACTGTGGAAGATACAGAGTAGTGGTAAAGTTAGTAATAAAAAATAACAATGAACAATATTTACTGAGCACTTGCTTACATGTTAGAGAGTATTTTAAGAGCTTTACATAAATTACCTCCTTTTATTTCCCACCACGACTCACTGAAGTATACTATTATTCTCCCCATTTTATAGATGAGGAAATTAAATTTTAGAGAAATTAAGGAAAAATGCCCAAGGTCAAACAGGTGTAAGTAATGACAAGGATTTGAATGCAGCCTGTTTGACTCCTCACCTGACTCTTAGGTGCCTTTGAGGGGCTTACTGTAAAGAGGGGAGACGAGACACACACACACACACACCCAGCCAACTGAAAGCCATCCAAAACAGTATTGGGCAAAGGTCATAGCTTATGCCTAGGACAATGTCTATCACATCAAAATCATGCAGTTTAGAATGGTGGAGTCAACTAAAAAGTAAATGCAAAAGAGTGTGGATCAGAGTTCACTGCAATAGGAATCCAGATGAAATCAATGATGGATAGTATAGTTAAGGAAGACACTGTGAGAAGGAGGTGGCCTTTTCTTTTTAAGCTGAGGCCTGGGCAGTATTTAGAAAGGGAAGCCGGAGAGGTCATAAGCAAAGGCCTCGGGTAACAGTGAGTCACAGGTGTTTCTCCAACAGAACGGAGACGGTTTGGCTTGCATGAAGAGAGACGGTGAGGGATAAATCAGAGGACAGGGAGTAGCTGTGAGACTGGCACCTTGGAAGCTTGGCTCAGTATCTAGATTTGATATGGTATGAAAATGCGAGTGATGGTTATAATAGTAGCAATACACAGGCTTTCCAGATGGCTCTGTTCTTTCAAAGACATTATCTCACTTAATGTGTTTGTGGAATATTAATCTGGTGGGAGATTGATTGGAAGAGAGAATGCTTAGAGCCAGTGAGGCCCATTAGGACCTTACAATTAGCCAGAGTGCAACAAGAGAAGTCTGAGCTGGGGTCAGGATCGTTAAGGGAAAATGGAGGATATAATAGCTACCAAATGCCTACTATGTGTCAGAGACCTTATTGATGCTCTCTTAATGTTCAAAATAATTACATTATATGTGGTATTCTGGCATGCAGTCCAGGCCTCGTTCAAACCCTTACTAACTGTGTGACATTAAAGCAAGTTATATAAACCTCCATTGCCTCATCTTTGCAACAAAATACTTGTTGAGCACCTACCACATGCCAGGCATTGGGCTAGGTATCAGAGATAGAGTGGCGAACTAAACAGACACAGTCCCCATACTTTCAGAAGTCACAGCCTATGAAGGAGACTGACATTAATATGTAAATGCATTCATTTCCTATTGCTGCCATAACAAATCACTACAAATTCAATGACTTAAGCAAACAAACAATAAATACATAAATAAAACTAAAACAACCCACCATTCTGTAGTTCAGACGTCCAGGCTGGCTCAGCTGGTGTCTCTGTTCCTGGCTTCACAAGGCCAAAATCAAGGTGTCTAGCTGGGCTCTACTGGAAGGATTTGGAAAGAATCTGCTTCCAAGCTGTTTCGGATTGTTGGCAGAATTGGTTGCTTGTGGCAGGAGGACTGAGGCCCATTTCTCTGCTGGCTATCAACTGTGGGCTTCCCATAACTTCTCTTAAGGTCTCTCTCAGTCCTAGCACACAGCCCATACTGGCAGAGCCAGCAGCGGCATGCCACAGCCTTCTCATCCTTCCAATCAGACTTCCTTATACCTCCCCTCTCCGAAATCCTTGTCTATTTCCAGCTGGAGATAGTTCATTCCTTTTATGGGCTCATGTGATTCAATTGGACCCACCTGGGTAATTCAGATACCCTCCTTATTTTAAGATCAGTAACCGTAATCAAATCTGCAAAGTCCCCTTTGCCATGTAACATAACAGTCACAAGTTCAAGACTCTAGGTCATGGACATCTTGGAAATGAGCATTATTCAGCTTACCACAACCTCCAAAATATATCTTACCTATATTTAATTCTCTTTATTTCCACTGCCCCACACCTGTCTTTCATGTGGACTGTTCCCATGAACTTTTAACCAGTTATCCTGCTTTTCTCTTTTCTTTCCAGTTTCTTCCCGCACAGCAGTCAGAGTGACCCTCCAAAATGTGTTACTGAAGTCATGTCATTCTATAGCTTCCATTGTTCAATTCTAAGCTTAAAGAGATTTGTGTTAACTACACATTAGAACATTGGTCGTTGCCCGCCCCCCCCCACGCCCCGTTTCTTAAAGTATAACTTTTTCCCTCCTAAACACAATCTGTAATTACAATAGACAAGATTAAGCATAGCACTTACTATGTACTAGGCATTGCTCTAAAAACTTTAACTATTGTAACACATTTAGTTTTCTCAAGTATCCTATTACTTCCTTTTCATAGGTGAAGAAAACAAACACAGAAAGGTTAAGTAACTTGTCAAAGGGAGAGCCAATAGGTGCAAGAATCCAAGGAGTCCAGCTCCATAGTCTATACTCTTAACCAATATGTAACATTGCTATTATTTGTGTGTAATAAGGTGTTGATGTGTTTGCTTACTAAAGTAGGCACAATAATGTCCCCCAAAGAAGCTCATACCCTGATCCTCAAACTTGTGAATATGTTATGTTACATGGCAAAATGGATTTTGCAGATGCAATTATAGTTATTACTCAGCTGGTTTTAAGAAGAATATTCTGGCTTATCCAGGTGGACTCAATCTAATTACATAAGCCTTCCAAAGCAGAGAGCTGTTTCCAGCGGGATGCAGAGGGGTGCAGTGTGCAGCAGAATGAGTCAAGCATGACAGGAACTGGAGCCACTCCGGATGGAGGGACCCCATGGAAGGCATGAAAAGGGATGCTGTCAATCTTTGGGATCAGATAACAGCCCCCAGCTGACAACCAACAAGGAAATTGGAACCTCAGTCCTATAGCCACAAGGAGCACAACTCAGTCAATGATCTTAATGATCCTGGAAAATGATTCATCCCCCGAGTCTCCAGAAGGAAACGCATCTGTGCCAACATCGTGATTAGGCTTGTGAAACACTAGGCTGAGAACCAGCTGAGTCTTGCTTACCCAGGCTTCTGACCTTCAGAACTGTGAGGTAAAAACAAGGATGTTTCAAACTGCTACATTTGTGGTAATTTGTTAAAATAGCATGCTAGAAAGTAACCATATTTGGAGATAGGGTCTTCACAACAATAATTACGTTAAAATGAGATTAGGGTCAGCCCTAATCCAATATAACTGGTGTCCTTATAAGAAAGGAAAGTTGATTGCAGGCATGTACAGAGGGAAGACAATGTGAAGACACAGGGAGAGGATGTCTAACAAGCCAAGTGGAGAGACCTGGAGCACATTCTCCCCTCACGACCCCCAGGAGGAACCAACTTTGCCAACACCTTGATCTCCAATTTCCAGCCTCCTGAACTGTGAGAAAATAATTGCTGTTGTTTAAACCCTCCAGTCTGGGGTACTTTGTTATGGCGGCCATAGCAAGCTAACACAGATACGAAAGGGGTCCAGCTAGTAATCAGCTGCTCGGTCTGTTTGATGCTTCCATGTTCCCCGACGTCCTTAGGGAAGCTACAATGTTTTTCACATTACAATCAGGCTCAGGATACCGAAATAGCTTTTAACCTGCACTTTTTTCTTCAACAAGTCTCAAGATTTCCACATAATATGCAGCCATGATAATGTGGGGAAAGTGCCTACGATAATGCAATGTCCCTTATAAAAGGAGTGATTAATGAGCAGATTCTTCACATTGACTTTTTTATGAGAGACAGGGGCCCTTCAGACAAATTCACCTCTGAAAACCCCTTAAAACCAATTTTGGGAGCTACACAGATAGTTGTACAATTAGATAACCAAATTCAATATAGTTCTCTTTAATCTGTTCTTTCTCTGGCATTCCCTTTTCTGACAAATGAAAATTCTAGCCACCTGGTTTCTTAGTCCAGAAACCTTTAAAATATTTTTTACTACTTTCTCATTCAACGTCCTCATTTGATTAATCACCATCTGCTGTTGACTCAACTACCTAAAATAGTTGTCTATCCCATCCATTTCTCTCATTTTTTCTGCTGCTACCCTAGTCCAGCACATCATCATCCGTCCCCAAAACTGATGCCATAAAATCCTAAATGTTCTCATTTACTCCAGGCTCCATTTCTCCAATCTTTTCCTGGGATTCTAGCCAAAGTGTGTCTTATATACTACAAGTAGCTTCTGGCAAGCATTTAAATTCTTCACTGGCTTTCCATGGCCATGGCCCTCAGAATAAAGCATGAGATCGTTTTTGCCTAGTTGATTCAATTCTTGGGTTTCTGGTCTTTGCCTCCCTCTGTGGGTTTACCTCTTCTTTTCCCCCCAATCCCACTCTTAGCTCATGCCACATCAACATGTAGTTTCTCTTTTTGTGCTCTCTCTCTCTCTCCCAGCCTTTGTACTTGGAATCCCCTCTATCTGGAAGCCTATGTCCCCTCTTTCTTTCCAGAATTCCCCTTTTAACTACTTAATGTTTAGATATCAGATCTCAGTGCCTCATTTAGTAGATGTGTCATTATAAAAAATTAATCTCTGTACCTCAAGCTCCTTCATTCAGTAAAATGGGGATAAAATGGAAACCTCTTCACCAAGATGCTTTATAGAATAACAATTGTTTTATCAAATGCTTGTAATAGCTGAGTGACCATTGCAAGCACTCAATAAATGGTAGCCATTACTACACTTATTATCATTCTTTTAGCAAGATTTCCTTGATAACCCCACTCCTGAACTGATCTGAGTGGTGAACACACAATACAATATATAAATGTTGTAGCATAGAAATGTACCCTTGACAACTATATAATTTTACTAACCAATGTCACCCCAATAAATTTAATGAAAAAATTTTAAAACTGAGTTTGACTGCCTCTTATATGAGTACTTCTATAGCACCTTATTTCCCCATATTCACACATTATTGCATGCTTGTGGGTGAGCTCCACGAGGGCGCATTTGTATCGCTGATGCCCAGCAGAAGGTGGGTACCGAATACATTTTTCTTAAATGAATGAGATTCTTCTATTATCAGTTCTTCCAGGAGAGGCATCAAGTTTGATTTAGAATTTGCTTTGGCAGGCATCACCCAAAGCTCTGCAATGCTCTTCTGAGCGTCTACGCCTGTATGTCATCAGTATGAAGCAAAAGATTAGAGGGAGGCAGCAGTGGTATACTATAAGTGCCATGGAAGATGGTGTATCTGAAGAGGGGGCCAGTTTAAACTAATGTTTACTAAGGGTCCACTGGGTGCTAGCCCATGGTTATGGCTCAATCTTCACCACTATATGCGTCAGACATTATTTCCCCATTTTATAGATGAGCTAACTGAGGACCAAATAAACTAAGATTTTTGCTCCAGATCACACAGATAGTGTTAGCACTTACTTTGAAAGTAATTTTTTGACTGACGCCTGTACTTTCCATCTTATCAGGTTATAGAGTCGCTCCCCACATGGCAAAGTAGTAATGAAAATATAAAATATTAAGCTCATATACAAAGATATCTGAAGATTGTCTTGACATATAAGATTACAAAATAATAGTTTTCTGCTTTCTTTTGAATTGACCTTTCTGCAAATTACCTGCTCTTGAGGAATCAGTTTGGCACTGAGCACGTTCTCAATAAATACTTGGTGAATATTCCACATGTGAATGTTGCTTAATATCTTGTGATATGAGTCCAGCAGTTGGTAATGATATGGCTCTGTAAGGTCTGACTGCTTCTGGAGAGGGGAAAACACCTCAGAGGAACTGAGTTATCCCAGGGAAGCTTGGTGTTCTTGCTGCCTTTCTCAAGCAGAAGCAGCCTGGCTAGCACAAACCTTTTCTGGGAGGAAGAAAATGCCAACGATGTGGATGCGTCTGAACCTCATGGTGGGCATTTGTCATTCGTATTTCTGTTTTAACTTGAATCCTACACTGTGGAAACAACATATGACACCCTGAAATAGTTATGCCAGCTCATCTTCTGTTAACTTTAAAAATAGCTAACATTTACTGAGTGCTTACTATGTGCTGGCACTGTATAATTCATTACTGTCATCATCGTGCTAAATCCTCATAACAATACTGGTAAATTTTAATATTTTCCCCATTTCACAGGCAACTTGTTCAAAATCCATCAGCTAACAAGAAGCATAGCCAAAGCCCATGTTCCTAATCACTATGCCATGCTGCTTTAGTAAGAGTGCTACTGTCCATGGAATGCGAGAGAGATGTGAGACTGGACTAATTTTATTCTAGTCAGCAGCTGAGTGAAAGATCCTCTATTGAATGGTTGTCATAAAATTTGCTACTCGCAAGTGAATTCCTGGTGTTTTTGTCTCTATCTTTTTTTTGTTTTGTTTTTAAATGTGTTGAATATCAGATTTCTTTCCTGTCTTTTATTAAAAGCCATGTTTTATTTTTTATTGGTATCTCCAACTATGTAATACAGTTCTTTGTGGTTGAAGACACACAATACTACCTTGTTAACTAAACTAAATGACAAAGATGCTGAAGAAAACTCATGATTCAGGCCGATGGGGATCTCTTGTCTGGACTTTGACCTGTGGTTATCAAGCACAGGAATCCCAGACCACAGGCTATGCTTGGCTGCTTTCTAATTATAGACTGCCTGGCCTTCAGATATTGTTTTTCAGTGAAAAAGGATTACCAAACTAGCCAAGCAATGATTCCTCAATTAAATTTTACCCAGCCCATCTTGAGTAGAATGAGTAAAATTAAATGATTTAGTCACTTTATACACACAAAGATAAAACTATCTATTGAAGTTTCTAAGTGATAAGTCTTATCAGCAGCAGAATTTTTAAGTAGTTGGGATATATTTGAACACACCCTCTTAATACAATGTACTGGAAAATCAATAAAAAGGAGAGAGGGGATGCATCTGATCAGACACTGATAAATTTGGGACAAGTTTCTCCAGCATTATCCAGTCATAATAATTTATTGGTAACTGAGTTGATGCTAGAGAGTGGACCAAACTCTGTGTATACCAAGAATGAATCTTCATCTGGCTCGTAAAATCTTTCTATCATCCCTATACCTCAAATGGCTTCTGTTAGGTTGATTGTGGTGATGTATATAATAATGGCTTGCAAAGTAAAGAGAATGAAAACAAAAAAACAACAAAAAAACAAAAATATCCTTTATTTTGTAGTCCAGTGAACCTACATAATGCCATTGATGAGACTGGGACCCAGGCAATAGAAAAATAACTTGCAAATTTCTTTGCTCAAAGAAGCCTCTATTGGAGACAAGAAAAAAACTCTTAGCTTTGTGGAAAGGAGGAGAGGGAAAGGAGATGTGAAAAGAGATGAAAGGGCAGAGAAGTGATAAATAAAAATAAGGAATAGTTAGGAGATGTTATTACAAATGAAAATGAATGGTAATTGCTGGAGGGATTACTAAATATATTGGGATATAAACTAGAGAAAATAATTAAGTTCCCTCTTGCTTGGTGAAACTGAGAAATGTCAGAAGTCAGCATGAACCTTGGGTTTCAGAGTAAGCAAATATAAAGCATAGAGCAAAGCTACCTAAGTGTTGACTACTTCACCACTGGCTTCCCAAAGGTCAGGGAGTGAGACAATGCTGAATGATCATTAGGACAATGTCCTTTCTACAAAGTCCAATGGAAGGACTTCCCAAGTATTCATCCAGTAGAGCCTACACACATAGAATCAATAGGCCAGCATCCTGGGAAGAAAGTGTATTTGCAATATTTTGTACTGACCCTAAATTAGGGTAGCGTTAGTTATAGTTTAACCCAGTGATATAAGTCTATTTTAAGAGTCCTTGTCTCATATTAATATACTTTTCAGGAGTTCCAAAAGTGAGAAATGAGCTAAAATGGCATTACCATCAAAGGTAACATAAAATGGACTGATGTATGTGAATGTTTCTTATGTGTAAGACATATGGAAGTCTGACATATGGAAGCTTTGTAGACACATCTTTATATAGGGGGTTCAAAATAAAGTACTATCCTTTGTGTGCATTTTTCATTTTATCGCAATTAGTTATCTTCTTATCCTTGCCCATGTTAATGATACGTTGCTTGCTTGGTAGGGGACAGCTGCAGGGAATAGTAACTAAGGTCATGCTTAACACCTATACCGAGAACAGTTCTAAAACCAGCCTGTCTGGGTCAAATCCAGATTCCATAATTCTTGGCTCCTTAGTCACTCTGAGGCTCAGGTTCATCATCTGTAAAATGCTAATGATAACAGTAGGTTATCTCCTTAGAGTTTTTATAAGAATTAAATGAATTAAAGTGAAGTCCTTAGAATAGTCTGGTATGTAGTAAGCATTTAAAAAACATCAGCCATCACTACAATTCTGTTCAAGTCATTATACTGTGTATTTAATCATTATAACTCATCTCCATTTTATTAGCCTAATGTTATAGATGAGAAAATTGAGGCTTGGAAGATTACATTATAGCCAAAAAGCAGTAGAAGTGGGTTGAAGTTGTGCCCTCCTTTCCATTGAACTCCATTAACTTCATTGACATCCAAATTCCCACTCTCCTCACCCATCCATTCTCAAAGGCATACGTCCTTCTAAATATTAGAAATGTCTTAATCTCTTCTTTGGGCTTGGTTTTGTTCCTAAATTCTAGCTGCCTGAAAAGGCCTCTGGAAACCAGGACAAGATGCCTTCAAGGAGACAAGTGAGTGTTCTTTGTTTAGAACACATTTTCTTGATAAATGTTTCTGAGCTTGGATGTTTATCTGAATACCAGGCTTCCCAAAGACCAGAAGCAGTCTTGAATTTCAGATATTCCGTACCTATTTCTCAGAATGTGCAATTTGATTTGCACGTGAAAAAACTCATTCTTATTTTCTATGGGTGAAAAAAATCTAGACACTTTGGAGGGTAAGAGGTGGTGCTAACTGGACTGGATATGAGGACAATAGTATTAAATAGGATTTCTTGAGCAATATAAAGTGTATGGTCACCTCACCTGTAACGTCTGTTTTCTTTTAGGGGACATTGGAAGATGAATTATATGAGTAGCTCTCTATTCTCTGAGGTTCATCTGGCTGTTTATCTTTTCCTTCCTCCTTTCCTCCCTCCCTCCCTTCCTTCCTTCCTTCCTTCTTTCTTTTCTTCCTTCCTTTCCTCCTTTCTTCTTGTTGTTCCTCAAAACGTTTTGTTACAGAAAGGGATGCAGATAAGATCCAGAGGCTAAAGGATACAATTATTTTTGTATAACCTGACAGTTTTTGCTGTCCTATTAAAGTGAGATTTGAGAAGTGTCATGGATAAACAAAGAACATGTCAGTGAGGCTGTTCATAAAAAGAAAAAGGGATTTCAGCTTACTAGACTAAATGATGTGAAAGAAAAGATAATATGGAAACCTGCAGCCCTAATGAAGGTAAAGAATTTCCCCAGAGAAACGACCATGAAACATCACTAAGCTTTGCTAATGAGAGAGAAAGGGAGAGAAAAGAAACAATAAGGTTTTAAACTGTTTGTGCTAAATTTGGGGGAAAAGTAACATGAGACAGGATGAAATTCTGAAGTCCAAGTAAAGTTGTGCAAAGAGGCTTCTAGGCCCCCGCATTTGGTCACATCCAAATCCCCAAAGAACCTTTTGTGCAGTTGGGAGGGCGCTCCATTCTCACTGAACAACTCAGAAAGCATTCCTGGTTTGTATCTGGAAAATGAATTTGTGCCATAAATATCTTTAAAAGTATGCTCATCCAAAAACTATAATGAACTGTAAGCTACACAAATAAATGTGCTCTCTAATAGTCTCTTAATAAAAATTATCTTGTGCTTTGTTTTCTACAATACTTTACTTTTACATATTATCTCTATTTTACTCTCCTGGAAATGACTCTACTACATAATATGAACATCTTCCATACTGGTCAAAATAGTTTTCCCTCATCAGTAGCCACACACACACACACACACTCCCCTATACACACTCACACACAGACACACACACACACATGATCTCCTACCATTTAAAAGGCGTTTTTCATAAAATGTATGAGATTTTTCTCAATGTGAAGTTTTTATTTGCAGCCATGGAAACAAGCTAGAGGAGAGAGTGTTGGCTGAAATAGGCAGAGTGGGGGCTCTAGCTGAGGACTGTATGAGCTCAGTTGTCTCTCATGCAATCCAAATATATTTCATTATTTTCTTAGATCCCAGATTCTTTGTTTAGGCAGCTCATTTGACCACACTGAAATGTGCTAAGAAGTGGGCACCACACAGCTCATGTTGATGCTCACCTGTTCTGTAGACGGTTGCATCTATTTGTGTCTTCCTCTTAGGTCCCACACTGGTAAGATGTGAGTAGAGCATCTTTCAATAGAAACCTAGTCCACATGTGCTCCAAACAGCTACAACGTGCAACTTCTCTCCTTATACAAAGTTTTGCTGGCTAGTCTCCAAGTAGAATAGCCTTCATTCTTTTTTTCTTCAGTTTTTGTTCTTTGGAGATTGTGGTAGGTAGTGAAGATACTAAGAGATCCCAGGTATCTATCCAGATAAGTTGGAAGCATATGTCAGTGTTGCTGCATAGATAGCTATCAATGGCTCAGAGCTGAAAATTCAGTTAGTCTCTGCTACCTCACCAAGGCAGGCTGTTTACCTGGAGATGCTTCTTAAAGCTTAATGGACTGACGTGTGCACCCATAGTTCATGGTGAGGAAGAAGAAGCATTACTCTTGGCGTCAAAAGACCCATGTTGAAATCTCAGCTCCAGGCTTATTTCTGAGACAATTTTCTGCATAGTATTTAAATTCTTAAACTTCAATTTGCTCACACAAAGTAAAATTAATATCTGTACACAAGGCTCTTGTAAAAGTTTAAATGAGAAAATGAGGAAATATTTTAGAAACAAAACATAATATGAAAATAAAGTATGGTTCTTTTAGACCACTAAAAAGAAAAATTATATTATAGGCTCTGGGTAATGTGATGTGTCTGTTCTTTCTCTCCTTGATATGATCAATTTGTTAAAAATACCTCCTTCATTGCACTTATTACCTTTTAATTTTAAAGGCACATAGTTCTATGGACATTATCATATTGATTGATATAGACTTTTAATAACATCTCTCCTCTTTTTAGTTTAATTTTTGTCTATTCAAGATGCTTTAACTAATTATGTTTTGTATTTTCTGCTCATGACTCTACACAACTTCCCATCAAATTCAGAGTTTCCAGTACTTCTGTGCATTTTGTATGGTGCTCTGTAATCAAAATATTTCCCCAGATTACTGCATTTGATCCTCACAACAATCCTTTGAAAAGAGCAGGGATTACTCTTTCAAATTGACTTATATAGAAACTAAAACATACAGAGATAGTTACTCATTTTAAATTCAAAGTTTTTCTGACTCACAACACTGCCATTACTTTCACTTGTTTCAAGTGTGAATATTTTCTTACCATATATTGAAAGCTCAATGTGTGTGAGGCCCTATGCTAAGAAGTCTGAACAATTATATGGAATTCTTGTGAGAACATTATGAGAGAGGAATTCCAAGGCCTATGCATTTAGCCACCATGCTATACTCCCTCTCAGATTTGTCCCATGTTCATTACTTTTCTCAAAATACAGCTTTTTAGTTTTCTTTGGCTGTTCTTGCATTTTCATCACTGAGCCCTGTACAACTCTGCATTCATTCTAATTTAAAACTAAATCTAAAGCAAAAGTTCAATTACAACCTAATCAGTCTGCCTGTGTATACAGGGAAACATAATTGGCAAACCTTAGCCTAAACTCTGAACAAATATGCCTGGGACAGACCCAAACCAACAAAGCACAGGCATAGATAATGGAACTGAGATTTGAACCACTAACACAAGACTGAGCCTAACCTCTGAAATACATACTCAAACCAGCATAGCAAAAGTTTTGAAAACTAAACAGATGTGAATCACCTCTACAAGTCTCTGCATAATCTTCAAATCTGCATCCCTATAATAACCACAGACAAGAACAGCAATGATTTAAAGTACTGAACTGAAATTTGAATCATAACCCAAAGGAGGCAAAACAGAATTTAGGGTCCAAATCTCACTTGTCAATTGTCAGCTAGTACAAAAATATCAACATTCTGCAGAAGACTGTAATAGTCTGCAGAGTCTAAGATACAATTCATAATTATTTAACACATGAAGGACCAGGAAATTGTAACCCATATCCAAAAAAATAAAGCAAAGAAAACACCAAAATAGATGTTAGGATTTTCAGACATTAAAGGAACACTATGCTTCATGAGGTTAAACAGACACACACACACACACACACACACACACACACACACACACAACGAATTAGAAGATAAGAAATCTCAACAGGAAATAAAAACAATAAAAAAGAGCCAAATGGAAATTTTAGAACTAAAATTTTAAAATCTGAAATAAAGAATTACTGGATGGACTCAAAGGCAAAATGGATATAATAGTGGAAATAACAAAGAAAGAAAAGATTGAAAAATTGGAGAGAGCTTTAGGGACCTATGGGATACCAAAGGTCTAATACATGTATGAGTATATTTGGGGTTTCTGAAAAAAAGAGGAGAAAGATATTGGAACAGAAAAAAATACTTCATGATATAATAGCTGAACACTTCCCAACTTTCATAAGGGTTGTACGTTTAAAAATTCAAAATGTTTGGTGACCTCCAAAAGGATAAACTCAAAGAAAGAAAACAACACTAGACACATTAAAGACCAAAAGCAAAAATTCAAATATAAAGTTTTGAAAACATCTAGAGAAAAATTGCATGTTACTTACAAGAGGACAATGATTTGAATGATTGTTGATTTCCTATCAGAAACCATCAAGGCCAGACAACAACATCCTTGAGGTGTTAAAAGAAAGGAAAAAAATTTTTTATCAAACTGTAATTTTATATCCAGTGAAGATATCCTTCAGAAATAAAGGTGAGGCAAAAACATTTTCAGATGAAATAAAACTAAGAGCATGTGTCTACCAGACCTTTTCTATAGGGAATGCTAAGCAAAATTCTAAGTATATTGTGAAAGGTTAGGTATGTATATTGTAATCTCCAAAGGAACCACTAAAAATAACACACACACACACACACACACACACACACACACACGCACACACACACTAAAAAAAAACACCCAAGTAATAAATTAAAGTGGAACACTAAAAATATTTCAAAAGTAAAGGCGAGACTAGAGAAAAAACAGAGGAAATAAGCCAATAAGGAAACGTAGGACTAAATCCAAGTATATCAATAACTACATAAACGATTATTGGTTTAAATACTCCAATGAACAGAGATCAACAAATGGGTAAAAACAAAATTGAAACAAATGCTGCTATTAGTGCCACACTTAAAATATAAAGACATTGGATAAGTTTACAGTAAGTGGATGCAATAAACATAAAATACAAACAGTAAGCATAAGAAGTCTGGAGAGTCTAGTATCAGATAAAACAGACCTTAATAAAAGAGTATTACCACAGATCACATTTCATAACAATGATGTAGAGAAATAAGTAGGAAAAAAATTACTAATATCTATGTACTTAGTTACAAAGCCTCAATATACATAAATAAAAAAATAAGAGAATTAAACAGAGAAAATGTTTTGATCATAGATTTTTACAACTCTCTTTGAGCAACTAACAGAACAACTAAACAAAAATTCGGTAAGGACATAGAAGATCTCAATAGTACCATGAACCACTTTAATCTAAATTGTATTTATAGAGCACTCCATCTAGTAACTGAAGAATACACATTCTTCTCAAGTACCCATGATAGATTTAGTGAGATAGACCATATTCTGGAGTTTAAACAAAGCTATTAACTTTTTAAAAGTCTGAGTTATGCAGGGTATATTATCTCACATCATTAGAATTAAATTGGACTACATACAATAAATATTGAGTTAAACCCTATTTATCTGGAAATGAAACTACACCTTTTAAATAATTCATGGGTCAAAGACCAAATGCAAGAAAATTTACAAAATATTTTGAACTGATATGAAAATTAAAATATGACATATCAAAATTTGTAGAATGCAGCTAAAACACTGGTAAGTAAAAATTTTGTATGCATAAATTCAGAAAGAAGATCTATAATAATAATTTAAGATTCCATCTGCAAAAACTAAAAAATGGCAAGAATAAAGTAATTGGAAGAAAGTTATTAATAAAGAGCAAAAATCAATTAGATTGAAGAAAGAAAGATAATAGAGAAAATTACCGGTTCTTCAAGGAAAATCAACAAAATTGACAATCCTCTAGGTAGAATTTTCGTGAGCAAAGGAGAGAGAACATAAATAAACAACATCAATAATGAATGTCTGATGTGTAGGATTTGTCACCACTGACTATACACGTTAAAAGATTAAGAGAATACTAGAAACAACTTTGGGCTAATGAATGTGACAATTTACATAAAATGGGCAGATTTCTTAAAAGCAATACAACTTATAAAAATTGACACAGAAAGAAATAAGCTGAATAATCGTTTTATGTCCAAAAAAGGAAATTGAATTTGTCACCCAGAATTGAAACTCCAGCCCTAGGGTTTCATTGTAGGATGGGCATTGTCTTCCCTGAATGTGTCCTGTGGGAGATGAGTCGGGGTGGCATGGTGGGAGAGGGGAGTAAACACACAGGCGTGCAGCGGGACAAGGCTTATGTAGAGGACGCTTGAATTCTTGGCTTAAAAGTCCCTCTGTCTTGTTACAATTATCAGTTTACCCTCAGCCACAAATCAGGGAGAAAGGAAGACTCAAAGGAGGGAAAGACAAATGTTCACAGAGTCCTAGTGAATAAAGTGTCCTCAGGAAACACATCTATATTACTTCCCCTAAGGAACAGAATGTAGGGCAAAACCCAAGTGCTAAGAGAAAAAGAAGGCTTGAGATCCTGAACCAGAGGCCAACAATTTCCAACTCAGAAAATCTCTTAACATCAAGGTATACAATTCAATCTAGTGGAGCTTTATCCTATTATAATCATTCCCTAACTTTTGCTATATTCCACTTTCTTTTTTTTTTTAAAAAAGGGTAACCAATTAATCTTCAGTTTCTTATACCTACTTGTACTTTCCATGTAACTTTGATCCATCATCTTTCTACCTCAGCCCTAATTTGCAGCTTTCAGGATATCCTTTTACTACGTGGAGGGGAATAAATCCCCATTTACTTAGAAAGTTCATTAGAACAGGGGTAGGGAAAGTTCTACAGGACAGGCAGCATCCAATTTCTCTCCCAGAGGATTTTTGCTACTCACTGCTTTGGATATTAAGAATATCCTTCCATGCTGATCTGTAACCTTTGACCCTCTTCCCCAACTCCCAGGTCTGATGACTTTTGATAAAAAACAAAAAACAATGTGTTCCTCTTCCTAAAATGCTGGAAGTTGGTATTCTTTCTGACTTTGAGCATGAAAGGAATGCCAATTAAACTCAAGTAATCCTAATTAATTGACCATCTCAAGTCATTTTTATAATTTATGGTTTTACTTTTATTTATAATTTATCATTCCATTTATCTCCCATTCAAAATGGCAAAATACATTCACATGCCTGTATTTTCCACAAGATCCAGTCAACAAAAAGACCTAAAATAATAAACACCAAATTTATAAATATCTTCCTCCCCTGTTTTAATGAATGCCAAGTACGCAATATTATTTTATTCACAGAGCTTTGAAGTTTCTTATCTCTTTGGGCTGTCAGGAAAAACAGTAAAGCTTAATGAGGCACCAGCCCATCAGGTCCACACCTTAAAAATGAAAAAGCTTTGGATTGTTTAGAAACAATTTAACTGCCAGAAAACCAGTGCCTCCTTTAGGAAGAAATAGAGTTATTAATTAATTGCATTATAATCTGTACTTATATCCTTAATTTAACCCTTTACTCACATAGTCAATCATTCATTCCAACACCGATGTATCCATATTAGTAATAGTTACATCCTGTTTGATGCCCATAAAAGAGCCCTGTTGGTCTTTACTCATTGTAAGACACATATTTTTCACTCTGGACCCAGGAATAAGTTCCAGGTTCTAACAAAGGCTTACTCAAGTCCAAATGGTACTTTGGGTTCCTCACAGCAAATCAAAGGGCACTGTGCTCATGACCTCATGACTTTTGTCACCACTGGACATTGCTCTGACATCACAAAGTCCCCACACGGGGACAAAGTTCTATGCACCACAGGAAATGCGGCAGCTCCAGGGGCACACCCATCTGCCCCCACTTTCTTAGGGCCTGTACCCCAGTTTGCCAAGGGCAGTACCCATCTATACCTCTTGATCATGCCACCATCAGCAACAGAAGCAGGAAGCATCTTTTAAAAGGCTGTTCTCTTGACCAAAAAAAAAAGTTCTGCCTCTCTAGGCACTTCCTTGTAAGTACACACATCTCTCACCTGCATACACACACACAATCGTTTCACATTAAAATATTTCAAAGTTAGTACAAGAACTCACTCAACCAGTCAAACAATTTAATTTTTTTGGACTGCAAAAGCACCAAGTGTTCAAAAAATAAACCATCACTAAAGTCCCAAAGCACCAATTCAGCAAAATATTATCAGTTCTGCTGCAGTCTCTTTCTCCAGGAACATCATCATAAAATAGCTGATTTTTCCTAGAAAATGGATAAAACAAAGCCTCTCCTCTCTTTTTCCTGTAACACACACATGCACACTTTATCAACTTAGAGGTTACAATTCCCTGCCCCCCATCTCCATAACTCTGACAGTGTTGCGTTAGCCCACTTCCCTGCCTCCAGAAATAATCCTCCCAAAGTGATGTCTAAGCGGGAGGTTGGGGGTGGGGGATAATGAGGCGAGAACAAAGCCCCCTTGAGAACTGCTCCTTTGTGACGGTCATAGTCTCATTCAGTTTTGCAGTCTTTGGATTCTTAGTTAAAATATTTTAGGCACAACGTGTAATTTCTTAACCTCTTCTCCCCCCTCCCAAAACATAGCACCAAAGACTGATTGAAGAATTAGCTTTTAAATATCCAACCCAGCACCAAAAAAAAAAAAAAAACACACCAGAAGACACAGACAATGTCTGCATCCCACCGGCAAAGTGTTAGAAGTAGCAGTACTTCTTTGTACTTAATCTTAGAAATTTTAGCATAATGCTTCACCTTCAACTCATTTCCACAACAGATTTCACCTGCATCCTAGATCATCAAGGGCTTGTTCTTTTCATTGAACTGTGTGGCAATTCACCACTATTGGTAAAATTCAAACACACTCATTAAAACGTATCTAACTTTGAAGGCCTGGGTTTCAGGGTTGTGACAATAGCTTCAGATCTGGAGGTGGGCTCCCCTCTGCTCAAGGAGTGGAATATGCTGGCACCTAACACAATAGGCACCTCCAGCCTTTTCTTTGGAAAAAGTATACACAGTCTGTTACAGGAACTTCCTGTACCTCCTTCAAATGAGAATAAGACAACTTTACTATTGCATGGCGCAATAGGAGTTAATAAAAATGGATTGCACTGATTTCTAGTCGTAGAAGTCATACCGGTCAAAATGAAAGTGAATAATAAGTTATTTTCCCCAATTCACAGAGCCTTTAGCCAGCGGTTCTCAACCTTCCTAATGCCGCGACCCCTTAATACAGTTCCTCATGTTGTGGTGACCCCCAACCATAAAATTATTTTCGTTGCTACTCTATAACTGTTATTTTGCTACTGTTATGAATCATAATGTAAGAATCTTCTTGTTTTCCGATGGTCTTAGGCGACCCCTGTGAAAGGGTCATTCGACCCCCAAAGGGGTCGCGACCTACAGGTTGAGAACCGCTGCTTTAGACTATCTAAAAAGCAGCGTTTGGAATGGCATTTCATGCTTAAATGAATGAATGTTTATAGGTAAACTGTTTTTAGGTGTTTGGTCTGAATCGTCGGGGGAATTTGCTTGCCTTGTTTTTCCCCCAGTTATTACCTGCATATGAACACAAGTTGAACTTAATGTCATTAAAAGAACAGACAAGAAAAACTGGTGCTACATACTGGGAAGGGAGAGTAGTTTTCATTTACTAAATTCTAAAAACTCACGTGAGGCTGCAGTTGCCGTATCTCTTAACCCCAAGATTAAACTCTGCCATTTGTAGTTCTGTACAGGTCGAGTCCTTCTCACATTGCATCTCCCTCCACAGCCAGGAAAGGCTCTCCATTTTAAAGTCTCGTATGTTAGATTGGGCCCACCTGGGTAATCCATGCTGCTTTCTCCATCCACAGGTCCTGAACCCTAATCACATATGCACTCTCTTTTGCCAAGCAAGGCAACATATTCATAGGTTCCAGGGATTAGCATGTGTACCTCTTTGGGGGACCATTATTCTGCTTGACCACAGTTGGTAAATGAAGAATTTCAGATGATGCAACAGTAGATAAATCAGTTGACATTCTACGTGACTTCACTGAAAATGTGGTATTCATTAATATTCACACCTAATTTGTCCTTCGTGCTCATAGAAGACAGCTGGCTGTGAAACTGCAGGAAACTGGGAGACGCTTCTTTTTCTTGTCTCAAGTTCTCCTCTTATACTCTCTTTTCTATGGAACAAACTTAGTATATGGTAGTGAACAGGGAAATGATCTACTCTCAGCACATAAAGCTGCAGTTGCAAAATGGATTTTGAGAGAATTGAGTATCCAGTAGGAAGACATTTATGTTCCCTCAGTTCCTTTTTATTTATTTATTCCAAGGGTGGCAACAACAAGTAAAACTATAGTAAGTGAAATATTTTCTTCTTAGAAGCAAAAGTTTATAATTGGACTTTTGTTCACAAAAATAAATTGTATACCATAAAAATACCAAAATTAATAAAAAAAATAAGTGATCTAAAAATGAAACACCTTTTTACATACATTTCTTCATTATGTAAAAACCAAACAGTAAATATCTAAAGCTATAGGGTAAATTTTTTTCTGAGGGTCTTTTACGCATTTGTTGGACGGAGATTTCTTAAAATATAAGCCTAGTGAAGTTTGTACTTAAGATTCCTTCTGTTTTTCCTGAGAAAATGCCCCTGTTAGTAAGCAGAGAAGATGTACATTGTCCCATTACTCTGAAGACATTTGGATTTCATCAAAATTAGAGGGAATTAGTTCTCAAAATTTTCATTGTATATTCAGTGCATATGAATGTTTCCATAGTCTTTGGATGAAATATTCAGAAAGAAGCATAATTTTCTTGGTGATCTCCTTTTCTTTAATAATATCTTGCTCTTCCATTTCAGCAATATCCCTGAAGACCTCAACTGGCATACTGAAGTTATAAATCAACTCAGAACAGTGGCCATGTCAACATCATGCACAGTCATTAGGGGGTAATGAATATATTTTTTTGGTAATTATGCTGGAGGCATTATTTACTATAAACCATGGTTTCAATTTGATTTATTCTAAGTTATTAAAGTTAATGTGGATAATAGAAAGATGGAATGAAGAGGAAGTTTTAAAATATGACTTTATAAATAATGGTTTACCACTATCTTCAAAGGTGATCAGAAAAGAGAAATTACATAAAAGTGTTTTATAGTACAAACACCTAACCTATAGAATAAAAATAAGGATTAAGGTGGTAGAATTTAATCTTTTCTACATAGAAAATACTCTATACATTCCAGTTGTCATAGATATTTAGATTTATTTTTTGCATTCATCTTTTAAACAAACATAAATAATTCTGATAGTTCTACCAGTGAATTAGGTTAGTCTCAGCATATTTGTTTGACACATCTCATATTTTTCTGTCTATACTTTCTATATGTCTCCTCCAGGGAAATATGTAACCTGGTAGTACAATACTCAGAACTTTCCAACATTTAGTTACAGGTTCCTCAAACTTTTTAAACTAATGCGTTTCTAAAAGTCACCATAATTTTGTAGAATACTGTGATGCACTTAAATACAAACTTAAAACAATTGAAGACATATATTGCGATACATGCTCGTAGATCCTCTGTGGCAATAGAGTGCTATAAAGTTCACTTTCTTCCTGGGTATAAAGGAAGATTACATATTCTAACCCTTAGAAGGAAATTTGACGTCATAAACTGCATTCCGTCCAATAGAATTGAGTGGAAGTGATATGCCCCACTTCCATGACTGACACATAAAACCATCTGGATTGAGTCTCTACACTCTTCTCCTGTCATATTGAGACTTTGTGTTCAAGATGGAGGTGCTATGGTGTGGAAAGATTCTGGGTCTCTAAATGACTGCTTTGAACACAATCCTCACTGATTCACATTGGACTATATGATATGAGCAAAATGTAAACCTGTATTATTTTAAACCACTAAGATTTGGAGGTTGTTTGTTGCAGTAACTAGGTGTGCTTATCCTAATACAACATCCTATATAGATTTTAGTATGTGAAAGTAATTTTAAAACACCAAACTTTTTAGGTATTTAATTATTGAAAAATATTTTTTCATCAAATCCGGGAATAACTGAAATAATTCAAATTTAGTATTAGAATGCCTTGTTCTCAGTAGAGCATAGCTTGTGAACAACTGCTTCTAAATAAAACAGGGATCGAATTCTATCATGAAATCTAGGTCATTAAGATTTATGTATATTTTTCTGAAGCAGGCTTTAAGCTATATTTCAGCTCAATGAGTAAATATTTCATTTGACAGGGAAAGGATATGATGCACTTCTAGGTGAAGAACAAGGACCAAGGATAGTCAAACACTTGTGAAGAATAAGAGAAGGGAATAACACTCTCCCTACAAGGCAGCAGGATTTTTATGAATTTATGGATTGTGAATAACTTCTTTCATGCTACAACATCAAAGTTGAATAGTTTCAACAGAAATTATATGGCTCACAGAGCCAAAAGTTTTACTTATCTGGCTCTTTACAATAAAAGTTTTTTGACCCCTGACCTAGCTAGATTAATAAATATATTAACTTTAAAACTCATTATAGTATATAAATAAATACTTTTTAGATTTCTTTCTTTTTTTTTTTCTTTTTAGATTTCTTTAGGGGAAATATTTTTAAGTAAAATAACAAGATTATTGATTATAAAAGAAAAAATATATAATATTACCTGTATTAAAATAAATATAGTGCAAAAATAAATACTTCAAAGAACATGAAAACACAAATTATATAAATGGAAATATTTGCAATATACACCACTAACAATGGATTAGTATCCATGAATCATAAAGAATGTATAAATAAAAAATTTTTCCAATTAGAAAAAGCACAAAGAATCCCAAAAACATGACAGCTATTTCACAGATGCAGCAACACATAAAGCAAACAAAGGAAGCTATGTTTAACATGTCATTTTTCAGGTAAATGCCAATCAAAAGTACATTGAAATATATTTTACACTTGACTGATAAAAATTAAAAATTCTAACATTGTCAAGTGTTAGAAAACTTGTGGAGCCACACAAGACATTCCAGGTGGGGAATATAGATTGTGCAATAACATTCTAAAAATATTTAGCATTATCTCCTAATGTTGAGTATTTATATAAACTACTTTATTCCTATAAATTAATTTTATCTCCAAGAGAAATTTTCACATGTGTCAGTACTGCTCTTAGACCCAGGCAAGAGGGAGCCCCCACGCTGGACACTAACTTCTGGGAACTCCAGGTTTTAGAGTGACTTCCTCAAAATTTTCTAAGTTCCCCTCCAAATGTCTGGGACCAACTTTAGCCTGCAATGCCATCCAGGGATAGGGGCCACCCTGATCCAAGACTAGAACCTGTCAGCCTTCGTCACTGTTTCTTCCCTTTAGGGCACTCTCTCACCCTCTAATCTGTGGTCAGATTGAATAAATTCTCTGAGGAACTCTGGACTCATGCTTATGGGGTCCTTCTAGTGGCAGGGCCCTTGTTCCAGGAGGGCCATCTCACAAGTGCATTGCTCCTACAAGTCAGAGAGGTATTTCATGGGATCACATGAGATTAGGCCGCCAAATAGGTTCTGACAAGCTTATTTGGGGTGATTCAAATTATTTATAGTTAGAAGTCCCAAAGGTATTTCTTCAAAACCCTGCAATTTCTAAGGGCACCTCTGGTCTCATTGTGTTAACAAATTAAAATAAAATGGTTAATTCTAGAAATACATACATAATTTATAAAGTACATATGGTACTTATAAAAAAAAGGATGGGAACAATGAGTTAGCACAAAATAGGATAGGGAGAAGGAAACCAAATAATTTGATGTAGGTCATTGTCAAAGTCATAGATTTTGCTCTTAGTGATGAATTTGCAGGTGTTTATTAAATTGTTAAACCAACTAAATAAATGAAACCAGGTAATTCATAAATCAATGGTGACAGTTTCTCATAAAACGAGGAATATGATTATATAATTATGCACACCTGATTCCAAAAAATAAAAAAGTAAAATAGATTAGTGAAGCAAAGTCAAGTAACAGATATAGGTATAAGAAGAATATGACAAATAATAAAAATGTCATTTTAAGTCATTGGGAAAGAATGAACTATTTAACAAATAGTATTATCACAATTGACTATCCATTATATATTACCTCACAACATGTAGCCAAACGTATTCTAAATGTTTGAAAAAGCAAATATAAATTATAATTTAAAATTAAGGATAAAATAAAAATTTAAGGAGGTTAGTTAACATGTTTTTAAGACTATCCTCTAAACAAGACCAAAAAAAAAAAAATCCATGAACTACAGAGAAAATAATTGGCAAATGTCACTAACAAAATTTTGAAACATCTACATGAGAACACCATAAATAATGTTTTAAGAAGAGGGGTAGTTTGGAAGAAAACATATGTATCTTAAGTAAAAAGGATTAATTTCCAAGATATATAGAGATCATCTAAAAGTCATATAAGTAACCTAATAGGAAAAAATGTATGTACAGTTAAGTCACAGAAGAAAAACTATAAATGGCCAAAAATATAAGAAAAGATGATTGACACACCTAGTTACCAGAAAATGCAATTTAAAAACAATTACTTTTTACTATATTTTATCAAAAGATAAAATTATTTATAATATTCTTGATGGTTAGGGGTTTGTTATATTTTAAGTTGGTAGTCTATAGAAGGGAAATTTTGTCAATATCTATCATAATTTTAACTGTACATACCCTTAAATTGCCTGACAATTATACTTCTAGATATTTATCAATATCAGTAAGATTTTTTTAGTTGACAGCAACAGAAAAGCTAACTTAAAATGACTTAGGCAGGAAAAGGAAATTTATTGGCTCACATAACTGTTAAGCTCAGGGCTAGCTCTTGATAGCATCAGAAACACCTTGTTTCAGTGATTATTTGGTCAACAGGACTTATTTCTGTCTCTCCACTTCTTGGCTCTGCTTCCTTTATTTTGGCTCCATTCCCAGACAGGTTCACTCATGGTGGTGGCAGTAGGTTGTAGCAGTTTCAGCATTGTAATGTATAAGACTTATATTCAGCAGAAAATAATGTTTGTCTTCCTTCCATGTTAAATGAAAACCATGATACTCAAATGGGTCATGTGTCTATCACTGAAGCAAACGATATGATGTGGTATGGAATATTCATATGATGTAGTATGGGATAGTCCCGCTGGTATAGGCCTGTGCCACACTTGATTGAGTGGAATATGTTTCTCTCTGAATCTCATGAAAGAGGAGATTCCAACAAAAGTCATTAGGATTTCATTATTCAAAAAAATAATAATGGATGCTGGGTGAGCCAATGCCTAAAATGCTCACTACACTATACTAAAGAAAGATATCATAAGCATGTTCATCACAGCATTATAGCAGTGATAAAATAAAAAATTCTAAGTATCCATCTATAAGCAGTAGTTTAATGAATTACACAAGTGTAGTTTAACTGAATGAAATCTAATTGTATGAACTTCAAAATATCACTAAGACATATCATTAAGTGATAAGGGCATATTACAAAACAACACAAACAGTATGGTCCTTTTATGTAAAAATTAAAATGTAACTTGTGAAGTTACATGTATATGAAATGTACATAAAGATTATAAAATAATAGGTATCAGACTGTTAATAGTGATTACTTTTGGGGAAGAGAGCAGGGAATTTGAGGGGCTCAGGTAAAGTGAGACACTTCCTTTTCATTGCATACACTTGTGTATTGTATATAATTTTATAAAGTGTATAAATGTTTTTTTATAAAAAATAAAATGATTTCAGCCTTTTTAAATAGAAAGAATGTGGAGTTATCTGCCAAGCAACTGGTTTAATTAATTGTTAGGCTAAGCCGATTAAAAATTAATGCTAGGGAAATAATAAAAGTAAAATAAAAACTCATTTTGATAGAAAATAAGTAACATCAGGACCCTGTATTTTCTGAGAGAGTCAAATGTGAACGATAAAATATTGTTTTTCTTTTTTATCTTACAAATCAGAGCTATTTATATAACCAGTTGGAGCTTTTTGCAGAAGGGAGCTGTTTTAAAGTAAGAACACCACTTTGAATATTATATATGTCTCATAGCTGTGAAGCCCTTACCTTGATCAATGAATAAACTGTTATCTGTGAGGTACATATGTTAATGTAGCACTCACTCTAATAGAGTAATTCACTTAGTATCCATTCCTTCTACTCTAATCATTGAGCTTCTCCAGGACACAGGCTGGGTGTTATTGGATGTTCAGTGTTGGTGGGTGGATGGATAAGAGTGAGGAAAGGATGAATAGTGGAGTGGTACAAGCATGGTCTTTCAATGTTATAAAGATCTGGGTTCAAACACCAGTTCTGCAAGAGTAGAAGCTATGTGACTTTAGGTAAGTTATTTAATTTCTCTGATTCTTATTTCCTCATCTGTAAAATAGAACAATAATCTGGTCTTTAGAAGGGAGAAAGAAGGATTAAAGAAAATAACATCATTAAAGTATCAAGTAGAGTACCCCAAAATGTCCAATGTAGGTTACATGCCCAGTATATGTTATATGCCCAGTATATGTTACTTTTCTTTCTTCCCTCTGCAATATTTCTCACTTTTCACCAACAAACATGAAGTGGGAGTGAGTTGATGGCAGGATTACAGCCATGGCTGGTGTATATACAACCTAAATTTCCAGGGGTGAAAGTGCCCTAACTTTCAGAACTGGGACAGAATTTTCAGAAATACATGAAAATATTAAACTGTGAAACATAAGACACAACTCTATTTGCTACATGACAGTGTAAAGGCCACAGTGATCCAAATAAAAATCTGGAGAGCTTAAGCTAGATTTTGGGCCTCCTAAAGGTCATAACTCACTTCTTGGTAGAACCATATTATGGTGGCTGTATTTTAAATTCTTTGGAAGAGGATGGTGATAGCTACTAAGACATATGACTCCCACATCATTTAGTGACCAATGCAATTACTCATTGAAAATCTGTGCTTTCAAAATTATTTTTTACTTCTCCTACTCACATATCTGCTCATTTTGCTCATGCATTGACCCAGTCTTATGCATATATATATATGCATATATATATATATTGGGTTGTTGGAAAAGTCATGACATATTTTTTCTATGTTTTTTTATATATATATATATATATATGTATATATATATAGAGAGAGAGATATATATACATATATCTATATATATAAAGTTAATTAAGAAAAAAAGTGGTGGAAAAAAAACCTCATTTTGTGCTCAGGAGTTCTTAGCTCAAATTCTAGTTCCATCACAGTTTCTTGGTGTGACCTTGGCTAATTTTCACTCCCTGAGCCTCAGTCTTTGGTATTACAATGGGAATAATAGATCTTTAACAAGAAAATTGAGTAAGTAACCCATGCGAACTTACTTAGAACTGTACCTGGTGTGTAGCTGGATCTTAAAAATTGTGAAGTAAATTTAGAAAATTAAAATAATATTACTCAATATGTTATTTTCAACTTTTTGGGTTGAGTTGAAATGATTATTAAATATCAATTTGTATTTACTTATAAGAACTTTCAAGACCTTTTAGGACATGATTGTTTTTGCTGCTGTTTGATTCTTTTCCTTTCCTTCAGGAGTACCCTGAAGTAGTCAATTAGTATTAACTAATTATAGTGAATGTTTTAATAATTATTTGTTATATAATTTTCTTTCTTGTCTCTGAGTACAGAACTAAAATCCTCATTTGCATTGTATAGTTCAAAATCCTTTTCAGTCAGTATCTACCTTCCTTATTACACTGTTTCTTACTATTTCCTACCTCAGTGTTCATGGGAACACTGATGAACAGGATATCAATAAATGTCCCTTCAAAGAAAGAGGTTTTGTGGTCAAATTAATTTGGGAAATTTCAAGTAGATTTCTCTAGTGCTAAGTTTGGCAATATCTTGAATGTGATGACATGCAATGTGAGTCTCCAAGAAAGTAATATTATATTCAGTTTTTCCAAAATGTTTTGACCGTGGACACTTGCTCACGATGTCCCTCATTGGTAGTTGTGTGGAATTTTGGAAACCATGTTCTGCCTGGAAAAGAATGTCAGGACCTTACTCCCTTGTTGGTCCCCTCGTTATTTCACTTTCAGGCCTGGTGATGACCACACTGCTATTCCACTAGATCAGGAGTCGGCAAACTGTGGCTCGCGAGCCACATGTGGCTCTTTAGGTACGTTCCGTCTCTAAAATTTGCCAACCCCTGGAAGAGCCAATCCTGTCCCTCACAACCATTTCAAAATTATTTGAGAGCCACAGATATATTTTTACCTAATCACCATTATGTGAATAATATCCTGTAAAAAATGTTATAAATGAAACTATGATAGCTTTATTTTCATTTTCAATTTAATTCAGAGCCACAGTTTGTGAGCCGCCGTTTGCTGACCCTGGGCAGCTCTTCCATCTCAAAAGCCTGCCCACCCCTGCACTAGATTGATAGAGGTAATTCTCCTTCCAATGGGCCTATTCACATAGTCCCTGTGTGGATAACTTGCTGTAACACCTCTTATAAGAGACCTTGCCCAATAAGTCTAATTTCCTGATTATGTGAAACACTTAGGGTTTAACAATACATTTGAGTCACCTTATTACTTTATGGCATTGATATTATTTGAGCACTCTGGGAATCAAAATAATATGAAGTTTAAGAGATTTTTATTCATCAGAAAATACACATAGTATTGTAGTATCTACCTCATAAGGTTGTTATGAAAATGAATTGTTTGCTTATAAAGCGCTTAGAAGAGGGCTTGGCATATAGGATTCACTCAATATGTGTAAGTTATTACTATGATTACTACTAGTAGTAGTAACAGTAGCAGCAGCATTTTACATCATTTAACTTTGCAACAACCTTGTCAGAAAGCCTCACATACAATATTCTGTCACATTTTCTTAGAAATGTGATAAAAGGGTTATTTTCTTAGCAATGTGATAACATTTTCAAGCATTATATGAATTATCTTATTTAATTCTGACAGCACATCTGTGGTAAAATATGTTTTATCTTTTCTTTATTTTTTTTATTATTATTTTTTTTTAGCTGAGCCATCCTGCTACCTGTTGGCAGCTCAGCGGCTGCTCAGCTCGGGCTGGACTCGAACCGCTGTTGCTCAGAGCTCAAACTCTTGAGCGAGCTCTTAACCAACTGAGCCACTCGGCCGGCCTGTTTTATCTTTTCTTTAATCATACGAGGAAATTAAGTCTCAAAGAAGCTAAATGATTTACCCAAAGCCATACATTCAGTGAGTGTCAGGCTAAGATTTAATACCAGTTATTTGGAATCCTAATCTAAATTCTTTCCTCCAAGCCAATTGGCTAAGAGAATAATGGAACCCTTACAAATACTGAAGGAAAAAAGAAAGGTAAAGTATAAAAAATATTAGTCACAAGTTAGATGGTGGCAAGAGAAAACAGAGTTTAAGTAACATGAGAGATATGCAGTTCTGTGAGGTTGATCAGCACCAAAATTAACTCCCATATATAACTGAGCAGATTACCCATCCAATTTATGTGCTTGAAGGATTAGTTTTTCTACTTCATAATCTGAGTAAATATGACTGTTTACTCTCATCTGCACTTTGCAATTTGTTTGACAAAATGAGAGTGTTTGACAAAATGAGAGTCATTTATTTTGACTATGTGTGATAAGAGCTGGGACAGATGTGCTCCTATAAGAGAGTCACCAGGATGGAAAACACACAGGGGAGGATGGAGGTGAAAGGGAAAGAAATGGGGTGTAGCAGATTGAATAAGTGTCCTTCCACTCGTACACCCCCCAAAAATGGTTGCTACAAAGGGGCAACCATTTTCTATTGACCTTCCCACAAGTTCCTCCTCTATGATCCCACTCAGCTGTGTGGCCATGCTTGCCTTCTCAGATTACCCTGAAAGCTCTGACATGTCCATGCGTGACCTTGGGCATGAACTGAATTTCTCCCATTGATTTAGAAATCAATGGGAATAACATGTCTGAGAGCAATTTTTAGGATTAAATGAGCACTGAAGTGGCCAAACAGTGGTACATATTTTCGTGTTTAAAGATGAAAATTTTGTCTCCATGAGGCGATTTTAATCTCGGTCTTTGGGGCTTAGGAGACAGTAGATTTGACATAGAGGGAAAAAAATGCCATAAAAAGGAAGGACTTTCCAGTAATGGGGAAGAGTTCTCGAGGAACCACTTGGTCTAAAGCTTATCCATCACCTCACTGGAAACCAGACCTCTTTAAGATAGTCCCAGAGAGCATTCCTAAGGCTTCCTGGAAATTGCATGTAAGCCAAAGACATTGGCGAAGCTTTCTGACATTTACAAATAATTGAACCTTAAGGATGTAAAAAAAAAAAAGCACAAATGTGGTTAATAGCAATTAGATATGATAATAACCAAACAAAAACATAATTGATAGCATCTGAAGTTGACAGAGGCAGCCTTTGTATTTTATGACTATGAATACTATTTAGCTAGTGCTTACCCTGTATCAGATACTGTTCTAAGTGCTTTAAACATATTAGCTCATTGAGTCATCACTGAATCCTAAGAGGTAGGTGACATTATTATTTCTATTTTACAGATGAAGAAGCTGAGACCCCAAACTCAGCTTACTAAGCAAGTAAATGGCATAAATTTCAAACCCAAGTTACGTCACTCTACCCTGGGTCTTACCCAGTATGCTCTGTAGTGTCTCACACATTAAAGGACAAAGCACTCAACAGTTATGGACAAAAATGCTGAAAGTGGGTATGTCAGGACTGATACATGGAAATGACCAGTCTAACATGGAATATCTGGAAATGTAGATTGTGGGACAAAGAATGTGACAACAGAAATTAAAGAGTGATCCAGATCAGGAAAGAGGAGAGGGAGGGAGAGAGGGAGGGAGGGGAGGGATACATTGGAGGGGAGGCACACAACTAGGCCATGCACTCCTAGCAGAGGGCTCCTTTGCTACTGAGGAGACCCTACTGAGGAAGGATGGTAGTCACAGGGACACTACTGTTGGTGTTCTGCACATATCCCCTCCACTGGTTAGTGTATTGCCCCGGTTGCTTCAGGTATTGCCTCCTTGGCAGGAGAGCTGCCTTTATCAGGCAGGAAAGCTCCCCCTCCCAGTACCACCTCCTCTCCTCCTTCAGATCCACGGGTTGTGGCCAGTGGCTGACTGCCTGGTGGGTCACCGCTAAGGTTGCGCCACTGCCCCAAGACAACACCAAGACTGTGGGATTATTCGTGCCTCAGAGCTTCCCACTGGGAACAGACTGAAGGAGTTTCCAGCTGAGACCTCACTCTTGATTCATGTTTTCCACTGCCCTACCTTGTTCTTACTCTCCTATCAGAATGCAGGGAAGTAAAACCACAACACTGACAATTTTAAATGTCACTAATTACTATAACATACATTTTTGTGACAGACTGCCCTTTACTGTTCTCTGCTGCATGGCCATTCACTTTCATCAACCAAATCACAAGGTCAGCTACTACTTTAGATTATTAATATACTCAGGCACTGGGATAAACACTTAACACGTTACCTCATTTACTATAACAATCATGTGGTGAATATTATTATCCTGAACTTAAGTATTAGAAAACTGAGATTCTGAGAAATTAAATGACCACTCACAGTCACTTGGGAAATATAGCTTCAGAGCCTGAATGAAAACCCTGAACATTCACCCCAAATTAGTACCCAGCTCACTCTCCTACAAAGCTTCTATGAACAGGTCTGCATTAACAGAAGTATCACTTCTCCTTGGAAAATGCAGTAATTTTATAGTTATCACAGCAGCAACATCAGTGTGCAGTCATTCTAATGTATATTCTATATTTATTTCTTGTTGTTTGCATTGATTTTTGTTAAATTCAAGTATTTGTGAAGTATTTACTAAAAAAAACAAAAACAAAACATTGGGATGCGTTCAAGTTTATGTTTCAGAACATAATTGCTCATTTGTATTCTGTTATGCTCCTTGAGAGACATTCCATAACCTACAACCTTCCTATCTATGCAATGCAGCCCGTGTGCCTGTGTACCTATCTCTTTCCTGTGTATCAGTGAGGGAGACATGCAGAATGCTTCCACTATTGAATTCAAAAAAGCAGTGCCTGTTACCAAAGAAAAGGCAGCTAGACTAAGCTAATACTATGGGGGAAAAAAATGACTACTACATAATATGTTAATAGTCAGAAAACTCTGTTCATTATAATTTTAACAATAAAATGCTGTTTATGCTTATCCTGAAATGATATAAAATTGTTCATCTTAATAATACCTGTGGAATAAGAGCCTGGAAGAAAAAAAAAATCAGGCCATTATATAATGAACAACTTTAGGTTAGCCGTGATAGTATTGGGTTGTCGGAAAAGTCATGACATATTTTTTTCTATGTTTTTCATTGCAAAAATGCGTCATGACTTTTCTGACAACCCAATATTTAGCCTTTTAAAGGAAATACTTATGTGGGACTGATTTTATTATTCACATGCTCACAATAAGTATTTCGTATGCATGCTTCATCAAAAAGATAAAGATTTCTGTGGGGCTATTTACTGTACATCCTCACCAAAGCTTTTACAGTTCTGTGAAAAAATCTGCATATGCCCAGAATGCCAGACATAGGAACATCATCCATCATGAGTCATTGTGAAAATGGCTCAGAAACATAGCTACACAGGGGTGTATAAAACAGATTTAAACTAAAGCTGAAATAGGCCTTATGTTTATCATGCAGCTAATTGTACTCACTTTTACACTTTATTCAATTTTTCAAAAATGCCTTTTGTCAAATTAAAATAAAAATCAGTGCAGTGTCTACAAACCTATTGTCGCCAGGGCACCATCCCTTTACTATGGCCTTTGGCGCCTCTGCCTTTTTTTTTGGCCATTCATGATTCCTTATTCCTGTTTTTCTTTGGATGTTTCTGAGCTAAGATAGCATGCTGTTTGTATTTCCTAATAACATACAACATTTATAAAGATGCCCAGGTAATTGATGCAGGAAAATGATAACTCAGGCAAAGATATAACACAGTTGCTCCTATCCTCTGCTCAAGTGCCAGTTCTTAGACTCAAAATGGGAAGCTGGGGATTGGGAGGGAATCAGGGGGTTGGCAGTGACAGCCTCATAATCATGTGGGATTTTTCTCAGCCTGGTGTTGTATGTGGAATATCTATCATAGTCAGTATGTTTATGGTTTTTGTTCAGACCAAATGAGAACTGTGGTTTTTCATTGACAATACAATCATTCAATCCCGTATTTTATGCAGTTGAGTTTTTTAATAACATTCATAGCATTATGTTTTCCTGTGGCATGAAAGGTGTTAAAATGGTTTTATAACCATACTTTATGGACAAAGTATCCTATTTGTTCCACACTTTAATCTGAATCCAAACACTGGGTTTAATATGTAATATGTAAACATTAAACCAAACAATTTTGAGGAAATAATTTTTATGTTTGCTTGATTTCACCTGAGGGTCTAAACGGGATTCAAGTTGTTGTTAGTCTGTTTGTCAAAGCATGTCATTGTGTGTTCCAACTGCCAACAGAACAAGCTGTGAAATGTCTCGATTCCAGAGCAGCAGACAGTGGTCTGTTCTCAGCAACTCTCCCCAACTTCTGCCACTAGCTCCCAATAAGCAGTGATCAGAACTAGGCTAGTGCAGCTCAGGTAAAATGTCAGGTCTCCTGTGTAAAAAGACTATGTCTCCAAAACAAATTCCCAAATATGTGATGGGTGCTAGGATTCTGAACTTGATCCAGAAGTTTGTGGTGCACACACACACACACACACACACACACACACACACACACGGTTTAAATCTTTTTAGCATCTTCCAAAGGAAAACATAAATTAGTCCATAAAAAATCTTGCACATTTTAAGTATAATGTCATAGAAACATACATACAGAAAAATGGACAAACCGTAAGTATATAGCTCAATCCATGTTCTTTTAGTCACTCTACTTCCCTTATTGAATGGTCTCCATTTGGCTAGCAGTGTGGACTTCCTAAAGCAGTGTCATTCGCATAGCTGATACCGTCAGTGAGGTCCACTTTACTATCCAGGTCACTGTAGTAGCCATCTCATCAGAGTCTCCTGCTACAAAATCCTACCCTGCCCGATTGCCCCCTTGCCTTATCATCTTCATGAGCGCATGACTAATCTCTATTATAATCACTCCATACCATGGTATCTACTGTGTTTAACACACTCTGTATGCGTTGCTTATTTTTATGACATGATGCAAAGAAGTGTTGTTATTCCCATTTTACATTACATGGAAACTGAGTCCTAAGCCTGAGAGAATTTAAATAAATTCTCCATAACCCCACGGTGGCATGAGGTGGGGCTGGGATCAGATTCATTTTGCCTGACTCTGAAACCTAGGCTTTACCCATTATACATTTTAACTGATGCTAAATTGCTCTTGTCGCCCTGATGCCTAACATGTCCTCAAAGAAGTATTTAATTTGAATTAAATGATCAGTCTCTTACTTGTGAACACCCTGGTTCCATAGCTCAGAAAACAGCAGAGGGCAGAGCAAGAGTTTCACAACATTCCATAAAGCAGACAATAAAATGCTGTAAAACTGCAAAATGAAGAGCAAGTGTTTCATGGTTTCTGGAAGCATTTATCCCAAGGCAATGTGGAGCATGTCAAGGAATGTTTTCATCAAGGATACTCAGTTTTAGAAAAGCAATACCCATTGCTGACAGTGAGGCTATGCTAAAAATTGCATTCCCACTCCCCAGTTTCAGCTCCTCTCTATTTCATGTAATACCACATATGGGTAAGCAAATCACAGCAGTCCAAACAGCTGCATGCCACTTACATCTGCAAACACAGTGGGTTCCCTAGGTGAGCTCCTTGCTCAAGCTACCTCTTTAATCCATCCTGTGGAGAGAACAATGTGACTTTGGCTCAAGGGTGAAATTGTTATCCCACCTCATTATACCATTCTCATTAAATCTGTTATTTCCACATTATTGCCATGGAAAATATCCAAGTTGAGTATCCTAGCTGGCTTCTCTAATTTGCAGGGCAATTATTGAATCTTTTTGCCTTGGTGAGAAATTCATATTGCCTAGGAATTTAAATTCTGGCAGAGGGCTGGGGACGAGGTGGGGGTGGGGTGTCCTATTAATAAAGGTAGGCAGAACCCTAGTTATTTTTGTTTTGCTTTTTGATTGTGGAAAGATATTGGTTTTCATATTAAGACTATCATAAATATACATTGTGTTGTTTACTAATTCCTACATTAGTCACTAAAACAATACTTAAACTGAGCATAAAATTGCCCATTGGCTTGGAAAGAGACAGTATGTACTGACAAATATTTTCTTGTTTGTTTATATGGATATGTAACCACATTGTTAGGGCACAGCATACCCCAGCACAAGAGACAAATTTTGAAGAGGTAACTGATTTTCTCTGTAGGTAGATAGGTAGGTAGGTAGGTAGGTAAGTAGATAAGATAGATTAGATAGATGATAGATGATAGATAGATAGATAGATGATAGATTATAGATAGATAGATAGATAGATAGATAGATAGATAGATNGATAGATGATAGATGATAGAGAGAGAGAGAGAGAGAGAGAGAGAGAGAGAGAGAGAGAGAGAGATACTGGATAGATGGATATAGAAGGATAGAGAGATAGTGTTTTGCAGTGACGGAGAAGATTTTTCAAGTTGGGATTACAAAAAGACAAAAAGATTTGTTTAAAACAGTAGGGCCCATATTCTGGTATGGGAACTCTGTGAGCTTTATTTTTAGAGATCTGTGCAACAGACTAGTTCTTCTTCATTTAGGAGCTGGTAAGAATGTCTGTGTAGTCATGGAAGAGTCTCAAAGCTCATCTCATGTGGGTTTTCTCCTGGGGGTTTATATTATTTTCCTTCCATAAGATGTAATCTGGGTTAAAACCATCCAATTCTTTTAGACACTTTCATTGCTAAGTATTCAAGGCTAAGAATTGCTTATTCAGTTACTCGAAGTACATTAATTATTGTGTGACCCTGAGCAAGTTACTGATTTTTCTCTAAGCCTTAATCTACCCATCCATAAAACAGCAATAATAGCATCTGATCTCTTAACATTGTGAAAAATAAATACAATAAAATATTTAAAATGCCTGATACAGAGTAGATGCTCAACATATTAGTAATTATTATTTTAAAATATTATTAGTTTTTCCACAATATTCTATACTTTCTCTATTAAAGAACTCATCTTGCTTCATTAAAATGGCTCATTTATCTTCCATTCTAGATTATAAACTATGAGAGTGGGAACAGTGGTACATAGTAATAACTTCATACGTATCTAGTGAATTAATTAATTAATATATTTTTATTGGGTCTCTGTTAAAGGATTTCTGAAGACTATTTTGTTTCCCATCTGTATTTTCTATACCTATTGGCTATGGCTAGAAATACGACAGCTGTTCTTCATTATAAACTCAGTGTTGGAAATGTAGCATGGGACAATATCATGCACCAAACCATTCAAATTTCCTCCTTGGCGCACAAGGTAATTACATTTTCCAGCCCTCTTACAACTTGATGAGACCATGCAAATGGAATGTGGATGAAAGTAATGTACATCACTTCAAGTCCTGTCCATCACATGTCACCCGTATCTTTCCTACTGTCTCTATCCCCTTATTAAAGCCTTGAAAAGAGTTATTTTCTGTTTGGCGTGGGAACAGAAAACATTTATCTTATATAACCAGCAACAGAATTCTTTCTATGTGTTATGCTTGAAAAACTATCTCCCAAGATAGAACTTCAAAAGAAACTCATATTTTCCTGTTTAATCTCTTTATGCACAATATTATTCACTCATTCACTCATTCATTTACTCATTTATTCAACTAATAGCTGATGAGTATGGTTTACAAAGGGCATTAGGAATAAAGTAGTAAACTAGATATAAAGCTAGAGTGATGAACAAGAACGGTCCTTTTCCTCATGAAGCTTACTTTTATGTGGGGCACATATCATAGACAATTTAAAATAATGAATTTATAATAAAATATCAACTAGTGTTGAATGAAAAATACAGCAGGGACTTTGTCTTATTTTAAGGGTATCCCTGATACATAATAACACCTGGCACATAGAAGATGCTGAAGGGAATGGAATAATATAGGCTATTTGGGGAAACACCGCCTCCTCTGCCCTCATAGTCAGAGCTCAGGATATTTGTTGAGCCATATTTTATGGGTGGAGTGTTGACCTAAAAGACAGATTCTAGATAAGGCCCTGATGTATTAGATGCTTATCCAGTTGTTAATAGAACAGTTGAACTTTCGTTGCCTTTTAAAAACCTTTCTATTTTTTATGTTTTATCAGCTTTACCTTATTTTAATTTTTATTCACAACTTCTGGGCATAAACTCATGCTGAATTTAGAGACTATGTCATGTCACATAGTAATCTGTTTTTATTCTTTACTTTATCCTCATTTGTTATTCTTATCGTTTCATTATATCAATGTTTCCTTGGCATTACTATGAGTAGGAATAGAACTATAATAGCAGCACAATCTTTCTCTGGTTCCAAGTATTTAAGAATTATTAGGGGGGGGGTGTCTCATTTATGAGCTCCATAAAGTGTTGGCTATCAAGTATTTTGTTTCTGTTTTTCTCTTGTTTCCCTCCAGAAAAATTAATGGCTTTGGCTTTGAGGTCACATTCCTGTCACTTCAATACCAAAAGCTGGAACCATGTTTTGGCTCCTGCTAAAAGCGTAACAGCCAAACCTTGCAAATGTTGCTCACATTGATGCTTATGCCTTAATGCCCATGGCAAGAACACCGCTGCCAAATGTGCAAAGGGCTGGCCAGTGTCAGAGCAGGCAGCACCACCCTCAATGGTAGCCCATACCGATCTTTCCCTGTCATAAATTTCTATCGTCCTTGAACCAAATCAATGCCCCTCCAATCTCCCTTTTTAACATAAGTTATTATCAGAAGTTTTCCCAGTTCCTCACCAGCCCCACAGACTATCCCAGATAGGCCTGAATCTTAAAGGTATCCTTAGTTTTCAAATAGAAGTTTATGTTTCTTGGGGATAGGGCTTACCATTGTGAGATCCCCAACTGCTCCTGACCCAGTTTGGGTCACACAGGTGACTCATAATGAGTGAAAGGAGTTCTTCCTGTGCTTTTTCATAGTAGATGCTAACTGGAGCTTAGCTTTTGGAAAATGCAAGTCTAGCATGTTGCTATTAATTTGTGTCCTAGGGTAGATATGGTTCTAAAACGGGTGCATTTCAGAATTTCCTACATGGCTTTATAAAAATAAAGTGTTGGGGCCCCATCACAGATCTTATACTTGAGTATCTCTATGATAAATATAAGGAATCTATAGTTTTCAGATCTCTTCAGAGGATTCTAGGGCTTCCAATTTGCAGACTGCATTTGTGAACGACTCTACCAGGCTTATGCAATATTCTATTATATTCTACCAACATTTATGAAGCACTTACTTTTTGTTAGACACCATGCTAAATTATGTGGATACAAACTGAATAAGTTAATTCCTGTTTTCAAAATATGATGGGGGGGGTGGTAAAGTCTGAAATGTAAAGAAGCAATTAGAATGGAATATGATAATGAAACAAGATGTCTCTCTAGCCGTCTCTATAGCTACAATCATTTTGGTCTGTCTGTCACTGTCACTTTTCCTGTCAGCCATAGAATTTTAGCAGTAGGGACCATTTCTATGGAAATGAAAATAACCTCTTTTCTTAAGGAGGGTTTGAGTTATTTTTCAGAAAATGGCTCTGTGAGGCACGACTTTTGTGAGCGTTCCTTTTCTCCCCAAGATGACAATAAGTCTGAGATTAAAGTGGAATTTATTCTATTTTCCGTATTTTTGTTGCTCTGTAAGAGCACTTTGAGTCCCACACTGCTCTTTGGAGAGGATTCATTTAATTTTCACTGATTTATATTGTACATTAAAAAAATTCTATGTGTTACTTTGACCATGGTGGACAAAGTTTCATGAAATCACCCTAACCAAAGTCTAGAAATAACTCTTGGTGGCTTTTGCTCTGGTCACTGCAGGGGTCACCACTGACAGGACATACCATCCAGAGCAACTTTTATTTTCAGCATCAACCCTAGATCACTCCATACATCTCTGAGAATTAACACCCCTCCATCACCACCACAGCAACCCAGCTGTTGTCATGGAAATTCTCTGCTACCCCAGGAATTGGTTTACTGAATGCTTATTAGTGAAGACAGCAGAAGGAGGTAGATAAGAACATACAGGTGGGAATTAGAGGATGTCAGTTCAAACCTCAGTTTGACATTTGTTGGCTAGGTTACTTTTGGCAAGTTCACCTCTCTGAGCCACAGCTTCCTCATCTACAAAATGGGGATAAGAATCTCTACATAATGGTGATGTTGAGAGAATAAGTTAATGCAAAGAAAGCATAATACATGGTAGCCATTTGTGGTAGGCAGAAAAATGGTGCCCCACAGATGCCCATATCCAAATGCAATGCCTGGGATTTGTGAATATGTTACCTTACATGGGATATCATAGCCTGTATGCTGTTAAGGCAGAGCTAGAGAAATAGCTGACAGTGGTGAGCTGGAGGAGCCTGGAAGGACTTACATCATGGGAATGATTAAATTCTATAAGCAGGGACTTTCCCCTTAGAGAGCCTGTTGTTAAGCACGTACCAGCATACCATCAGCTGACTGGCAACTAGTCAAGCAGCTTGAGTCTACTCAAGGCTATTGAGGTCAGAGGGAATAGCTATTATACTAACTCCTTCTTAGGGCAAATTATTATTTCTTCTAATTCTTGCAGCTCCTAGATGTGAGATACTATCATTCCATTTACACAAACAAGGTGAGGTTCAGAAAAATAAGCTGATTGTCCAAGATTATGCCACGTGATGGAGTCAGGTTTCTCTCACAGACATCCCGATCCTGAAGCTCTTGTTTTTGGGGTTTTGTTTTTTTTTTTTTACACAGATGCCTAGAACATTGTGTGGCGTATCACTGTGCTGAATAAATATGTGTCAGATAAATAAAAGATTACACATGCCACCCACTTTTGGAGAAGAAGTAGAAAACAATTTTCCTTAACCAGTTTAACTTTTTTTGAAGAAAAAAACCTAACTGTAAAATTAGACCAAGATACTCAGCTCCAAACTAACCCCATGACACAGGAAAAGGGAACTGTCTCCTCATGGGTGTCCTTATACTAGGGAGTGAGGTAAATCTGACAAACACATTATTTTCTCCTTGCAGGCAAACAAAAGCCTTACAGGTTTGTGATTACCATCCCTCTTTTACACAGAAATGAGAATCTGAGAGCAAACAATTTTCCAATTTCTTACAATCAGTGAAGGATTTATTTGAGATTGAAGCTTTGAAATGTTGGACTCCAAAGTCCACCCGATCCACTGTGCTAATCCAAGAAAAAGATGGGAGTCTTTAGTTAGTCACTCACTGTTATGCTGGGTACCCTTGCCTTCTCCTTCCTTTAGTGGTGAAAACAGGAACTGGTTACTTCACTTGCCAGAAACTGACTAGTACTTGTCATGTGCTCTGCAGAGTACTGTACCTCTGGTGTGATGTGCAGAAAGTATTTGAAAAAGAATAGAGTGTGGTGTTTAACAGCCAGATGGTTTATCTAAAAACCCTGAGTTAAAACCCTGTCTTGAGGCGGCCAGTTAGCTCAATTGGTTAGAAGGCAGTGCTCTTAACACCGAGGTTGCCGGTCCGATCCCCACATGGGCCACTGAGCTGCACCCTCCACAACTAGATTAAAACAACTAGCTGACTTGGAGCTGATGGGCCCTGAAAAAAACACACTGTTCCCCAATTAAAAAAAAAATCCTGCCTCTTCCTAGTGGTATAAACTTGAGCAAATTATGTAACTTTTCTAAATCTCATTTTCTCTTCTGTAAAATCAGAAAAATAACTATTTGGGGAGATTTTTGTTGGGATTAAAGGATAAAATATATGCTATAACATAATGCTTGAAGGACAATAGGACCTCAAAAACATGGTGGCTACTCTTCTCATGGCCAGACCTCGCTCTTTGAAACTTGCATCTAGCTGAAGGAGAGTGCAAATTCATGAATGGATCCTATGATTATGTGGGGCAATTAGAACATAGATTTTTTTTATCATTTATCAGTGTTACATAACAAAAGAATATAAGCAAAATAGTAACACAAGCAAACGTATAATAACAACATAAGGAAAACCAGTTTGACTATTCTGTGTAACTTTGGTCTAAGCATCTTCTAATGTCCTACACACTCTTCTTCCTTACTCCATCAAGGGCAATGGTGATACGGCATTTCTGAAAATTGCACTAATTTTTTTTTTGAGATTTTTCTCCCAAGCCCCAACTCTCATTCTATATGTTTTAGTGGTGGTGATTTCTTAATTTTTACCATGTATAAAAGGAAGGTTTTCAGAAAACAACTAGGACTCATATTCCTTCTTTAAATGTTCCTTACTGGTTTGTTGGTGAAAACATCCAGTGACTGCAGTTATCAAATCATGCCTCTGAGAATAACACCCACAGGCAATCACAGATACTTACAACTCTCTCTTGTTAATAGCAATTGTAACACACAATGTATTCTCTTTTCAGATATGCTCATAATGCGAGAAAAAAAAGTGTCTTGAAATTGATGAAATACAGTTAAGTTGTGAAAATCCAGGGAAAGGGAAGAACATTGTGATAATGAAAATAACACCATCTTTGAGTTAGACAAACTTGGGTTTAGACCCCAGTCCCATCACTCTCTGTGTGACCTTGGGCGTATTACTTAATCTCTCTGAGCCTCGGTTCCTTCATTGTTCAATAAGAATAATAATGTAATCCTGGAAGGAAAGTTGGGAGGAGTGAATCAGACAGTATATGGAAATGTACCATTTATACATTATTCCTCTCTCTTCCTTCTTCCTCAACCACCTTTCTGGTAAACCTTGAAGAGCAAGGTATTTAGAAGAGACCTCCTCACCTGCTCCTTCCTCACTCTTGGCATCATGAAAGGACTCAAGCTTAGCACTGCTATGAGGGAAGGAGAATTGAGGCTTGAATTATTTCAAGGGCTACTTTATCCTTGATGTACAACTTCTCGTACACTTAATCCAATGCATTGGTTATCTGAAAAGTGGAATGAAGAACTGCACTGTCAAACGGGTATAGAAAACAAAAGAACAATGGGGGCATTGGACACTTTCAAGGAAATACCACTGGCAATTAGTGCTGTCTGGAAGTGGAAGGTTGCAGCGCTCAGACAAAGCAGACGACACCACTCCAAGGAAAAGATTTCTCCCTAATTAGCTCTCATGTAACTCTAAAGGCGGAAGCACACACTCAGTAATAGCTTTGATTTGCTCTTATCAGCAAGAGTTTTCAAAGTTTGAAAATATGGGTGTGAAAAAGGATATGACCTTATGTTTTTCTCCAAGAGAAAGAATTCTTGGTTATTAGGTCAGGAAACCACTGATGTGCCCTCTGCCCAGTAAGTGAAGAAGGAGGAAAAAAGGCACAGACAAAGGGGCCCTTAGCTCGCTTCCTCCTCCACCTGCCCTCTGACTAATTTCAACGTGTAGCCTTTACTTTGCTGGAGCCAAACAGAACTGCTTGCAGTGAAAACCCACGACCTTCCAAAGCACGCATGTTCTTCCCTCTGCCCAGGATGGATTATCTGTTTTTTCCTGCCTAGTTTATTTTCTCTCATCTTTCAAGAATCAGCTCAAGATCAACTCATCTGGAAAGCTATTTCTAATTGTTCAAGCTAGTCTACTATATCCTACCCATGTGCACATTAGTAATAATATTAATAATGATGGTTATAATTTTATGTCCCCTACAGTATAAAGGTTGTTGGCATATATTATGTAATATAATCCTCATAACATTTCTATTAGCTTCAATTTTTATAAAAGCAGCACACAGAAGCTAATAAGCTTTCCAAGCTGACCGTATAGCTAAATAGTACGGTATAGATTTGAACCCAGGTTTTTTTTACTCCAAAGCTCAGGCTCTTTCTCCTACATCATATTTTCCTTCGTACATGACACTTACAATTCCAGACTGTATATGCGTGTTGTGTGCATATCTATTTTTTCTGTTACTTTTGTCGCTAGAATGTATGCTTCTTTAGGGCAGATATCATAACATTTCTCTGTATTCCCAGTATCTCATAGAGAGAACTTCATAAAATTGAAGACATAATGAGTGTTTGTTGGTTATATTAATTTATGAAAAATATATAAATTATTAATGATAGAATATTATACTTGTTATACCTTTAACAAATGTTTGTTAAGGAACTTCTATGTACACAAACACTACTCTAGATATGAGATTTACAGAGTTGTAAAGAAGAAAAAGTACTTGCCTTCTAGGAGCTCATAATCTAGTGAAATTATAAAGAAAACCGCCTTTATATATTTTTACATAGCTATACAATGTGAAGAATTCTAAAATCATAAAATCTTAAGGCTACAAAAGACTTCAGAGATCATGTCATTCAGGCTGCTTATGATATGTATGAGGACGTGGGGCTGGGAGATTAAGTACATCACCTAAGAGTAAACATATTTTATTTAAAAAGTCACAGGTTTGCTATTAGCTTCAACATTCTGCTCTCTGTCTCATTGTTGCATACAACCGAAGCTCAGGGCTGCACAGGGAGAAATATGTGAGCTCATACTTTGCCTGTTTTGTCCTGGAAGGCATGGCAGACCAGGACATATGTTTATTGACTGAGATTGAATTGAAATGAGAGTACAGGTAATGGGTGCGCCTGCAGATGAAGGATTTCAACAAATTTGTGAATGAGGGAAGGCAGAGGGGAGAGTGTCGAATGCTGAATGGGGACAGAACAAATAGTTTTGGAGCCATGCTGAGGGCTGCAGCCCCAGAGTAGCCCTGATGTCCAGCTGAAATCTTGAATATTTCTGGGCACAGAGGTGGCAAGTCCAATGGAGGACAAGAGTGAGGAATGAAACTCACACCAAGAGGTTGCTTGAATATCTGTACACAGTAAAGTCCCCCAGATTCTTACACATATACACCCACAGATGGGTATTTTTTCTTAATTCTCCAAAAAAATGGAAGGATTTCTTTATAAAATATCTTGCTGTCTACATACAAATATTAGTATTTCTGGTTTATTTCTTCTGGTGATTACTTCTGTATATAAGATCACTGCATTTACTATTTAATTTTTTTGAGGCTGACTTTGTATTGTCTTAATAATGTATCATTTTATATACCCTAGGGGTAGTTCCAACATATTATGGAGTAAGGTGCAACTATTGCATTAAATATGCTGCCTCTTAAAGGGATCACTTTGAGGTGATGTACGACAGTCAGCTGAACATTCTGTTGTGTTGGTTAAAGAAACACTCTTGGCACTTTATTACCCTTCCTGGTAGTGATGATATTCATTTTATACTTAAATTTGGGACAACAGTATCAAAATAACATCAAGTATGTTTATTACTTGGGAAGTATGCTGGGTGACTTATATATGATATGCATTTCTCTCATATACAAATATAAGATATATATGCATATATACAGACACACTACATACACATATATACACATGTATTCATTTACTCATCATAGCATCTCTATGAGGTTAAACGATAATATAGATAAAATAATTAGTATTATAAAGGAGCTAGAATCATAAATACATAGAATTTCTTTTCTTTGGAAAAAAAGGATTAAGTAGCTCTTAACTACAAATGCGCCTCCAGGAGCAGCCACCAGTCATCAATGTATTAAGCCATTTCACGTTCTGGAAGAGAAATATGCTGTTTTGCCGACACCCTCTGGTCCCATTTTGTAGGGTTGATGGAGTTCAATAGAAATCATTACTTTGAGAACAGATTGAGTTTGTTTAAAGAGAGAAAAACAAAACAAAACAAAAAACACCCCCAAGTGTGAATTGGGAGTGAGTTGCTCTAGCGGGCACTCTGGAGAAAGAAAGCAGCTTGTTTGACTTATGGGGGTAGTTGCTAAATTGAAAGCATGAAACATCCTTGTCCGTATAAGACGAGAGTCAAACACAGGGCAGATGATGGCAGCAGTGGGGAGTAAACATTCAACAGCTCTTTTCTTGGTGTCGGATACAGTATACAAATTGGGAGATGAACAGAAGTTGTAGGGGAATTTTAGGGAATACTGGCTTTTGGTTCTTGCATAAGGTACTGAGGAAAGGGTGCTTTTGGTCCTTGCATGGGGTCCTCACTCATAGACACACTCCTTAGCCTCTGCTTTGAGGAGCAAGAGATGAGGGGAGGGCAAGGTCTCCTGAAATTTGTTTGATTTCAAGTGTGTGATGGGCAACTGACCTGTGTTTTTGCATTTAGTTCTCGCAGCTTCTCAGCAAGCAACGTATGATTAGCCCCATTTTGCAGACGAGCAACTAAGGCACACAGCTGGAGAACGGAGAATCTCTCTGCCTCCCATGTGCATACTCCTTCCACCAGCTTTTGGAGGGGAGAGTGTGCACAGCTCCTGCTTTGACATACGCTTATAATTCCAACCCATACATGAAGCAAAATTAAAAGGCCAACCTTGTGCTCATCACACAGAAATGAGCCACACAGAACTGAAACACAGAGCATGCTAATAACCTAGCTGAGAAACAGACTCTTACTTATTATTCTAAATGGAAAGCAGATTGCAATGAGTGCTGTAAATGAGGGTACAAACCAAGTCTTCAAAGGGAACCTTTCCTATACACAACTATTTCCTCACACATATGTGTGCCTTTGTACGTTATTTTTCCCCCCTCATCCCTTCTAAATGATGTAAGCCTGCTTATTAATTTGAGAGTGAATAATTCAGATGCCTTCTTAAAAAGTGTTCTTTTTCTTTAGCTAAATGCCACAGAATCAAGCCTGTACCAGATAATGAGGAAGATACAGCAAAGAATAAGACTAAATTCCACTCATTAGGAATTGCTAAAAGAGAATGAGAGATTAAAGTCAGACAGTCCTGAATTAAAATCCTGGTTCAGCCACTCACTAGCTGTGTGACCATTGTTGAGTCACATGCCCCCTGACCCTTCCTGTCCACCCAGCCATTCAGAAGGAGACCATGCCAAGGAGCCATTAAATCCTTCTCCAACACCTTTTGTAAGAGTCTGTCATACTCTAGACCACAAGATTTCTGTACCAGGCGTGGTCCATTATGAGAAGGCAAAAAAACATGATTTGAAATCAGGGAACACAGTGTTTGCTAGAATCTGGGTCAAGATCTAAGAGAAAGAAAACCATTTCAAATTGGGTGCAGACACGTTACATCAAACATACTGCTGTCTGCTAAGAGTTATGGCAGAGAGGAGTTAGAGCCTGCAACTCTCCATTAATCTCAAAAAACATCTGCTGAAAAAAATGTCTAAAAAAATGTCTCCTGTGGGAGTTGAGGTAGGAAACATGAAAAGTAGAGAGAATTAGCTGTCCTTTCCACCAATATTTCCAGGCTGCGGAAAACAGAAGCGACATCTCTAAATCAGACAGACACGGGTTCCAATCAGACGTGCATGTTGTACAAATGACTCATCCTATGGACCCTCAATTTCCTCCTTTGCAACCCAGGCTGGTATTATGTGTGTTAAGTTCCTTTGTGAATCCTGAAGTGCTTAGTATGCAGCAAAGAGCCCAGCACATATTAGGTACTCAAAAGAGATAGCACATCCCTCTTATCCCTCTGCTCTGCATTCAGGTTGGTTTTAGCCTGCTCTAATTGTCCAGGCACTACAGTGATTCATTATTAGTTTACTTGCTTGTGGAAAGATTCTCTCTCTCACAAATACATATGTATATATATATTTTTCTTTTTTTTCTTTTTTTTTTACATGAAGCCAATCTTACTGACCTTCTTTTTACCTTTTTAGTCCAGCCATCTGAGAAATTCTATAGCTTAGAAGAATATATTTTTACCATTGATTTGGGAGTTCAATACTTTCAAAGTAAATAGAATGAACATATATAAATATGCATTGGAAACGATTCTTCAGATCTGCCCAAAGACTAACGTGAACCATAATGAAAATTTGCATCCTCCTTGGTAACCTCTCCCATGTGTCTAAACTCACGGAGCAGCCAATATGCCTACATGTCCGGCCCTCAAGCTCCACATGCTGACACTTTTATTAATATTCCATTTGAGAGGATTGTAAATAGTTTCCTCTTGTAGGTTTTTGCAAATACTGGTATTTTTCAAGCCGCCTGCAATCCCCAGTTTCTAAATATTTCATCTCCTGGGGTAGCATGCAATATGGAAAATGAGGTCCTGCTGCCAGGTTTCCCAGATCTTAAAAACCTAAACTTAAAGTTAATATTGAATAGTGTCGATAGGCACTTTTTTATTTCCTATGTAGGTTTGTTGTTGTTGTTCTCTTTTAATGAAACTAATCAGCAGCAGGAATGTTGATAAATGGAAGGATTTCCCCCCCATTTCTACATTGCCTAAATGTTGCATGGATTTGCAAAAACAGTGGAATTGTTTTTAGGAGCTGACAAGGAAAGAACCACTCTAGAATTAATTCAAAGGCAAAACCACCTTGCCAGGGTAAATGCTGTGATAGTGTCCTCTTCCATCTTTAATGGCCAAAGGCAGGGGTGGGCAGACTTTTGAGACAGAAGAGCCACCAGGGGTCAGCAAACTGCGGCTCGTGAGCCACATGCAGCTCTTTGGGTACGTACATGTGTCTCTGAAGTTAAATTGAAAATGAAAGTAAAACTGTTATAGTTTCATTTATAAAATTTTTAAAGGATATTATTCACAAAACGGTGATTATGTAAAAATATATGTATGGCTCTCAAATAATGTTTAAATTGTTGTGAGGGACAGGATTGGCTCTTCCAGGGGTCGGCAAACTTTTGAGACAAAACGTACCCAAAGAGCTGCATGTGGTTCATGAACCACAGTTTGCCGACCTCTGAGCAAAGGGAAAGAATATCTCAAATTACTTTTTGGCACCAATAGAATGTAGCTTTTCTTGCTTCTCAAGACAAAGGCAGGAAAGCAGAGTGACCAGAACACTAGAATCGAGTTAGAGACAGACCAGAAGAGAAGGGGAATATGGGGTTTGATAAATATGTGACTCAGAACCCCTGTAATGATATGATTCTACGCAGTCACCATGTATCAGTAAGGACTGGCACTAGAAATGATATCTATTTGACATCTCGGGATTGAATAAACACCAATTTTTTTGTCTATGGATATATGTAATGCTCCCCAGAGGAAAAAGAGAAATATTTCAACTATTCAATTAGATAGATGAATCCCTTCCAAGAACTACCAACTCAGTAAGATAATAAAAATTGGGATCAGTGGAAATGAACACCTGACCTTCACCAGGAAAGACCTCACCAGGAAATATGATCCCACTTAGTTTCTGTCCTTCAAATGCCCTGCTCTTTCATTTCCCAAGTGTACCATGTTCCTGCCAACCACAGGGCCTTTGCACAAGCTGTTACCTTTATGGGGGAAACCTATCCTCACCCTCACCTCTACTTTTTCACTAATATACCGTATTTCCCCATGTATAAGGCGCACGTTTTTTCGAAAAATTTGGCATCTAAAACATGGTGGTGTCTTATACAGTGGTTGTAGATTTCAAATGCCATAGATGGAACTGAGAATGAGGCAATATATGAAGACAGTGATTCATCATCAGACACAGATGAGGACAAGCTAATGGTTGGGAGTTTTGACAGTGATGAGGAGTTGTATGAATTTTATGATGAATAAAAGTTGGGTTCAATAACTTTATGTAATACTTTTTTTTCAAATTTCGGGCCCCAAAATTAAGGTGCATCTTATACATGTGAGTGTTTTATACATGGGGAAATACGGGTACTTCTGGCATTCCTCAAATCTCAGACCAGTCAACTCCACAGTCACTGTCCCTGAATCTCTTCAATATGCAAAATCACTTTTTGAGAGTGTGAATTTCAGATGCGATTCACATTTTCTTTTAATTTTGAAAATTAATCTCTGCCTCCGTCCTAGACTATGGACTCTACAACAGCAGAGGCATACCTGGTTTTTCTCTTCATTATATCCTCAACACCATGTTTAATATCTGGCACATATTAGGGGCATAAATGTTTTTTAAGGACTACATCAATGAATAAAACGTGTGTCTTTTTCAACACTCATTATTTCCAGGGTTCTAGCAAAGCACATTTTTATAGTCCTGCCACTCATTTTTTTTTTTTAAGTTAGCGAGGTGAAGAACATCAGTTTCTCATTAGTTCCCTAATATACTTCTAGGATTTTAAAGAGGTCCTTACCTTAATTATTATAGTAATAATTGCTGTTACTAGGTTACAGCAAAGTGAGAGTGTAACTAAGATAGTAAGGCAGGAGAAGGTGCCAAGGATGTGGCCCCAAGATGGACTAGAAGCTTCTCTTGCAGTAAGGACCAAGAGCCTCCACAGAGCACAGCATCACCCAAATATAACCCTACTGATGTCCACTATCACATTTTTAGAGACTTATTTTTTTTCCTGTGAAGGTATTTTGTCTGCCAGAGGCTTTTTGTGTTTTAAATGTAAATACTCACAAAAAACGATGCCACTGTCACTAACACTTAGGCAGGGATTAGATTATCAGTGTATATTTGCTGGTACTAGACATTTGCGTGGAGGCATGTAATAATTAAAGCCCTTCAACAATGGAATGGGCTGCCTGGGGAAAGGATGAAGTGCCTATTTCTGTGGACACTTAAATAAAGCTGGATGTCTACTTGTGAGGAAGACAGTAGAAGGGATTACTGCACTGGGGCGGTGGAGGGGCGGTCTGGAAGATTCCTTCTGACCATAAGATGCTATGGGCCTCTGGCACTCTGTTTCTGATTGACTGGAAAGGAATGCCTTTCACATGCAGATGAAAGGCACAGGGGAAAAGGGGCTTTCTGGTACAAGTCTGGCAAGTGACATTTGCTAGCTAATGGACTTTGGCAAAAATGTAATTTCTCTTGGCCTGGTTCTATTTCTTAACGATGATGATGTGAAGGGTTTTGCAATACTAAAAAATGAGAGAAGTTGTTTAAATTTTATACAAACAATATAGCACTGTGCACATGTTATTATTATTATTTTTTGCTGTTATTATAGGCAGAAAAACTCCTTATAACTTCATTGACACATAGTGTACATGAGTTGGAAGTAAAGTTTCAGGACAAGTACCATCCCGGAAGGAACACCATTATCCCTTTCTATGTCCATGTCCTAAAGGCAGACATAGAATTGAATCCTCCAGGGCACCTGGATCCCCCTATGAGTTCAGTCACAGCTTCTTTCTTGGGACACTAGAGCATAATCTCTCCATCCCAGTCTCTCACAGTGAAAAAAAGTTTATGTAGGATAAAACTGCCAAAGGTCATGAAATTAGCTGCATGGTTTACTCAGGCTTCCTTCTTGAAAAGAGTGATTATTTGAAAACAGTGTCAAAGTAAAACACTCGTATCTGGCAAAATCTCAGCTGCTCTAACCCTGCAACAGGCTTGTCTTTCTTTTCCTACTCTTTCCTTTTTCCCTGTGATCATCCCATTATTCATTCAGTGAATATTTATTTGAGTTCTTACTCTAAATCACACACTGAGCTACATGCAGAAATATCATGTGAGTAAAACAATCATGGTCACTAGGCCATGAAACTCATATCCTATGCAGTAATATGGAATAACAAAAACTGTCTTAAAAATAAAAGTCAAATGACAGTGGTGTAGAGATAAGAGGGATGGGTATAAATGAGGTTTACACTGAGTAATAAAATAATTGACCTAGTCAGGTGGGCCAGGGATGGTCTATCTGAAGACAGGAGCATTGAGATGAGTTATGAAAGATAGACTAAGTCGGAGTTACCTGGGGAAAAGGGGTCATGGGTGGGAGTGAGCTAAAATTTTCTAGAGGAAGAAAACAACATATGCTAAGTTTCTAAAGCCTAGTCTCATCCTCCGTTAACCCTCTCATGGTGTAGAAATTGACAAAGATGAGCTAAAAATCCACAGGCTTTCCAAGACTCACCCCCTCCCCCAATTTGGGTAGAGAAGAAAATTTTAGGAATATTTATTGTCTTGGTCAGGCCAGAATGCATGAAACCCATAAGCATGCTCAGAAAACAACAAATAACATTTAAGCAAATGTCTAAAGATGGTATTGTTCCCTTCTTGAATACTTATCTTTGCCAACATAAAAGCTTGCTCCAAGGTTACCTTCTGTCTGATACATCAGCTAGAATTCACTGATCTCAATATTCATCTGATAGTAACATTCCTTTAGTCCTCTGACTGTGTTACTAAGAAAGAAAGAAAGAAAGAAAGAGAGAGAGAGAGAGGGAGAGAGAGAGAGAGAGAGAGAGAG